>NC_012875.2:12653424-12749910 GCF_000003195.3 Sorghum bicolor | reverse complement strand
TTGATATTCTTTGCCTAGTGTTTTTCTTTGACACTCGGCAAAGACCTTCTTTGCCGAGGGTCAAAAATAAAACACTCGACAAAGAAAATTTCAAATCAAATTTTGAAGCCCTAAACGAATTCAAATCAAAATGTTTTTAACTACAAAGTTGTATAACTTCTAAGGATCTACAACATTTATTTTGATTATTTAGGACTTCGAGTCTAAGGTCGCTGATACGGTCGAGGGAATAAAAATCTAGACAAAAGTTGGCTCGTAAAACTCCCCATTCACCTCGTTGTTGACTTACCTTCTGACTGTACCATTGTCTAACTTCAGAAATGCCTTCAATGCAAAGACAATCACATGTTTGCTCAAAATCTCTAATATCAATGTAAGGGTTTTTGTCTTCCTTTCCCAAAAAAGATAGGTTTTAAATCGTGGCAATTAACCTTTGTAGTTAAAAAAGTTTGTAGCCACCTCGGATGGCAATCAAAAAGTATTTAACTACAAAGTTGTATAACTTCTCAAGATCTACAACATTTATTTTGATCATTTCTTTATTTGACAAAGTCAAAACAAATTTATTTACAAATTTTACATCTCTCTTATAGTATATGAAACTACAAGACAGATATATAAGATTTTAGAAAAATATTAGAATCACCATGTCGGATGAACATATGAAAAAACGACCAAAATAAACTCTGTAGATTTTGAGATGTTATGAAATTTTGTATTTGGCAACTTTTTTATTTGAGTTCATTTTAAAATTTGTTTTTTTTTAAAACCTCGGATGGAAAAACTCTCTAAATAAACTTTGTAGATCTCAAAAAGTTATGAAATTTTGTAGTTGATAACTTTTTGTTTTGAAAGCATCTTGTCATGCAAAAACTAAATTTGAATTTCTTAAATTTGAAAATTCTTTGCCGAGTGTTTTTCTTTGACACTCGGCAAAGACCTTATTTGCCGAGTGTCAAAAATAAAACACTCGGCAAAGAAAATTTCAAATCGAATTTTGAAGCCCTAAACGAATTCAAATAAAACAATATTTAACTACAAAGTTATCTAACTTCTCAAGATCTACAATATTTATTTTGATCATTTCTTTATTTGACAAAGTCAAAACAAATTTATTTACAAATTTTACATCTGTCTCTTATAGTATATGAAACTACAAGACACATATATAAGATTTTATAAAAATATTAGAATCACCATGTCGGATGAACATATGACAAGATTACCAAAATAAACTTTGTAGATCTTGAGATGTTATGAAATTTTGTATTTGGCAACTTTTTTATTTGAGTTCATCTTGTCATGCAAAACTACGTTTTTAATTGAAAATTTTAAAATTTGATTTTTTTAAACAACCTCGGATGAAAAAACTCTCTAAATAAACTTTGTAGATCTCCAAAAGTTATGAAACTTTGTAGTTGATAACTTTTTGTTTTGAAATCATCCTATCATGCAAAAACTATATTTGAATTTCTTAAATTTGAAAATTTTTTGCCTAGTGTTTTTCTTTGACACTCGGCAAAGACCTTCTTTGCCGAGGGTCAAAAATAAAACACTCGGCAAAGAAAATTTCAAATCAAAATTTGATGCCCTAAACGAATTCAAATCAAAAAGTTTTTAACTACAAAGTTGTATAACTTCTAAGGATCTACAACATTTATTTTGATTATTTAGGACTTCGAGTCTAAGGTCGCTGATACGGTCGAGGGAATAAAAATCTAGACAAAAGTTGGCTCATAAAACTCTCCATTCACCTCGTTGCTGACTTACCTTCTGACTGTACCATTGTCTAGCTTCAGAAATGCCTTCAATGCAAAGACAATCACATGTTTGCTCAAAATCTCTAATATGAAGGTAAGGGTTTTTGTCTTCCTTTCCCAAAAAAGATAGGTTTTGAATCATGGCAATCAACCTTTGTAGTTAAAAATGTTTGTAGCCACCTCGGATGGCAATCAAAAAGTATTTAACTACAAAGTTGTATAACTTCTCAAGATCTACAACATTTATTTTGATCATTTCTTTATTTCACAAAGTCAAAACAAATTTATTTATAAATTTTACATCTCTCTTATAGTATATGAAACTACAAGACAGATATGTAAGATTTTAGAAAAATATTAGAATCACCATGTCGGATGAACATATGAAAAAATAACCAAAATAAACTCTGTAGATCTTGAGATGTTATGAAATTTTGTATTTGGCAACTTTTTTATTTGAGTTCATTTTAAAATTTGTTTTTTTTTAAAACCTCGGATGGAAAAACTCTCTAAATAAACTTTGTAGATCTCAAAAAGTTATGAAATTTTGTAGTTGATAACTTTTTGTTTTGAAAGCATCTTGTCATGCAAAAACTAAATTTGAATTTCTTAAATTTGAAAATTCTTTGCCGAGTGTTTTTCTTTGACACTCGGCAAAGACCTTATTTGCCGAGTGTCAAAAATAAAACACTCGGCAAAGAAAATTTCAAATCGAATTTTGAAGCCCTAAACGAATTCAAATAAAAAAATATTTAACTACAAAGTTATCTAACTTCTCAAGATCTACAATATTTATTTTGATCATTTCTTTATTTGACAAAGTCAAAACAAATTTATTTACAAATTTTACATCTGTCTCTTATAGTATATGAAACTACAAGACACATATATAAGATTTTATAAAAATATTAGAATCACCATGTCGGATGAACATATGACAAGATTACCAAAATAAACTTTGTAGATCTTGAGATGTTATGAAATTTTGTATTTGGCAACTTTTTTATTTGAGTTCATCTTGTCATGCAAAACTACGTTTTTAATTGAAAATTTTAAAATTTGATTTTTTTAAACAACCTCGGATGAAAAAACTCTCTAAATAAACTTTGTAGATCTCCAAAAGTTATGAAACTTTGTAGTTGATAACTTTTTGTTTTGAAATCATCCTATCATGCAAAAACTATATTTGAATTTCTTAAATTTGAAAATTCTTTGCCTAGTGTTTTTCTTTGACACTCGGCAAAGACCTTCTTTGCCGAGGGTCAAAAATAAAACACTCGGCAAAGAAAATTTCAAATCAAAATTTGAAGCCCTAAACGAATTCAAATCAAAAAGTTTTTATCTACAAAGTTGTATAACTTCTAAGGATCTACAACATTTATTTTGATTATTTAGGACTTCGAGTCTAAGGTCGCTGATACGGTCGAGGGAATAAAAATCTAGACAAAAGTTGGCTCGTAAAACTCTCCATTCACCTGTCGCACCCGGTTTTAAGGAACAAAACCAGGCTAGCTATATGTGTGCCCAGAAAGTCCACACATACAACAACAGAAAGGAACAGCAAGGTTGACTATGAGCTGATTGCAGAACTGCTAAACTAGCCCCCCCGGTGGAGATTAGCTAGACTCGTGAAAGCAAAGCGAGATGAAATCTACAGCAATAGTTAGACTTTGGCTTTGCTATTCGCTTTCTGAATTGTCATCACGTCAAAGACATAGACTCAAGGATTGAAATAAATAAATAAATAAACAGATAATTGTCAACGAGAGAATGGTATAAGCCTTGATCGATTGGTTAAAGAGCAAAACAGTTATGGACTGTTACGGACAAGGATAAAAAAAATAATTATTTTCAAAATTATTTAATTTTATGACTAAAATGATTCTAAAAATCTAGAATTAGTTTTTAAGCCACAAGAAAATACTCTGAAGCCTCAAAATAAATTATTCATGATAAATTTTCAGAGATAGATTGATGAGTTATTAACACAAAGGAGTGATTTCGGAACACATGGAAAGGATATTTTATATGCACAACCCAAAGTATTTATATATCTGTCTTGTAGTTTCATATACTATAAGAGAGAGATGTAAAATTTGTAAATAAATTTGTTTTGACTTTGTCAAATAAAGAAATGATCAAAATAAATGTTGTAGATCTTGAGAAGTGATGCAACTTTGTAGGCAATCAACCTTTGTAGTCATACAACCTCGGATGGACCATCACTTATAAAGAGTTTCAACCTCGAAGGGTCAACCAAGTTAGGAAGAAAGCAAGCCAGCCGGAGACAAACCTTCAGAGTCAGCGAGCTGATAACACAACGAGCAACACCTCAGTGGAAAATGATATCATGAAGAATCCAAGTAAGAAAAGGTGTTATCACTGCCGACAGGAAGGACACTATGTAAACTCTAGTCAACAGAGGAATCAATAGATCCATCATGAAAGTAGCCACACTGAGTTTAAGATATAGGAGTTTGTGCCCTTGTGTAACAAAAACGCTAGTAGCGAAAGTCGAGTTTGTGTGCCTTGTGAACCTTTACTGCTTGGTTGAATTGTCTTTATGTTTATGTTTGATTTGGATCTTTGAAATGAGTGTAATGATCTTGTGAGTTTCTTCACAATTTCATTTAGTTTATATGTCTAAGGCATAAGGATTAATGACATAAATAGTTGGACTTTGGTTTTTCTCTTGTTACCTTATCCTGCCTTTCCAGAGTATCACTTCTTTATCAGTTCATAACTTTGACCTGGGATGACCAAAAATCATAATAAAGTTCTAGATGATAGTAGACTTCAATATTTTTCTCTGACCTCAAGAATCACCCCCATAGCTATTCTGGTATTGGAGTTATGAAAATCAAAAGATGATACAGTTGTGCTGTCAAGAACCTGGAACCGTTTTGGTTGATTACTGTTTTAGGCAAATGTAACTATAGAACTTCGAATAGTGTTCTATAGAAAAGTTTTAGATAAGTTGCTAAGCTTTCTAACTGTATAAGCTATAACCCTATTGGATTAACAGAACAAGAGTTATGTCCATTTTACTGCGCTGGTGATTTTCTTATCGCGAGGAAATTTAAGGTTATTAGTTTTCCCCTTACACATAAGTTCCTTGGGATGTCAAAAAGGTCTCAATGCAAGATAACTTGTCAAGAAAAAAATGCAAGCTACCTTCCTTGTGCCTCCTAGTCGACCTTTCTTAAGGGGTGTAAAACCTAGATATCACGGGTTGATGCATTTTCAACTCATCTTGAAGTGAGAGTTATCTCTTGAGATATTCTATAATTATGATCATCTCTCCTTCTCGTGCTACTGATGTGGGTCACTTGATGATAGGGAGTGTAGTATCCCATGGATTAGGAGCCCTATATGATGCCTCTTATTGATACGTGGGAAGAGAATGATGATCCTACCCTTGAAGGATGTTATGAGTATGATGAAACTGAGTACTATCAAAATAATGATACTGAAGAGCAAGTTGGAAGTGAATCAAATCAGAATCCACAACGGCGAAAGAGAAAAAGGAAAAGCCGTAGGAAGTCTGCTCTTGGAAGTAAGGTGCAACGAGACTATATCAATGGAAGACTGAGCAATGTGGATAGACATAACATTCATGGAGCTACCAAAGTGGTTGGTGGCTATATTCAAGTAGACTCAGTGCAAGTTTTTGCTCTGTTTGACCCGAGTGCTTCACATTCTTTCATTTCTACCGACCTCGTAAAGACAATCGAGAGGGTAAAGTGCCCAACGAAGAAGCCTTTACTAGTTCAAACTTCAGTGGGAGAAATACAAGCAGATCATGTGTGCTCAAATATCAATTTGGTCATAAACAAGGAGAACTTCACTGTAAACCTCATTGAGCTAGAGTCACTTGGTATTCCCTTGGTCCTTGGTAATGGATGGTTGTGTGCACACAAAGGAGTGATCTATGGTACCCAGTACAAAATGCTCTTAACAGCACCGTCAGGAAAAAGAATTGAGTATCACGGTGGTCCACTCCTACCTGAGGAGGCAAATGCATATTAAGTTTCCATGTCTCTTGGAGTTGTAAGCTAAAAGAAGTTAGTAGTCAAGATGGACTTTGGTCAATTATGAATAATAGTTATTCAACGGAAATTATGTTCACGAGGTGGGACCTTGAGACAAGTGTTTAAGTTTGGTATGCAAGTGGTGAAGTTGGAAGGGTTATCAAGATATTTTTCATGTTTCTCTCAGAGGATGTGAGCCTCTTTCGAATCTTGAGGACGAGATTCATTTTAAGGGGGTAGAATTGTAACACCCTAAAATTTGCTTGTTTTTAAATAGTTGAATTTGTTTTTAGAGTCAATTTTGTGAGCATCAAAATATAGGAAAAATAATAGTTTTTTTGGAAATTAAATATTAACATAAGTTTAGAAATATGTGGATGCATACATGCTGCAGTATTTTTTTTTGTGATGTGTGAATTTAACCAAACGGTAATTTGTTCAAAATTCAATTTATAGACGCATTTGAAAATTGGGTTAAAAATAAGAAAAAAAATCCTGTTCCCCTCCTTCTCGGCCTGCTGGCCCAGCCCACCCCGCGCCTCCCCCTTTCCTCCCTTCTCCCTCTAACGCGTGTGGCTAGCACGTCAGCTTCTTCCCCCACCTCTCCAACCGCTCCCTTCCCCTGGACAGCAACCGGCCGAACCCCCGCTCCCACTTCCCCCTCGACCCCTTCCTCCTCCGCGCCTTGCTCTTTTTAGCGCGCTCGAGCCCGAGCCTCCTCCCTCTCCCTATTTCGCTCTCTCTCCCAGCCTTTGTCTCACTCTAGCACGCAGTGAACCGCAACCAAGTCCGCCACGACCCGCCGCCCACCACGCCGTCGAATCGAGCCATTTCTGCTCCAATTCTTCGCACTGGTGAGATCCACTCATTCCCCGCGTTCTTCTCAATCAAATTCCTCGCGATTTGGTGCCTCCTAGAGTCTTAGCCGCGAGCTCAAATGAGCCGGCCATGGCGCCGCCGTGATCCGCCGCGCCGGACATTTCCTCGGCCACTCTGAGCTTGGGAATGAACTCGCCTCGTGCTCCTCTTTCCCACAATGCTCGCGATTGGGAAATTGGTGCCCCGTAGCGCCGTAGCCGCCGTCTCCGGCGAGCTTCACATCGCCGGCTATGGTGGGCCGCCGCCGCCTCTTCCCCCTCCGGCAGCCGCGCCCTTCTTTCTCTCTCTCTCTCTTCCTCATCTTGTGATCGTGGCCGTCCATCTCTAATCTGATGGCCAGAAACTCCCGATACCCTTTCGCTGGGCAACTTTGCTAAAGAGACCTCCAATTTTCTTTTATTCATGCCCGCAGTCCGTGGCTGAGGGAATTTCCAGGATTTATTTGTTTATTTTAAATCGTTTATACTTTGCAATAATTATAGTTTTGCCACTGCACTAATTTGCCCGTAGAATCGTTGTTTTAGCTCCGATTTGACCCATTCAAATTGCGTTAGATTTATAATCACATGAACTTTATGTTAGTAATCTTGGGTCACCAGTTTAAAAACATTTTTATTTTGTGACCGTATTTAATTAATTACTTTTCTAAAGAAAAATCATAGAAAATTCATATCTTCTCTATTTTAGCTCCGAATCCATCCGTTCAAGTTGCGTTAGTTTTATAATTTCATAAGCTTCGCGTTGGTACCACTGTTGCCTAGGTTTGACACTGTTAGGTTTCCTAGATAAATACAAGTCCGTAGATAGCCTCTGCAGTCCCGTTTAATGCGTAGATTTCACGTCGTAACTCCGTTTTCCGTCAATTTCATGTTGACGTGATCGTAGCAGCGTGTAGATGATTTTGGAAAACTTTTATTTAAATTTATTTACTGCTGTTGTACTGTTCTAATTATAATCTTGTTTGCTTCGTGTATGTCTGTCTCCGATTGTTTGTGTGTTGATAATCGATGATCGAGATTAGACAGTGGGTATTACTTCGGTGATCAAGATCAGAGGCTTGGAAGCAAGTAAGATCAGCAGGACCAGCAGGAGCAATTGGATCAAGGCAAGTATAGCATTTGGGTTTTAATTCTATGACCATGATCTTGTGACTAGATTAATATAAAGCAACAAATGATAATAATGACTTTTTAGCAACTTGAGGATTTGTTCGTAAGTGATAACCGGGATGAAAGTGCAACCATGAGGGCTATGATGGCTTTGGCTTTAGTCAAGTATGAGTAATTTTCTAGCCTGTTAGAGGTTACCCGTGTGTGGGGGGTATAAACCCCTATACCCTTAGGGCTAGACTTGGGCCAGGAGGCTTGGCCCATCATGAAGACAGTCCGAAGCTTGATCCAACTGCTCGGAGTTTCGTGCAAGGAAACAAGACGTGGACATCAAGCCGGATTCTAGTCGGTTAGAATAGGAATTGATATTGTGCTATCTATGGCAATTGTAGCCGACTAGGATTAGTTTCCAGATTTGTAACCCTGCCCTCTGGACTATATAAAGACAGGCAAGGGACCCCCTAGGCAAATCATCTCAACACAATCCAATACAATCAGACGCAGGACGTAGGTATTACGCCCACACGGTGGCCGAACCTGGATAAAAACCTTATCTGTGTCTTGTGTTACCATCAAGTTTGTAGCTTGCGCACAGTCTACCGATAAACTACTACCGTGGGTATACCCCGAGGTAGACTACCGACCAGCTTTCGTCGACAGTGGCGCGCCAGGTAGGGGGTGTGCGTACAGCTCTCCCGACGAACAAGATGGTCATCGTTCCAGCTTCCGCGGCCATGGCTGAAGGCCTCACGTTCACGACTTCAGAAGAAACCTAGATCCGATCTGGGACAGCAGGGGCGTCGATTCCGATCACGCAGACACCGAGCACCTGACCTCCGCTCCCTCATTACGGGGGGAAAAAGGTCAATGACTCGGATCTTCTCCGAGCTCTGGATCACGCCGATCTCAGGCTCCTCGAAGCTTCCGAACAGCTGGGGACTTCTCTAACGATAACGTCCACACCCACGGGCCAGTCCGTTAAGCTCAAGACAGCTCAAGACCAGAGTCCCCCTTATGGACTAAACAACTCGGCCGATCACTACTCACGGCACACCTAATCCCTTTTCAAGGGCGGGCTGGTCGCCGAGACAGAGCAGCCAAGTAGCTCGCCACTACGTCAACATGGTATCAATCCAAGTACTACCGAACGACAAGGCTACTAGTACGAACTCCAGCATAGGATCTGTCCCTACCGAGGTTCTAAACTCTGAGGATGACGATTACGACCTGGATTTACCACCGTATCCTCTGGGTTTTTCTCATTTCCTAGTCTTTCCACCTCGGCGAGAAGATCTTATCTTCAATGTCAGCAACGATGAACCGGTTGTCGACGGAGAAACAGACGAGCAGAAGCAGCTCCGCGAACAGCGCAATGCCGATCGTGCTCGGCGGCGCGCGGATGAGGAACGACAACTTGCGCCGCATAACCTCAGTGATGCCTTCGACATGGTCGGAGATTAGCCAGTCTACAAGACGCCGAGCGCTAACATGGCTGTCACTATGGCAAACCTGGACCGACTCCCTAATACTCCTGAGTGCCACGGCATCCGATCTAGTATACGCGCGCACCTGATCGCCGCGATGGGACAGACAGCCACCTTACTAAAAAGGGTCCAAGCCGTCTCGTACACAGAGGTCTCTTCCGACCAGACTCATCATAGCCGGACTTCACCACGACCCAGCGAGCGCCATCATAGCCGCTCTCCCAATAACCGCAGGAAGGACATGGGGCGCGATAACCGTGGTAGGGACACCGGCGGCTACCGCGAGCAAAAGCGCGGGCGTGGTCAAGAAGTAAACCAGGACAGGGATCTACGATACAACATCCCTCCCAAGGACGCCTGCGACCATATCAACTGGCGCGCTACGGAAAGAGCGGTACACGAAAAGTTGCGACGCATTAAGTACGATGCCGCGCACGGCCCTCCTGGCCTAAGACAGTTTTCTTCACACCTTCGCCAAGTCATATGGCCCCGCAACTTTAAGCTCGAGAAGCTTAAAAAATACGACGGCAAGGAAAACCCTAAAAACTGGATCACTCTCTACGAGATTGCAGTCCGATCAGCAGCAGGAGACGAGCACGTCATGGCAAATTACTTCCCAGTCGTCTTTGACCAGGCTGGCCATCAGTGGCTCCACGGCTTGCCCGAGGACTCCTTTGATTCTTGGGAAGAACTGCGCCAGGCATTTATAGACAATTTTATCGCTACCTGCGAGCAGCCTAGGAACAAATACGATCTCGAGAGAATATGGGACAGGAAGAACGAGCCTTTGTGTGATTACATCCGATGGTTCTTGGATATGCGCCTTAAGATTCCAAAAATCTCTCACGACGAGGCTATATCAGCCTTCATCAAAGGGCCACACTTCCACGAAGCACTAAGGAATAAGCTACTGCGCAAAAGGCCGACCACGATGGCCGAGCTCCTCGCCACGGCAGAAAACTACGCTGACGCTAATGACGCAGAAAATCTCATCCGAGAGGATGCGGGAGGTGCCGACCAGCCTCCTCGACGAGACGACAGTTGTGGACGCTTCGACAACAGGACCCTCATCGCGCTGACAACCACGACCATAGAGAAGGTTGGGACAGGCGGCGTGACAGTCGCGATGACTTCAGGGGCAAGCGACCTCGTGACCACGACCACGAAGTGAACACAGTCAAGCGCCCCAATGGGCGGCAAGACTACCAGGAAGACTACAACAAGACGTTGAAAGGACCGTGCCAACTCCATCCCAAGTCCAATCACACGATGGAAGAATGTTGTGTCCTCAAAAGCATCTACACACAGCGGGCTGCTCAAGGGGATTCCGCCAAGAAAAACGGGAAGCAGGACAGACATGGTCATGAAGACGAAGACGATGACCAGGATAGGGACCCACGACACTAGTATGTCAGTCCCACCGATGTGGTCCACTCCATCTTCGGAGGCAAAGTTTCCATCGAGTCTAAACGAGAGAGAAAACCCCTGAAGAGAACCTGCCTCAATATGGACAGCACAGACGGTCTGGTCGCCGACCCAAATTTTCCTCCTTGGTCGCACAGGGAGATCTCCTTCAACAGGAAGGACCAATGGGCCGCCATCCCAGAACCAGGACGTTTCCCTCTGATCCTGGATCCTTGCATCAACAGTGTCAGATTCGAGCGCATGCTCGTTGACGGGGACAGCTCCATTCACATCCTTTTCCGCAACAGCCTGCCTGCTCTCAAGATAACGCCGGCGTAGCTAAAGCCGTATGACGCTCAATTCTGGGGAGTCCTGCCAGGTCAAAGTTCAGTACCCCTTGGACAGATAACGCTGCCTGTCCAGTTTGGAACACCTGACCACTTTCGAACAGAGTTTGTCAACTTTGTGGTCGCCGACTTCGACGGCACTTACCACGCGATTCTGGGCCGACCATCGCTGACAAAGTTCATGGCAGTTCCACACTACTCATACCTGGTCCTCAAGATGCCAACAGAGAAGGGCGTCCTAACGGTCAGAGGCAATGTCTACACCGCATACACTTGCGAGGAGGAAAGCTTCAAGATCACTGAGACAATCAATCTCTCGATCCGCATGGCAGAAACCGTAGCCCAAGCTATGCAGGTTCCACCCGACCAGCTTTGACTACCCGAGCAGGAGACCCCAAGGAAAAATTCAAAGTCCAAAGAGCACAAGGAGGTGCAGCTGGTCGACGGCAGCCCCGAGAAGATGGCTCTCATTGGGGCCAATCTGGACCCTAAGTAGGAAGACGCGCTCGTCAGGTTTCTAAGGGACAACGTGAGCGTCTTCGCATGGAAACCCGCAGACATGCCCAGCGTCCCACGAAACCTGATCAAGCACTCCTTAAATGTCTCGAAGGCCGCAAGACCTATCAAGCAGAAGCTACGACGTTTGCTCATGACAAAAAGGAGGCTATTAGGACAGAAATAACACGGCTTCTAGCAGCCGGATTCATTAAAGAAGTGTATCATCCCGATTGGCTCGCCAATCCAGTTCTTGTAAGAAAAAGAACAATGAATGGAGAATGTGCATTGATTACACTGATCTCAATAAACACTATCCTAAAGATCCTTTTGGTCTCCCTCGCATTGACGAAGTGGTCGACTCAATGGCCGGATGCGAACTCCTCTCTTTTCTAGATTGCTACTCTGGTTATCACCAGATCTCACTAAAGGTAGACGACCAAATCAAAACATCTTTTATCACTCCTTTCGGTGCGTATGGCTACACGACCATGTCCTTCGGACTCAAAAATGCTGGAGCTACTTATCAATGGGCCATTCAGCAATATCTCCACGACGAGATTCGTGATGACCTCGTCGAGGCTTATGTAGACGACGTTGTCGTCAAAACAAGGGACGCGAGCACTCTAATTGACAACCTAGACCGAACCTTTAAGGCACTAAATAAATACAAGTGGAAGCTTAACCCCAAAAAATGTATCTTTGGGGTCCCCTCTGGACTACTACTCGGCAACGTCGTCAGCCGCGATGGCATACGACCGAATCCTTCAAAAGTAAAGGCAGTGCTCGACATGCGACCACCAAAGAATGTCAAGGATATTCAAAAACTCACCGGATGTATGGCTGCTCTCAGCTGGTTTATCTCTAGACTGGGAGAAAAGGGCCTCCCCTTCTTCAAACTTCTAAAGGCGTCGGAAAAATTCTCCTGGAGAGAGGAAGCTGATGCTGCGTTTACCCAGCTCAAAACTTTCCTCACCTCACCACCCGTCCTCACAGCCCCTCAACCTAACGAGAACCTGCTCCTTTACATAGCAGCAACCGATCGGGTCGTCTCCACGACAATGGTGGTCGACCGGGACGAGCCAGGCCACGTCTACAAAGTCTAGAGGCCTGTTTACTTCATAAGCGAAGTATTAAACGAATCTAAGACCAGGTATCCTGTTGGGTATTCTTAACATCATTACCAAAAGTAGACTTAGTTTTCTAAATCTGATAACAATGCCAAAAATGCCAAACGTATCCCTCATACCACTTAAGCCAAGTTGTCATCCCCAGCATGACATGAGAGACGCGGTATTGAAATATGCAATTGCTCTTCTAAATAAATAATGAATGGGATCTGCAAGCGCACAGATTAATACCGATGTAGCATTTTAACCAGGAAGTATTCTAGGTATCGTTATTTATATTTTTACCACTGGGAAGGGATTTGCAATCATCAATATTGATTACAGAATAGAATATGAGATTGAGTATCTATCATTGCATGTATAATTGAGAACATTTATCTAACTCTTTCATACAGGGGTAAGTGTCACATAAAAGATATATGAAATAATGAATAGTGACAAAGATAATTAATCTGATCATTACTAGCCACATAATAAATATGATAAGCACCTCAATTAGATACTCTAGAAAGTCATTAGCATGGAATTAGAACGAACTACAAGAATATTTCCTAAGTTATTCTCAACTATATAGTCTAGCATTATCATAGTTAGTGCAAGCATACTTAGCAATCATTATGAGACAAGACTACGCCCATGCATAGTGATATTAGCAAGGTAAATGAGAAACATAGCAATCACTCCCCTGTAATAATATTGCTCTGCCAGCCCAATACACGAGAGGGGGACTATATAAGAATCAATGAAGTTGTCACTATCACGAACTACCCCACGATCTGGCATATTGGGTACAATCGCAGATAAATACGGTATAAGCACCACGCCTACACAATATCTATCCTTTACCCATGGATCCAATAGATAAACGCTATACGATCCTAAGCATATATATAGATCCAATCTAACTAAGCCAAGTACATAACTATGATAAACTAAGAACAATATAATCTTGAATATAAACAAGTAGAGCAAAGTCATAAGCAATATATTGAAGTAGAACAAAGTCATATTCATAATATTGAAGAACAAAGATAATTAGAAAGCAATTAGAAGCACAATTAGAGAATTACCAAGAATCCTCTTGACAGATCCGGAAACCAATCGAAGATTGACTCCTTCTAGTTCTAATCCTATGTAGCTATGCTAATCTAGATATCTAATTGATGTGGTGGCTCTAATCTTGATCAGAGGATTCTTCTCCCTTGAAGAATAATGAATTAGGGTTGAGAGGCTCTCTCCTCCAGGGGCCAGGGGGTCTGGTTTTATAGTCCCTTCAAGTGAATATGGGCCATTGGATCAAACCGACTTAGATTGAACGGTTATCCTTGATCCTTTAGGTCGGTGGAGATCTCCCACGAAACAGAGTCCTGATTAGACTCCAAGTCAGGGCGGGCGCCGAGGGAAGGAGGGCGGGCGCCCTGCCTCTGGGTCCTTTCGGCCTCCGCTTTCTTCCCGTGGCTTCTGGAGTCTTCTAGATGTAAGATAATTGCGCGGGACGTTAATATCTCTATGTAATCCCGACGTGTGGGCCTTTCTTCCGTATTTCCTGATAACCCCCTGCAGAAATATACAAACACCAAAACTCGTGGAATTCTGTCAGATAAAACCCTAAGTCTAGATGTTGATTTCATTTGGATCCTTTTCTTTGTTTATTTGATAATTAAATTTGATACTTAAGGACCGTCAACAAACTCCCCCAAGCTTACCTCTTGCTCGTCCCTGAGCAAGGATAAACTCAGCTATGGATCATAAGTTGTTGCAATATCTTTAAAAATTGATGGTACACATGCTTTTTAAATAAGATCTCATCTCTGAGTTAGTGTAAACTGTCAAGACTTAAAACATACTTACTTTATCTTCACCATGGGACTTGTAACCGTCACTTCTGTCTTGAGTAGTTAAAAGATAGAACAGTCTAGTCAAGTGCCATGTCTCTTATTCTTGATCAGCTATAGCTCTGGAGTTTTTGCAGATTTCAAATAAAACTCAGAGATTCCTTGTATGATACTCTTAGATCTCTCTTTCGTGGTATTTCTAGATCCTTACCAAGGCAGTGATGGTATATGCCTTCTCTCAATATATGTAGTATTTGTGGTATAAGACATAGTGACATTGCCTTCTCTCTCACCCTACTCTAATAAGGTTTTAATATCTGGAGCTCATAGGTGGGAGATAAAATATACATACTCACAAGACATTTATTGTATAGTCAAACCATGGATCCAAAGAAACAAATCAATAAGTCAAATCAAGATGTGCATGTGTGGCGAATGAATGGCGTATGGTGATGATGGTGATAACAATGGTGAAAGTCTAATTCTACTTTTGCTCTTTTGAGGGGATACATACCTTCCTTGCTTTTTGAAATTTTATGAGGAGAATGAGATGCTCTTCTTTTTCTTTTCTCTCAGGTGGGTATCTTGTACCCCTAATTCTACTGTCGGACACTTGTCCATTTTTACCTCTCGTCTCGCTTTTTCTTTTCTTTCGAGGTTCCGGGCACTTGCCCTTTTTTATTTTCTCGTATCTTTTCTTTCTTCTTTTTTTAGAGCACTCATCTCTTGAGATAATATAGCAAGTGGTAGTAACAAGATAACTTGAGCATTTATTTCACAAGGAAAAACAGAAATATTTTTGGCTATTCTCTCCCGGATTAGGAGTAGAATATTTTTAGGTGGTTCTGGAAATGAAAATGGGTGGATATATGTGGATGGTACTTCCGGAGTAGAAGTAGCATATATGAGTGAACGTGCAAGTGAATCTTGATTTAACCACATGACAAGCTCATAAGGGTCTACACAGCTTGACCACACTCAATGCTCATAAGCAGTAAAAACTAAATATGTGGCTCAAAGTCTAGCAAGCATGTATATATGGCTGTGGTAGGAATTTAAAACTCTCATCATACAGGAACTCATCATACAACATTTTAAAGATTTTCAAAGATAAAATTCTCCAGAATTCTAGCATCTCTAGGAACAGATAAACAGCAGCTCAACCTTCCCATATCGTATCCGTTAACAACTTAGACTTCAGATCAAGTTTTCATCCCACAAGTTTAGGTCTAGAGCAAGCTTTAAATTATAACAGTTATATCTAAACTTGAGAGAGAACTTAATATGTGCAAATTAGGCAGAGCAACTATTCATCATATCCATGCTAGAGTTTTATTATTAAGATACAAATTAGCATAGCCACTTTATTTATTTATTAAACACACTAAGCAAAAGATATATATATAAGCATAAAATCTTTATTTAGTTTTTCCTGGTTTATGTATATTTATATTCTAAAATAGTATAAGTATAAAGATAGATAGATAGATAGATAGAAATACTTATCGGGATAAATAGGGGTGCTCTCCCCCAAGCTGAATTTTGACGTAATTTCTCTTGATGTAGCTAGCAGGTGGCAGAGGTGTATTTGAAAGTCAGCAGCATTCTGACAGCGATTAGAATGTCCTCCGTCTGCTAGTCTTCTTAATTCTGAAATTCTGTGGAGCTCAAATAAACAACAAAGCTTGTGGAACTGATTAAGTGTTAGCATAAATATCTAGCCTTTATCATGTTGAGACTCCTTAATAATTATTACTCCCTGTTTTTATATTTTTATTTTATAAAGCAGAAAAGAAATATTTATTTTATTTTTATGCCACCACAGTGAATGTACTTATGGGTTTCATGCCACTCGTATACTCACATGGGGCTTACTGTTTTTCAACATTTTTATTTTCTCTTTAGGATAGTATGAACATGATTAACTAAGTAGATTGTTTAAAATAATTGAAAGGGAATGGATAACTACCAAGTTTACCTCTTGGCAAGGCGTTCGGTGTTTTTAAGTCCTCCGAATGGGACTCTCCATTTTCTTAATTGTCCTGGGATTCGTTGGGTGGCGTAGTCGGTACTTCCGGCAGCGCCTCCTCTTCATGTATAGTTATCTTCTCTTTTCATACCTGACTCGGTGCTTCGGTCTCCTCTGGATAATTCTGTTTAAACTCTACATCTTCTGACCTTACAACTTCTCCTTCATAGTCTGCCCATCCGTCCTTGATGATTTGCCTCCTCTGGTTGCGGTTGCGTCGTTTTCTTACCTGCTTAGATTCTTCAACGATATAGTTAGGGTCAATAAAATAACAACGTACCTTCTCTGAGGGGAAGTGCATATGGACTTCTCCAGTTCCAATGTAGATGATTGCTTTAACGGTGCTGAGGAACGGTCTTCCAAGGGTGATGGGTGGATCGTACTCATCTTCTCCCATGTCAATAACCTAAAAGTCTGTGTAGACAAAATGATCGTCTATTTTGACTGGGACATCAGTTACTGTTCCTTTGACCTCTTGAAATGTCTGATCTGCTATCTGGAGCTGAATGTATGTTGGTTTTAAGAGCATGGTTCCGAACAAGAGCCGATAGGTGACTGCGGCCATTATGTTGACGCCCGATCTGGTGTCGCAAAACGTCTTGTAGAAGCTGTATCCGTTTATGGAGCAATAGATGCTTGGCATTCCTGGGTCGTCCTTCTTGGTCAAAAATGGTGACTTAAGTTGATGATCTTGACCTCCATGAACTGCAGTGACCATCTTAGCTGACTCGTTCCACACTTGCTTGTTCCCGTTCCTCCTGTTGGTCCTCTTCCTTGATTCACGTCTGGATTGATCTGGGATTTGTGTAGTCTTGTTCTTGATGAAAAATGTCTCCTTCCTCCCTTTGATGTAGAAACTGATCTTGGCATCACTGGCGTAGATGACAGCTCCCGAGGTGTTTAAGAATGGCCTCCCTAAGATGATGGGTGCTCTCTCATCATTACCGGTCTCTATCACCACGAAGTCTGCTGGGGCATACAAGGTACCAACTCGGACACAAAGGTTCTTCAATATTCCTTTGTAAAACTTATCGTCTGATCTGCAAACTGCAAACACATGGTTGTTTCTAATAAAGGATATGTAAAGAATTTTTCATAGAGTACCCTGGGTATAATGTTGACACTAGAGACAAAGTCGCAGAGTGCTTCTGGGACGTCCACCATGCCGATGGAGATCGGGATGACGGGGCGTCCTGGATCGCCTCTCTTGACCGGCAGAAGGTCAGCAGTAACTTCAGTGATAGGGTTACTCCAATTATTACCTGCATCAAACATGTCTACAAGATTTGCAGATTCTAATCCTTCCGGTTGTGATGGTATATCGGGGTTAGTAGTAGGAACAGCAGCAGCTATTTGATTTAACTGAGATTCAATCATTTTATTAAAGCTAATTTGATTCTTAATGGCAGTAGAGAAATTATCCATTCTATTATTTATATTTTCTAGTATTTTATCATTTGATGCCAATTTCTTAGATAGGTTATCCATTAGCTTTCCTTGATTAGACACTAACTCTCTCAGAGGTGGAAAATTATTATTATTGTTGTAAGAACTGTTACCTTGATAATTACCTGAGTAGTTAGGCCTCTGTTGATTCCAACCTTGATTTTGTTGAGGAGGGTTGTAGTAGTTGTTGTTGTTATTGTTGACGTAGTTCACATCCTCAAGCATCTCAGGGCAGTGATTGCCTGAGTGTCGAGTGTCTCCACACTCCTCACAAGTCATGTGAGAGTCGTAGATGTGCATAACTTCTTTCTTGTCTCCAACTCTATCATCGAGCTTCTCTATGAGCAGGTCTAGCTTTGCAGACAACATGTCTACCTCCTTCAGCTGATGCATATGTCCACCTCTCTTACGTGTTTGGGTCCTTTCTTCATTCCATCTTTGGTTGGACGCCATCTTCTCCACAAGAGCTGTGGCTTGTGATATGGTAAGTGATAAGAATGCTCCTCCAACTACAGCATCCATGGTCTCTCGGGCACTGTTGCCGAGCCCATGATAAAACGTCTGCATCAATAGCCAACTCTCCATTCCATGATGGGGACATTCTAGGATGTAGTCTTGAAAGCGCTCCCATGCTTCTAGAACAGATTCATCATTTTGTTGCTGAAAATTTATAATTTTCCCACGGAGAGCATTGGTCTTGTCCATGGGAAAGAACTTAGCCAGGAAGTTTGTTGAGCAGAGTGCCCACATAGTATTCTTCTCCTTCGTAGCGTAGAACCACTGCTTCGCTCTCCCTAACAGTGAGAATGGGAAGAGGCGAAGTAGTATAGCATCTCTGGGGACTCCTGATATGGTAAATGTGCTGCAAATCTCCAGGAAGTGTTGGAGATGAGCACTAGCATCTTCGTGTGCTATCCCATAGAACTGGTTGGATTGCATCATGTTGATAAGTCCAGGCTTGAGCTCAAAGTTGCCATCGATCTCTGCAGCAGGTCCAGTGCGGATGTTGTCCGTAGTTGGAGCTGAGAATTCGCGGATTGATTTGTTCGCCATGGCTTCGAACTCTGAAGACAAGTTCCGGTGATCTTCTTGATTGGATGAAGCTTCTTGATGAAGTGTTGATGATCTCTTCTTGAGCTTGACTCTAGTTCTTCTGAATAACGCTTCGGGATTGTCAACAAAATTTCCTGGAAGATGTCTTCTATTCATACATTCCCATGCATAAGATAAAATAGAAAAATATCGGGGTAAAACTGTACGAGAGAATAGATAAGCTCAATCAGAATAGTGATGCGAATGATAACTCAAAATCCTTTATTCCATTCCTGATTAGTAATCAACCTTCCCCGGCAACGGCGCCAAAAATGCTTGTTGGGTATTCTTAACATCATTACCAAAAGTAGACTTAGTTTTCTAAATCTGATAACAATGCCAAAAATGCCAAACCTATCCCTCATACCACTTAAGCCAAGTTGTCATCCCCAGCATGACATGAGAGACGCGGTATTGAAATATGCAATTGCTCTTCTAAATAAATAATGAAAGGGATCTCCAAGCGCACAGATTAATACCGATGTAGCATTTTAACCGGGAAGTATTCTAGGTATCGTTATTTATATTTTTACCACTGGGAAGAGATTAGCAATCATCAATATTGATTACAGAATAGAATATGAGATTGAGTATCTATCATTGCATGTATAATTGAGAACATTTATCTAACTCTTTCATACAGGGGTAAGTGTCACATAAAAGATATATGAAGTAATGAATAGTGACAAAGATAATTAATCTGATCATAACTAGCCACATAATAAATATGGTAAGCACCTCAATTAGATACTCTAGAAAGTCATTAGCATGGAATTAGAACGAACTACAAGAATATTTCCTAAGTTATTCTCAACTATATAGTCTAGCATTATCATAGTTAGTGCAAGCATACTTAGCAATCATTGTGAGACAAGACTACGCCCATGCATAGTGATATTAGCAAGGTAAATGAGAAACATAGCAATCACTCCCCTGTAATAATATTGCTCTGCCAGTCCAATACACGAGAGGGGGATTATATAAGAATCAATGAAGCTGTCACTATCACGAACTACCCCACGATCTGGCATATTGGGTACAATCGTACATAAATACGGTATAAGCACCACGCCTACACAATATCTATCATTTACCCATGGATCCAATGTCTTGTTCTTGATGAAAAATGTCTCCTTCCTCCCTTTGATGTAGAAACTGATCTTGGCATCACTGGCGTAGATGACAGCTCCCGAGGTGTTTAAGAATGGCCTCCCTAAGATGATGGGTGCTCTCTCATCATTACCGGTCTCTATCACCACGAAGTCTGCTGGGGCATACAAGGTACCAACTCGGACACAAAGGTTCTTCAATATTCCTTTGTAAAACTTATCGTCTGATCTGCAAACTGCAAACACATGGTTGTTTCTAATAAAGGATATGTAAAGAATTTTTCATAGAGTACCCTGGGTATAATGTTGACACTAGAGACAAAGTCGCAGAGTGCTTCTGGGACGTCCACCATGCCGATGGAGATCGGGATGACGGGGCGTCCTGGATCGCCTCTCTTGACCGGCAGAAGGTCAGCAGTAACTTCAGTGATAGGGTTACTCCAATTATTACCTGCATCAAACATGTCTACAAGATTTGCAGATTCTAATCCTTCCGGTTGTGATGGTATATCGGGGTTAGTAGTAGGAACAGCAGCAGCTATTTGATTTAACTGAGATTCAATCATTTTATTAAAGCTAATTTGATTCTTAATGGCAGTAGAGAAATTATCCATTCTATTATTTATATTTTCTAGTATTTTATCATTTGATGCCAATTTCTTAGATAGGTTATCCATTAGCTTTCCTTGATTAGACACTAACTCTCTCAGAGGTGGAAAATTATTATTATTGTTGTAAGAACTGTTACCTTGATAATTACCTGAGTAGTTAGGCCTCTGTTGATTCCAACCTTGATTTTGTTGAGGAGGGTTGTAGTAGTTGTTGTTGTTATTGTTGACGTAGTTCACATCCTCAAGCATCTCAGGGCAGTGATTGCCTGAGTGTCGAGTGTCTCCACACTCCTCACAAGTCATGTGAGAGTCGTAGATGTGCATAACTTCTTTCTTGTCTCCAACTCTATCATCGAGCTTCTCCATGAGCAGGTCTAGCTTTGCAGACAACATGTCTACCTCCTTCAGCTGATGCATATGTCCACCTCTCTTACGTGTTTGGGTCCTTTCTTCATTCCATCTTTGGTTGGACGCCATCTTCTCCACAAGAGCTGTGGCTTGTGATATGGTAAGTGATAAGAATGCTCCTCCAACTACAGCATCCATGGTCTCTCGGGCACTGTTGCCGAGCCCATGATAAAACGTCTGCATCAATAGCCAACTCTCCATTCCATGATGGGGACATTCTAGGATGTAGTCTTGAAAGCGCTCCCATGCTTCTAGAACAGATTCATCATTTTGTTGCTGAAAATTTATAATTTTCCCACGGAGAGCATTGGTCTTGTCCATGGGAAAGAACTTAGCCAGGAAGTTTGTTGAGCAGAGTGCCCACATAGTATTCTTCTCCTTCGTAGCGTAGAACCACTGCTTCGCTCTCCCTAACAGTGAGAATGGGAAGAGGCGAAGTAGTATAGCATCTCTGGGGACTCCTGATATGGTAAATGTGCTGCAAATCTCCAGGAAGTGTTGGAGATGAGCACTAGCATCTTCGTGTGCTATCCCATAGAACTGGTTGGATTGCATCATGTTGATAAGTCCAGGCTTGAGCTCAAAGTTGCCATCGATCTCTGCAGCAGGTCCAGTGCGGATGTTGTCCGTAGTGGGAGCTGAGAACTCGCGGATTGATTTGTTCGCCATGGCTTCGAACTCTGAAGACAAGTTCCGGTGATCTTCTTGATTGGATGAAGCTTCTTGATGAAGTGTTGATGATCTCTTCTTGAGCTTGACTCTAGTTCTTCCGAATAACGCTTCGGGATTGTCAACAAAATTTCCTGGAAGATGTCTTCTATTCATACATTCCCATGCATAAGATAAAATAGAAAAATATCGGGGTAAAACTGTACGAGAGAATAGATAAGCTCAATCAGAATAATGATGCGAATGATAACTCAAAATCCTTTATTCCATTCCTGATTAGTAATCAACCTTCCCCGGCAACGGCGCCAAAAATGCTTGTTGGGTATTCTTAACATCATTACCAAAAGTAGACTTAGTTTTCTAAATCTGATAACAATGCCAAAAATGCCAAACCTATCCCTCATACCACTTAAGCCAAGTTGTCATCCCCAGCATGACATGAGAGACGCGGTATTGAAATATGCAATTGCTCTTCTAAATAAATAATGAAAGGGATCTCCAAGCGCACAGATTAATACCGATGTAGCATTTTAACCGGGAAGTATTCTAGGTATCGTTATTTATATTTTTACCACTGGGAAGAGATTAGCAATCATCAATATTGATTACAGAATAGAATATGAGATTGAGTATCTATCATTGCATGTATAATTGAGAACATTTATCTAACTCTTTCATACAGGGGTAAGTGTCACATAAAAGATATATGAAGTAATGAATAGTGACAAAGATAATTAATCTGATCATAACTAGCCACATAATAAATATGGTAAGCACCTCAATTAGATACTCTAGAAAGTCATTAGCATGGAATTAGAACGAACTACAAGAATATTTCCTAAGTTATTCTCAACTATATAGTCTAGCATTATCATAGTTAGTGCAAGCATACTTAGCAATCATTGTGAGACAAGACTACGCCCATGCATAGTGATATTAGCAAGGTAAATGAGAAACATAGCAATCACTCCCCTGTAATAATATTGCTCTGCCAGTCCAATACACGAGAGGGGGATTATATAAGAATCAATGAAGCTGTCACTATCACGAACTACCCCACGATCTGGCATATTGGGTACAATCGTACATAAATACGGTATAAGCACCACGCCTACACAATATCTATCATTTACCCATGGATCCAATGGATAAACGCTATACGATCCTAAGCATGTATATAGATCCAATCTAACTAAGCCAAGTACATAACTATGATAAACTAAGAACAATATAATCTTGAATATAAACAAGTAGAGCAAAGTCATAAGCAATATATTGAAGTAGAACAAAGTCATATTCATAATATTGAAGAACAAAGATAATTAGAAAGCAATTAGAAGCACAATTAGAGAATTACCAAGAATCCTCTTGACAGATCCGGAAACCAATCGAAGATTGACTCCTTCTAGTTCTAATCCTATGTAGCTATGCTAAACTAGATATCTAATTGATGTGGTGGCTCTAATCTTGATCAGAGGCTTCTTCTCCCTTGAAGAATAATGAATTAGGGTTGAGAGGCTCTCTCCTCCAGGGGCCAGGGGGTCTGGTTTTATAGTCCCTTCAAGTGAATATGGGCCGTTGGATCAAACCGACTTAGATTGAACGGTTATCCTTGATCCTTTAGGTCGGTGGAGATCTCCCACGAAACAGAGTCCTGATTGGACTCCAAGTCAGGGCAGGCGCCCAGGGAAGGAGGGCGGGCGCCCTGCCTCTGGGTCCTTTCGGCCTCTGCTTTCTTCCCGTGGCTTCTGGAGTCTTCTAGATGTAAGATAATTGCACGGCACGTTAATATCTCTAAGTAATCCCGACGTGTGGGCCTTTCTTTCGTATTTCCTGATAACCCCCTGCAGAAATAGACAAACACCAAAACTCGTGGAATTCTATCAGATAAAACCCTAAGTCTAGATGTTGATTTCATTTGGATCCTTTTCTTTGTTTATTTGATAATTAAATTTGATACTTAAGGGCCGTCAACATATCCTCAGATACAAAAGTTAATCTACGCCATCCTGATAACCTCAAGGAAGCTGAAGCATTACTTCGACAGTCATCGGGTCCTAGTAACCACCAGTTTCCCTTTGGCGGACATTTTGAGCAACAAGAATGCTAACGACAGAATTGTAAAATGGGCAATAGAATTGTGCCCATTCTCCCTGGATTTCTAGAGTCGCACTACCGTCATGTCCCAAGCCCTGGTCGATTTCATCGCGGAGTGGACGGACCTCAACGAACCCCCTTCTTCGAACACCTCCGACCACTGGTCAATGTTCTTCGATGGGTCGCTAAATATCAATGGCGTCGGTGACGGAATACTCTTCGTGTCACCTAACAAGGACAAACTTCGCTACGTCCTTAGAATCCTCTTTCCGGCATCCAACAACGTCGCCGAGTACGAAGCATGCCTACACGGCATACGACTGGCCGTCGAACTGGGAGTCAAACGCCTTTACGTCCACAGTGACTCTGCCCTGGTCATCAACCAGTTGAACAAGGAATGGGACACAACCCATAAAAAGATGGACCTCTATTGCAAAGAAATTCGGAAATGGAAATCCAATTTCTATGGCATAGAATACATACACGTGGTCTGGGATAGGAACCAGGCAGCAGATGCGTTGTCAAAAATAGGGTCATCTCGGGCCCAGATCCCGCAAGACGTTTTCGTTCAAGACATCCACACACCAAGTGTCGGTACAGACCTGGTCGACAAGCAATCCAATGAGGCAATGCTCATAGGCAATACCAATCCGACAACCAGCGGCCACGATTGGCACACTCCTTTCATCAAGTATATATTGGACGGTTCGGGTTTTCAAGACAAAACGGAGAACGAGCGCCTCATTCGGCGGTCCAAGAATTACATACTAGTTGATGGTAAACTTATGCGAAAGAACGCAAGCTCAGAAGTGTTGCTGAAATGCATATCCCAGGATGATGGTGTCAAGCTCTTAGATGACATACACGTCGGGTCCTGTGGCAACCATGCTGCCTCTAGAACACTAGTCGGGAAGGCCTTCCGAGCAGGTTTCTACTGGCCAACCGCGGTCGCCGACGCCGAGAAACTGGTCTGACACTGTGAAGGATGTCAGTTCTTTGCCAAGAGGACGCACGTGCCTGCTCACGAGATCTAAACGATTCCGTCGTCCTGGCCCTTCGCCTGTTGGGGCCTTGACATGATCGGGCCATTTAAGCCGGCCCCCGGCAACTTCAAGTTCATCTTCGTGCTAATTGACAAGTTCTCGAAGTGGATCGAGTACATGCCACTGGTCAAAGCAACCTCCGAGAAGGATGTGGATTTCCTCAATCAAATCATACACAGATTCGGGATCCCCAATAGCATAATCACTGACCTGGGCACTCAGTTCACCGGCACTACATTTTGGGACTTCTACGATGATAGGGGCATAGTCAAAAAGTACGTGTCGGTAGCTCACCCACGGGCCAATGGTCAAGTACAGCGAGCAAATGGAATGATTATCGACGCTCTAAAGAAAAGACTATACACGGAAAACGACAGAGCACCAGGACGATGGATGAAAGAGTTACCGGCTGTGGTCTGGGGTCTCCGGACACAGGCCAGCCACAATACGGGTGTATCACCCTACTTCATGGTGTACGGCGCTAAAGCAGTGCTCCCTTCTGACGTAACCTTTGGATCTCCAAGAGTCGAGAATTTGGACCAGTCTTCGGCCAACTTCGCCAGAGAGCCCGAAATCAACTGCGCAGAAGAAAGGCGCCTAACCTCGTGCCTTCGAACAGCAAAGTATCTCGAAGCTGTTAGACGGTACCACAAAAGGAACGTCAAAAACCGCTCCTTTGTTGTCGGTGATCTGTTACTCAAGTGGAAAACAAGCCAGGAGGGAATGCATAAGTTATCTACACCTTGGGAAGGACCCTTTGTGGTCGCCGAAGTCACACGCCCTACGTCTTACAGACTGGCGTACCCAGACGGGACACGCTTGCCCAACTCCTGGCACATAGACAAGCTACACCGTTTCTATCCCTAAGTTCCAGTACATTTCGTTTGTAAATCTCTTACGATCAGTAGTAATAAAATTTTTTCTTTCTTCCTATATACTCCTTTTATATGCAGAACTTTCAACAAGTGCCACCGTTCAATTTTAGGACGAAGGTCCTTAAGGGTTATCGACTCGACTCAGTGATACATCACTCAGACAACATTGCAGCGCTCAAAACCATGGTTATTACAAAATCAACCTTTATTACAAACTTTATATACAAATTTTATAATAAACACCCCTCTGGGCGGTCCCAAGTCTACTTCTACAGACTATTCTACAGGCCTACTGCTCGGGCTGATCTCCCGCACGGCCCTGCTGTCCAGTCGAAGGGGTCGGGGCCACCGGCGTCTGGCTGGTCGAGACCGCAGGCGTCGACCGCCCATCTCCTGCAATGGACGCCCCCGACAACTCCATGGCCGACCTATCTGACCCGGGCTGGTTAGGGGGAGTTGCTGTCCCGCAGAGGTTGATGTCACCGATCACTATCGACGACAGATCGAGCAGACCAACACCGAGGTCGTCTGCCTCCTGCGGACCAACCTCCTCGGGATACCCCCTCTCCAGCCGGGACAAGTCGACCAAGGGGTAGTGGGCACGCACCATGCTGAGCACGTGCGCACCGGCAAATTCCCCGGCGTCCTTAACAAACTGCTGAAGCCAGCCCCACGCTCGTTGCGTTTTCTCGATCGGGGTCAGCCTCGGTGCGCGGGGCTGGTCTTTGGGAAGCTCAGGGCTGATCAAGTCAAGAACTGGGGCCACTCCTTTCCAGATCTTGATACAGTTGGTCTTCCAGGAGTCCCGCTCCTTGACCAGCTCGTCGAGGTGTTTCTTCGTACTGACTTTAAGCACTACAGAAATGCAAGCAAGAGGTTAGCATAAAGCGAGAAGAGGAAAGTTTTGTAAACAAAAGCCGCGAAATGGCTCATACCAGACAACTCTTGACTCCTATTCTTCAGCTCCTCGTTAGCCTGCCGCCCGGCCTCCAGCGCACCGGCACGCTCCTGGTCGAGCCGTTCCTTTTCTTGTCTGAGGCGTGCAACCTCTTCCTCCAAGTCTGTAAGAGTAATTACTGGTCAACAAAACTGACCACACGGTTATATACAACTGCTCAGAATGCATGACTCACCTTTCTTTTCCCGATCCTTGTCGGCTAGTCGCCGATTGAGATCGAGCAGGCGCCCTTCGTGAGCACCCATCTCGGCCGTCTTCTCCTCGGCCTCCGACCGAAGGTGGTCTACATCTGCGGTCAGGGCCTTATTCTTGGCCACGATCCCTTCAATCTGGTCGAAGCACCTTTTCCAGTACTTCGCCGTTTTCATTGCGCCCTACAAGAATTACACATATTGAAGCAAGCGATAGTGCATATACATTTCGAGCAGAACGCAAGACCACTTACCTTAACCTCATCAATGAGCCGCTTAGCTGTGCGCTCCACCCTCGCGGCCTCCTCCGTCTCCACGAGTTCTTCATGACCAATGAAATGATCCCCACGTTGGCGCCACACGTAAACGTGCTGGCGACCATCATGGGGGCGACCTTGGATTTCTTCTACTTCGTCATCGAAGGCCGCCTGGGCCTCCTCGCCCTCTGCGCTACCCCCAGCCGTGGTCACAGGTATCACTGGACCCTTATCCCGGCCAGGGGAGCCCTTCGGCGAAGAGGCTTCTGCTCGGGGTGGAGTTGGGGCTCTCCTTTCTTCGACAGGCGGGGGAGTCGGGGCTCTGTCTCCCCCCTCTGCGACACTGCTCGGGGGAGGCGTCCTCGCAGTCTCATCATCCCTTGTAGGGGTGCTCGCTCCGGTCCTCGCCTGAGCTGGGTCCACCTCGGCAGTCTCCGCCGCGCTCACTATCGTGGGCTGCCCCTCGGTTTGTTCCTGGGTGGTCTGCTGCGTGGCATCTTCGACTGCAACCGTTGGCTCGGCCGTCTTCTGGCCAGCGACGTTGTCTGGATCAACGTCAGACGCCGCACTAACAAAAATACGACATTTTACCAATGTCAAAAGTCGTAGTAACAAAACAAAAACCAAATAGGAGGAAGTGTAAAAGTGAGATTGAACAACTTACAGATCGGAGCGCCTGTGTGTCACTGTGAAGAACCTCCTCCTAGACCTACCAGTCGCCGCCGCCGCCCCTGTCTCTCCAATACGCGTCAGCTAAGCGTGTGGGGCAGGAGGCTCACTGGTCACCCGACCAGCAGTGGCCGGCGCGATGTCTGGACGACTGCACGGCCTTCGGACCAAAGAGGGTGCAGCCTCCTCCTCCTCCTCGTCGTCGTCGGTGATTCTAACGAGCCGACGACGCTTCAGAGCTTGGCTGGTCACCGCCGGCAGCGCCTCCGCAGGAGATCGATCCACCGCCATTGGCCTTTTCCCGCCACCCTGTCCTCGGTGGTTGGGGTGGGGCGGTTCTGTTCCTCCTCACTGGTGGTGTATTGAGGACACCGAGCAGCATCACCCTCCGGTGGGTCCATCCCCGTAGGATTTTCCATACCAGGTGCCAGTGACACGTACACTGCGCACCGGTCAATGTCTCCAATCTGCAATAAAACCAACGACAAGTCATCAACCAGGAGGAAACAGTATTCACATGGCAATACTAATCAATAACAATATTTATATACCTCAGGAGCCGGCCGTCCCAGCATGAAGGTGTGCATCAGATCACTTCTTCGAACGAAGTTGTCATCTGATAAGTTGAACAACTCATTCATCAGCTGCTGGACCTCTACCTTCTACAAACCATCAGGGCACATTCTGGTCGGGTCCTGGCTCCCCACGTACTCGTACGCTGAGTGTACCCTGCTTTGGCAGGGCATCACCCGACGCACAATGAAGTTCCCGAATTCCTGGCCCGTCTAAGCGGGACCAGTCGATCAGGCTCATCAGGTCTGGCACCTGCCCAGCGAATTCTAGGCGGTCCGTCCAGGTGACCCTCTTCTCGGGGATGTAGCCCACGTCGCAGAACATGGCGCTGCCCAGTTCTTCCCTGATGTAGAACCACTTCTTGTACCATTCGGTGAGAGAAGTGTTCCATGGGCAGCTGAGGTACCGGTTCTTCATCCCATCGCACAGATTGAGGTATACTCCACCTGCAATCTTGGAGCCTCCAACTGCCCCTTTCTTCCTCAAACAGAAAAGATAACGGAAGAGGTCGAAGTGCGGCTCTATTCCAACATAGGCCTCGCACAAATGAATAAAGGTGGAGATGAGAAGAATGGAGTTCGGGTGCAGGTTGCAGATCCCGATCTCATAGTAAAGAAGAAGGCCCTAGAGGAAAGGATGGATAGGAATCCCAAAGCCCCTCTTGAAGAAATCTTCAAAAATGACAATTTCACCGGCGCAGGGTCGGGGTAGCTTTCCCCTTCTGGCGCCCTCCAGCCACCGAGCTCTTGGTTATGAAGCAGACCCATCCCGACGAGGTCGTTGAGGGACCTCGTGCAGCTCCGGGACTTCTTCCACTCCTTTGCCTTTAGCTCAGCCCTTTTCTTTGAGTCGCTCTTCGCCATTGACGCCGTAGGAAAAACTTTGAGCTCGAAGTTAAAGATGGAAGTCGCAGGAGGCAGGAATGGCAAGTGTTGACGGTCCTTAAGTATCAAATTTAATTATCAAATAAAAAAAGAAAAGGATCCAAATAGAATCAACATCTAGACTTAGGGTTTTCTCTAACAGAATTCCACGAGTTCTGGTGTTTGTCTATTTCTGCAGGGAGTTATAAGGAAATACGAAAGAAAGGCCCACATGTCGGGATTTGTCACACCCAATTTCAAGGAAGAAATTGAATGCATAAACTTATGTGCGCCCAGAGATCAATCACACACATAAGTCACAAATTAAATACCATCATCGCAGTGTTTACAACAAACGTAGTTATTACATCACAAAGTCTGGCATAACAGCGGAAATATAAATATGATAATCTAAGATAACTATCTCATGGCCCTCACACAGGGAAGGTCGACTGGTGAAGCACAAGCCTAATAGTCCTCCGGGTAGTCCTCATAGCCATCTGTTACCCATCCAGGATTTTTATCCAAAGAAAAGACATATACAAGAGTGAGTACATCTCGTACTCCACAAGCATAGCATGAGGATTTATGAGGCTCAAACAGGCTAAACTAGGTTCACTGCATCAGCTTTTAGTAGATCAGTGTTTTATCATTAATTATTATAGTTTATGCTTAAGCTCCCAAATATCCCATATGATCAGTTATTAGAACCATAGTAAGTCATTAAGTCACATTAAAGCATAATTGTACATCATCATGTACCATAAAGCCATCAGTAACTAGTTATTCTGTGAGTTTTCCGAGCCGCTCGTGACCGTGAGCACGGCTGTTATAACAGTTATACACTCTGCAGAGGTTGTGCACTTTCATCGTGAGTCGTGTTGCCCATACGCCCGGGATCCGTCGACCCCCAAATACTACCAAGGTGAGCGGGCAGGGTACACTATGAAGCCTTCCATAGGCCTATTCTAACCAGTTAGGGCCGCGAGGTTTCCTCGGCAGGCAGATGTAGAAAACCCCCCTTTTCTATGGCACATTTCCATCGCGGCTATACTCATAGAAACAGGGGCAGCCCTACACCCAAAGTGGCAAGCGCCTCTTGCGCCCTTTCGGGTAACCTCTAACGAGTTAGAAAAGATCCTATTACTGAGCTAAAGTCAGAGCCATGTGACTCTCCCAGTTGCACTGTAAGTCCCAGCTTTTGCTGACAGATAAGTCCTTACGGAGGGTCTAGGACAACATGACCAACAGTCATTTGTACCATAGCCCTATGTTCCATTTATCATAATCATGTTTAATCAATTAACCATGGTTCCATCACTGATTTTAGATCATATATAATTGGAGTTAGAGCACAAGCACTTCTACCCATATGCAATAAAAACCCTTGGGAACAAGGTAATTGTCATCAACAGCTAGGATGTTCTTATAGTTTGCAATATTGTACACATGTAGGGTGAAATGCTTAAAAATGAGTAGGACAACAAGGTAGGCCCATGCTATACATGCCTTGATTCACGTACTCCTGCTGGTCTTGCTGGTCCTGCTGATCCCCAAAGAGCTCCGAACTCCCGAAATACTCCTCACCGTATGGGCTCGATCAATACATCACAATCATCACGCATACCAAGACAAACATGCAAGAGAACAATTCCTAAAGTTAGAACAGTACACCAGCAGTAAATAATTTAAATAAAAGTTTTCCAAAATCATCTACGTGCTGCTACAATCACGTCAACGCGAAATTCACGAAAAACGGACTTACGACGTGAAAGTTACGCTCTTAACGGGATTTCAACAGCAATCTATGGACTTGTAATTTACTAGGAAATCTAACAGTGGTAAACCTAAACAACAGTGGTACCAATGCGAAGCTTACGAAATTACGAAACTAGCGCAACTTGAACGGATCGATTCGGAGTTCAAACGACGATTTTATAGCTAAAACAATGCGGTGGCAATTCTGTAAATAAAGCAGAGTTTAAACAAATTTAAATAAATAAATTAAATCCTGGAAATTCCTCTGGCCGAGGACTGCGCGCGCAAAAATGGGATTCCGGGGGGACTCTTTAACAAAAAATGCCCTCCAAGGGGTACGGGGCATTGTAGGCCGTTGGATCACAGATGAACGCGCTCGATTAAAAGAAAAAAAAATAAAAAAATAAAATAAAAAGAGAGAGATAGGAAGGGGACGGCGCACAGGGCAGCTCCGGCCAGAACACGGTGGCCACCATGGCCGGCCGCAAGGAAGCTCGCCGGAGCAAGAGAATAGGGACCTACGATGCATGGTTTTCGATTCCGTTTGAACTGGGAGAAAGAGGAGAGCGATGCGAGTCCATTCCACCCCATAAACGCGGTCGAGGAGGCGGTTTCCGAGAAGGTTCACGGTGGCGCCATGAACGTCCCGTCGGAGCTCGCGGAACAGGGACTCCGGGCCACGATTCACTCCGCAACAGGACGGGGAGGGAGCGGGAAGGGAGATGAAGCTCACCACGGCGCCAAATCGCAGCGAAAATGGCTCGGAACGGCGGCCTATGCGCGGCCGACGAAGAACTTCCCGGCGACGGTTCTCTGCGCAGAAACGAGCGGGGCACGGGCAAGGAGAAGAGAGAATGGGGGAGGGGGAGTGCCCGGGTGCGCGAGGGGCTCTCCAACTTGAAGACCGAGGCGCGGGGAGAGGAGAACGTGGGCACGGGGGCTTCGGCCTGGTGGTTCCAACCGAGAGAGAGGTTCGGTGCGACGGTTTGGGGGTTGAGATAGAGCTGACAAGTGGGCCCAACTCTCCAGTGGAAGAGAGAGAGGGAGTTAGGGTGCTGGCGGGCTGCTGGAATTGGGCCAAGCAGGCCGAAAATGAGGGGGAAGGGAGAGAGATGGATTCCCCTTTTTTTTATTTTTTTTTCAACTTGTTTTCAAAAGCATTTACAAATTTGAATTTTGAACAAAAATTTCTTTTGCATAAATTCACACATCACAAAAATTAAGTGCTGCAGCATGAATGCGTCAACGTGTTTGTAATTTTCTATTAAATTTTAATTTCCCAAAGTTTATTTATTTTCCTATATTTTTATGCTCACAAAATTATTTAATAAAGCCAAACTCATCTATTTTTAAAAGAGCCAAATTATGGGTGTTACAATTCTACCCCCTTAAAAATAATCTCGTCCTCCAGATTGGGTGGTGCTTACTCAAATAGTTGTGGATACGACTTTCTCAAATCCTCTTCTCTTTCCCAGGTGGCTTCATCTTCGGTATAACGGTTCCACTGTACTTTACACATCTTTATGGTTCTGCTTCTTGTAACTCTATCTGCAGTTTCCAAGATCTTTATCGGGTACTCTTCATATGTGAGATCTTCTTTAACGGTCAACTCTTCTATAGGAATCTGCTCTTCGGGTATCCGCAAACACTTCTTCAACTGAGAAACATGGAATACATCATGTACACCTGACAAACTCTCAGGAAGTTCTAACTGATAGGCTACTTCTCCACGTCTTGCAAGAATCCTGAAAGGTCCGACGTATCTCGGTGCTAGCTTACCCTTCACATTGAATCTCTTCACACTCCTCATTGGAGATACCTTCAGATATACAAAATCACCCTCTTTGAAGCTCAAATCCCTTCTTCGTGTGTCGGCATAACTTTTCTGTCTGGACTGTGCCACTCTTAGATTGTCCCTAATCATCCTCACTTGTTCTTTAGCACTTCTTAGGACATCTGGTCCAAACACCTGTGTTTCACCAGTTTGATTCCAGAATAAAGGTTTCCTACACTTGCGACCATACAAAGCTTCAAATGGTGCCATCTTGAGACTCCTCTGGTAGCTGTTGTTATAGGAAAACTCGGCATACGGCAGACTTTTGTCCCAACTAGTGCCATACTGCAGAGCACAAGCTCTCAGCATGTCCTCCAAGATTTGATTAATTCCCTTTGTCTGTCCATCAGTCTGGGGATGATAAGCAGAACTGAAGTTCAGCTTAGTTCCCAAGGATCTATGTACTTTGTGCCAAAAGTGCGATGTAAACTGAGTTCCTCGGTCGGACACGATCTTCTTTGGAACTCCGTGTAAGCACACAATCCTTTCCATGTATAGCTCGGCTAACCTTTCCCCTTTGTAGTTGATTTTGACTGGTAAGAAATGTGCAACCTTAGTGAGTCGGTCTACTATTACCCAAATCGAGTCATACCCACGTTGAGTACGTGGCAACCCGGTAATAAAGTCCATACCGACTTGTTCCCATTTGCATTCGGGTATCTGCATTGGTTGCAACAACCCTGCAGGTCATTGGTGCTCAGCTTTCACCCTCTGACAGGTGTCACACAAAGCAACATACTCTGCTACATCCCTTTTCAATCCATACCACCAATATCTCTCCTTTAGGTCCAAATACATCTTGGTACTCCCAGGGTGTATTGAATAAGCAGAGTCATGCGCCTCACGCAGAATTGTGTCTCGGATAGCCTTCACTTCAGGCACACATATCCTTTTCCCAAACCATAGGGTACCATTCTCATCTATCCTGAAGCCTGGTGCCTTTCCAAGCACTACATTATCTGCTATCTCTTTTAATTTCTCATCCTCCAACTGACTCTTACATATCTCTTGTTCCAATGTTGGCTCTATCTCTAGACCCATGGTATGATTCACAAAGCCTATGTTGAGGTGTTCTATTTCGGCTCGCAACTCAGCTGGAATAAATTTCAGCTAAAGTCTGTTGACATAGCTTTTCCTACAAAGTGCATCTGCAACTACATTTGCTTTCCCAGGGTGATAATGCACTTCCGGGTCATAATCCTTGATCAACTCTAACCAACGACGTTGCCTCAGATTCAGGTCTGACTGGGTGAAGATATACTTTAGGCTCTTATGGTCTGTGTAAATATCACACTTATGACCAATCAAGTAATGCCTCCAAATTTTTAAAGCATGGACCACTGCGGCTAGCTCCAGATCATGAGTACGGTATTTCAACTCATGTTTCCTCAACTGCCTAGATGCATAGGCCACTACTCTTCCTTCTTGCATGAGCACACAACCTAAACCTAAGCGAGAAGCATCACAATAGATGGAGAAGCTCTTGCTTAAGTCAGGTAAGGTCAACATTGGAGCTGTGGTCAACCTCTTCTTTAACTCCTCAAAGTTAGCCTGGCATTTGTGTGACCAAACAAACTTAGCACTCTTCTCTAATAAGGCCATCATGGGCTTAGCAAGTTTAGAGAATCCTTCAATGAATCTTCTATAATATCCGGCCAATCCCAGAAAGCTATGGATTTCACTCACATTGGTCGGGGGTTTCCAATTCAACACATCTTGCACCTTGCTGGGGTCCACGGCTATCCCTCCATTGGAGACCACGTGTCCCAGAAAGGAGACCTCCTTTAGCCAAAACTCACACTTGCTTCTTTTGGCATATAGCTTATGTTCTCTAAGCTTTTGCAAGACTAGCCTCAGATGCTCCGCATGTTCCTCTTTAGTTTTGGAAAAGATGAGTATATCATCAATGAACACCACTACAAACTTATCCAAGAATTCCATGAACACCTTGTTCATGAGGTACATGAAATATGCGGGTGCATTGGTCAGCCCAAAAGACATAACTGTGTACTCATACAGGCCATACCTAGTAGTGAAGGCTGTCTTAGGTACATCCGAGGCACGGATTTTCAGTTGGTGATAACCGGATCGAAGGTCTATTTTTGAGAACACACAAGCACCTTTTAACTGATCAAACAGGTCATCAATTCTAGGCAAAGGGTACTTGTTTTTGATGGTTACTTCATTTAGTGACCGGTAATCCACACACATTCTCCTGGTACCATCTTTCTTATCGACAAAGATAATGGGTGCTCCTCAAGGTGATGAACTAGGACGAATAAAACCCTTCTCTAGCAACTCTTTAATTTGTTTCTTAAGTTCCTCTAGTTCATTCACTCCCATTCTATAAGGTCTTTTAGCTATAGGTGCAGTTCCAGGTAAAAGTTCAATAAGGAATTCGATGTCTCGGTCAGGTGGCATACCTGGCAATTCATCACGGAACACATCAGGGAAGTCATCCACCACTTGGTTCTCCTCATTGACCTCATCAGTCAACTGGTTCACGATAGCAGTTGGAGGTGCTTGCACTGCCACCTCTACACAAATTCTATCCCCTTTAGGTGATGTTACTACCACAGACTTCTCCTGGCATTGAATCACTGCCCAATGTTGCTTCATCCAATCCATCCCCAGGATAAGGTCAATACCAGAAGTTCTTAGCACAATGGGGTTTACTTTGAACTCTACCCCCCTTAGAGAAACACTAGCGGAGGGACTCCAATAGTTCGCTGGCATAGTACCCCCCGGTGAATTCACTAGCATTGAGTTTTTCATGGCACATAAAGCTATGCTATGTACTCTAACAAAAGCTTGCGAGATGAAAGAATGCGAAGCTCCGGAATCAAAAAGTACAGTAGCAGGGATGGAGTTGATACTGAACGTACCCAACATGACCTCGGGTGCCTCCTGAGCTTATTCAGTAGACACATGGTTCACACTTCCAGTTTGGGGTGGTCGAGCATTGGGCCTCTGATTGTTGTTCTGATTCTGTGGAGCTGAGGGGTTCTGCTTCTTCGGGCACTGATGGGCATAGTGACCCACTTCACCACAACGGTAGCAAGCATTGGGGTTGTTTGCCACTGTTGTCTTCACTGGAGCATTGTTGGGCACACCTGGACGTGGTGCCTGGGGGTTAGCTTGCTGCTGAGGGCGTTGATTACCAAACTGCTGCTGGTACTGGGGACGCTGCTGGTTCTGCTTTTGGTTGCGCAGAGGGTACTGGCCCTGATTCCACTGACTAGGGGGCCTCTGGTTCCTAGGAGGAAAGCCCTGCTGAGGAAACACGCGCGGACGAGTGTTCCTGCTAGATGCCTGAAAGGTCCTTGTTTGATTTTGGTAATTGAGTGACAACTTAGGTGGACTAATAGTGTTTATGTGAGATACACAGGAGATTAGTCCACAGGTGATGATGTGATGATGGAGGAGCTCATTGCATATGAGACATGACATGGAGTCATGTGACCAAGGTGGAGAAGATCAAGATGAGGCTTGGCTTGATGGACCGGTTGCAAGAGTGAAGGGCAAGTCGGAGGCTTTGAAGCGAGGGACCGCGTGTGACAGTGAAGCTTGAGCAAGACTTGGCGCCGATGGACCGAGGCAACGGTGAAGAGCAAGTGAGGTCAAGATCGATGAACCAATACGGTCACATGATGATATGAAGTGGATCATATCATTTGGTGATTGGTTGGTGCATGTGTTGCATCAACATTGGAGGAGATGGAATGGAAAGCGCAAGGCAAAGGTATAACCTAGGGCATTTCCATTTCACCGGTCATAGGTGTGTAGAGAAGTTTATGACCGGATTTAGGATAGATGGCCGTACTATCAAGAGGGGCAAACTTGTTTGCATATCGGTCATCTAGTGCCACTTGAGCGATCTAACTTTGCATACGTGTTAGGATCGAGTGGCGTGGCAAGTTGAGAGGCGAACTCCCTTGGAAAAATGTTGGAGAAAATGCTAACACACGTGCACAAGTGTGGAGACACTTTGGTGTTGGCACATGGATGCAAGGGAAGAAGTTGGAGTTCGTTTCGCGCAATGCTGTCAAGCCGGACGCGTCCGGTATGAGGTCGGACGCGTCCGAGTTGAGGCACCGGACGCGGAAACAGTTTTCGCGTAGAGTCCGGTGTGCCTCGTCCGGTGAGCTCGTTTCTCGGTGAAACTCTCTGAGTTTGCGTCCGGTGGACACCGGACGCATCCGGTGTGAACTAGGACGTGTCCGAGTTGGCGTCCGGTGCAAAGTCCTCTTGCAGAGCTCTCTGGGTGTGAGTCCGGTGCACACCGGACCGTCCGGTGTGTGCGTCCGGTGTTGCGACCGGTGTTGGTTCAAGTTTTGCGACGCTCTCTGAGTTTGCGTCCGGTGCATACCGGACGCGTCCGGTGTGAACTAGGACGCGTCCGGTATTTCAAAAGTGAGAGTCCGGTGCCCTGTCAGTGTCAGAGACAATGGCTAGTTTTCTAACGGTCAAGAGCACCGGACGCTGGTCTGGTCAATACCGGACGCGTTCGGTGTGAACTAGGACGCGTCCGGTGTGGTCGACTTTTGCGCAGTGAAGGGTAACGGCTAGTTTAGCCCTTGGGGCTATAAATAGAAGTGGTGGCCGGCCTTGGCTGGTGCTGAGCACCCTTGGGACTTAGTGTCCATGCTTGGGGAGTGCTAGGAAAGCCTCTAACTCACTTGTGCTTGCAAGAGTGCGAATCAATAGCAAGTGAGTGATTCTAGTGCGTTGCATTGAGAGATTGCATAGAGTGGCACTAGGTGTTCGTGTTGCAAGCCGGTTGTGCTTGTTACTCTTGGAGGTTGCCACCTCCTAGACGGCTTGGTGGCTTGTGACTCCGTCGAAGCACGCAAGGAGATTGTGCGGTGCTCCGGAGAAGAGATTGTGAGGGGTACGGTGCTCACCCCGCGGGGATCGCGAAGAGCAACTCTAGTTGAGCGAGACGTGAAGAGCGACAAGTGGTCCGGCTGGGTCAAGTGCTAGAGCTTGTGGTAAGCACTCCACATGGGAGAGTGTGACTTGCGGGTCACCACTAGCAAGAGGACCGGCGGCAACCTTGGAGCTTGTCTCAACGGGGACGTAGCTTGGTGGCAACCAAGTGAACCTCGGGAGAAAATCATCGTGTCAACATTGTTCTTCCCGTTGGTTTGCAAAGTCCCTAGCACAAGCTTGTTCTTACTTACAGATACTTGTGCTTGTGTAGTTGCTCTTGTAATTAGTTAGCTTGTGTAGCTTGCTAGTTACCTTCTTGCTTGTGTAGCTAGAAGTAGTTCCCTTGCGTGACTAATTTAGTTTGTGTAACCTTGTTAGTCACATTGCTTAGTTTGTGTAGCTAAGTAATTTGCGCTCTCTAATTTGTCATTGGTTGCCTTGTTATTGAGCATTGCTAGTGAGCTTAGGAGCTTTGTGCTTTTGCTTACTTGTTGTGTAGGAGCTCTCCAGTTTGCAAAGTACTAGTGGCATAGGTTTCTGTGACCTTGCTTGTAGAATTGGTTAGGTGAGCTCTTGCTAAGGTAGCACCTTGTTTTCTTGTTTAGGATCTTTCACAAGGTGCTAAGGAACTTAGATAGAGGGGTATAGTCTTGGCTAGACCGATAGTTTTAATTCCGCACTGATTTTGGTTAGCCGGCGCGTTAAGTTTTAGAAAGGACTATTCACCCCCCCCTCTAGTCCGCCATCTCGACCCTTCAAGTGGTATCAAAGCTAGGTCTCTCATTTGTGGTCTTCACCGACCCGAGAGGATGGCGTCTAGTGGGATAGATGATTGTGAGACACACATTTTTTATGGTACAAACTTTGCACTTTGGAAAAATCACATGCTTGATCATTTTCGTGCAAAGGGACCTAAATTTTGGTGGATTGTCACTAATGGTCTCACACACAACTTGGACCATAAGAATCTCACCAAAGCTCAAAAGGTTCTCTTTGAACTTGATTGTGAAGCTTATTGTTATCTAATGAAATCTTTGAGCTTTGAGTTGTTTGATAGGATAAACTCCAAAGGAACCGCATATGAAATGTGGGAGTCTATCAAACACACCTTCGGTGATTCCTCCACATGGGATGATGGCAAGTTCAAAAAGGAGGAACCAAAGGTGGAGATACATGAGGATGTTGAGCATGACCACAATAAGGTGGTTGTGGAGGATTGCTCCACCTCATGGTCAAGTGAAGATGAAGATGATGGCTATGAGAGTGATGCTTCTACAAGCTCATCCACTTCATCACATTCCTCCATGTCTCACGGCGACGGCAGGGTATCTATTGGAGGTGTGATTGTTGATTGTGATGATCCAAATTTTGAGCTTGTATGTAGACTCACCAAAGCTTTAAGAAATGAGATGGATAAAACAAGTAAATTGAAAAATGAAAACTCATTTCTAAAGACCACATGTGAACAACAAAAGCATCTACTTTATGTTACTACTTGTTCACATGAGGAGCTAAAATTGATTCATGAGGAACTTTGTGTCACTCATGATAACTTGGTAAAAGATCATGCTTTTCTCACTAAGAAGATTTCTAATGAAGAAACTAAAACTAGTGAGAGCTCATCATGTGGGTCAAATGATCAATCATGTGATATTACTAACCCTTGTGATGTAGAAAAGAAGCATGTATCCACCTTTTGTGATGATTTATTATCTATGCCATGTTCTTCACATTTAGATGCTTGTACTACTTCTATGTCTTGTGAGACTAACATTTTGAAGGAGAACAATGAGCTCAAAAATGAAGTGAATAATTTGAGCAACAAGCTAGAGAGGTGCTACTACTCAAAAGTCACCTTTGAGCACATATTGAAGACTCAAAGAAACTATGGTGACAAGTGTGGCCTTGGCTTCAAGAAGAAGATGACAAAGGGCAAAAGAAAGCAAGAAAAGAGGAAGCTTTCTCATTTCATGTGCTATCGGTGCCATGAAGAGGGACATCTTGCTAATGGATGCCCAAAAAAAGAGAAGCTCAAGAAGATGAAAGAAGAAGAGAGGCTAAAGCATGTTAAGTGCTTCAAGTGTCGCACTTGGGGTCATCTCACCTCAATGTGCCCAACCAAGCAATTGGTGAAACATCAAGCGAAGCCTCAACAAAAGCCACAAGTTGAGCAAGAAAAGAAGCCCCAAGCTCAAGTCAAGATCTACCATGAAGATGGTGGTGACATGGGGATGATGAGGAAGAAGACAAGAAGGGGAGGTAGACAATCAAGATCATCAAAAGACCTCTCTCACATCAAATGTTTTGAGTGCAAGAATGATGGACACTTTTCCTCGAGGTGTCCTACCAAGCTTGAGAAGAAGGCTCAAGCAACTCTCAAGAGGCAAGGCAATAAGAAGCAACACATGAGCAAGGAAGAAAAGGCTCAATCCAAAAGAAGTTGCTACTTATGCCGGAAAAGGGGACACATGGCTCATTCATGTCCCCTAGGTAATAGTTCTAAGCCTATTTCAATTGATAACCATAATATGCTTAGAAAGGATGGTAATGGTACCTATATGGTTACCATTGCAAAACATCCCGCTATTCATACTAAGGCATCACCTAAGTATGTTGCACCTAACTTGAGAGGACCCAAACTAGTTTGGGTACCATCAAAAAGTGGATGATTGTTTGTAGGTACCATCGGCATTGGAGACTTGATTCAATTAATCCTATAATTGTTCATCATATGATTGAGTCAAGTATTGAAGCCTAGTGCACATTGAAACCCAATGCCATGACAAGATAGTGAAGTCCAAATGTGCTACAACATACAAGTGTAATATTCAAGTTGTGGTGATTTATTGGATCATTTGATGGCTTGCAAATACATGAGTTGAAACTTGCAAATTAGATGATCATGAGATAACCAAGGTATATATTTGTTGATCACATTTATTTGGGTGCATATGAGTTGATTGAATTGGATATATATGCAATGTTGCTTGCTATAAGATGTTTGAATGGATTAAATGCTTAGTAATCAAGTTTGGATTGATTTGGGTTGGATAAGTTCATAAGGTAACATTTAGTAAGTGGATTGAATTGATACATGTCTTGTGAATGCATTCAATCAAGTTGATTTCAAGTTTGATTCAATTTGAACAAGTATAGCTCAATTGCTTGAAATCTGTCCTATATTGAAAACCTGAGCTAGCTGAGATCAAGTCTGAGTTTGAGTGATCAAATCTATTTGAAATGGCTTGAAATTTGGTATGCATGCTGTACAATTATCATAGAAGATGCTGTAGAAATTTCATGAGAATTGGATAAGGGATACTTCGGTTTTGGAGTGGATCTTATCAGCTATAGTGCAGCAGTTTTCAGCATGTAATAGTGGTGGAAGAATTGAAATCTGGTAGCAATCTAGAAGTCAAATGAAGATCAAACTTTTACAGCTGCTAGATGACTCAGTAAATCACATCTCCACAAAATTTCGTGGCATTTGGATCTGTACATTGTGAGATATGGATATTTCTTTAAAAGGTACAGAATCTGCCAGAAAAGTGACAATTATTGGTCTAAAGTCACTTCAATTGAAAGGTCCTCAAGTTGGAAATATAGTTATAAGTGTTTGAGGCACCTAAGTTTGGTTTTGAATTGATCTATAAGCATGACAAGTAATGAGTACAAGGGCATTTGGTTGTGAAATGTACTTGGTGTACACATTTAGTACTCAAATTGAAGATCAAGATCAAACTCAAGATGAGAATGAAGATTAAGTTCTAGTGACTATTGGAGATCATTTAGTAGAAATAAAAGGACTTAAACAAGTAGAAAGAAAAGGAATTAAAGAAGGATTCATGGTTACTCATCATATTAAGTCCATCACTTGAATCAATCAATCAAAGCAATTCAAGTGAGTATCAAGAATTGTTCTTTGGAGAGAGGTCACTTCTCCCTATGTGAGGGGCGTACCGCCCGAGGAGTGGGTAAACCAAGTGTGGTGCTTGGAAGGCTAGCATGGAACTGGTGATCTAAAGGACATTTGAGATGCTTAGTTGAAGCAATCAAAAGGATTGATCAAGAAAGCAAGCAACAACCCAAAAGAGAGCTAGTCATGCTATTTCAAGTGATATTCTTAGTAGTTCTTTCATGCAAGCAATGGTCAAAAGAAGAAGCAAGTCAACCACAACAAGATAGTGCACTTGATCATAAAGTGGTTTTCATTTCATATGGGTGAAGATTTGATCTATCAATTGGCATTGAAAATTGGTCTTCACCAAGCTTATAGTTGGACTTCACATTGCTATTTGGAGCTAAATTGGAATCTTATTGACATTCCTCCACTCCAAGATAGCAAAGGTATCATTGTAATGTACATGCTAAATAGGATCATGCATAACAAATGTACATGCTAAATTGGAATCTTATTGACATTCCTCCACTCCAATATAGTACATGCTAAATAGGATCATGCATAACAAATAAAAAGTTTTAAATTCATAACCTACCACTGTTGCTTGAATGATTAGTTGATCTAGTGGTATGTATATGAGTTTGTTCATGAGCTAGTGAACCCAAGTACTTGATCTATTTTGAATTGTTAACAAGTAACAAGGACAACATTGGCAAGATAACCCTTAATGTGAGGTGTGAAAAAGCTTGTCATTGGTTCAAACCGGACTTGGAAGCTTAGTCAAATCAACATAGTTCAAGTCTACAATTAGAAGCTCATGATGATTAGAGTACAAGAACAAGACAACAATGCAAATGGATATCTAAACACAAATGTTTCCTCAATTGGTATCCTACAATTGGTAATCATGATAGCAAATGTTCAAGAAAGCAAACAAGTGGTTCCATACTAGAAGATCTTCAATTGGAAGAAGATTTCCATATGGTATCGGACAAGATCTTTCAAGTATCACACTTATACATATGGTATCTATCCTACAAGAAGGTGGTTCCACAAGTGATCCTCAACTTTAAGTGATCATCATGCGAAGCAAGTTCCCTCACCAACAAGATTGACAAGTGAATGACCCATGCTATGACATAGGGGGAGTGCCGCACCAAATGGTCTCAAGGTCAAAGATCCTATGTGGTATCTCAAGAGCAATTAAGTAAATGTCATTCCTACACATATGGTAATGTCCATCAAAAATGCAAAATTCAAGCCTCAACCATCTATCCCAATGCAATCCTTTGTCACATTGTGATTCACTCTTTCTCAATTGGTATCAAGATTTAATTGGTATCACATACCTTTTATGGAAATTGATGACAAAGGGGGAGAAGTTGGAACAAAGATATAATCATGCGATAAGTTGGACAACAAAAGATATATTTCAAGGGGGAGAGATCAAAGATGGACATGGACAAGGGAGCAACATTAAAAGAAAATATGATGGATCAAAATTCTTGGACAAAAGAGAAGCACACAAGTAGGGGGAGCAAGCTCATAAACCTTGTTTGTTTGCATTTGATTTGTGCATATTCATGTGCTTGCTTGCATTGCATAAGTTTTCAAATTCCATATGCATGCTTGTGTGGTGTATGCTAGTTATAGAACTTGATTGATGATATGATAACTAGCATGCATAGGTTGGTAGCTAGACTTGTGTTCTTCAAGTAAAGACTAGACCCTTGCTTTTAATGTTGATCTCACGGGGTTTCTAGTGTTTTTGTTGTCTAGCTACTCATGGTGCTAAGGATGGTGTACATTGAATACTTCAAATGATATCGATTTTGGTATCGAGCTACAAAGGTTTATTCTATACACCTTAGCACTTAGTAGGGTTTTGTGGTGCTTATCCAAATCTTGACATAGAGCTTAAATGTTGGATAAGTAGCATAAAATCCAAAACAAGTTAGCAATTTACACTTGTGTGAAGTGCTAGCTTGAAAAAGCTTAATTTCCATATCTTTGTAGAGTTGTCATCAATTACCAAAAAGGGGGAGATTGAAAGGTCCTTGTTTGGTTTTGGTAATTGAGTGACAACTTAGGTGGACTAATAGTGTTTTTGTGAGATACACAGGAGATTAGTCCACAGGTGATGATGTGATGATGGAGGAGCTCATTGCATATGAGACATGACATGGAGTCATGTGACCAAGGTGGAGAAGATCAAGATGAGGCTTGGCTTGATGGACCGGTTGCAAGAGTGAAGGGCAAGTCGGAGGCTTTGAAGCGAGGGACCGCGTGTGACGGTGAAGCTTGAGCATGACTTGGCGCCGATGGACCGAGGCAACGGTGAAGAGCAAGTGAGGTCAAGATCGATGAACCAATACGGTCACGTGATGATATGAAGTGGATCATATCATTTGGTGATTGGTTGGTGCATGTGTTGCATCAACATTGGAGGAGATGGAATGGAAAGCGCAAGGCAAAGGTATAACCTAGGGCATTTCCATTTCACCGGTCATAGGTGTGTAGAGAAGTTTATGACTGGATTTAGGATAGATGGCCGTACTATCAAGAGGGGCAAACTTGTTTGCATATCGGTCATCTAGTGCCACTTGAGCGATCTAACTTTGCATACGTGTTAGGATCGAGTGGCGTGGCAAGTTGAGAGGCTAACTCCCTTGGAAAAATGTTTGAGAAAATGCTAACACACATGCACAAGTGTGGAGACACTTTGGTGTTGGCACATGGATGCAAGGGAAGAAGTTGGAGTTCGTTTCGCGCAGTGCTGTCAAGCCGGACGCGTCCGAGTTGAGGCACCGGACGCGGAAACAGTTTTCGCGTAGAGTCCGGTGTGCCTCGTCCGGTGAGCTCGTTTCTCGGTGAAACTCTCTGAGTTTGCGTCCGGTGCACACCGGACGCGTCCGGTGTGAACTAGGACGCGTCCGAGTTGGCGTCCGGTGCAAACTCCTCTTGCAGAGCTCTCTGGGTGTGAGTCCGGTGCACACCGGACCGTCCGGTGTGTGCGTCCGGTGTTGCGACCGGTGTTGGTTCAAGTTTTGCGACGCTCTCTGAGTTTGCGTCCGGTGCATACCGGACGCGTCCGGTGTGAACTAGGACGCGTCCGGTATTTCAAAAGTGAGAGTCCGGTGCCCTGTCAGTGTCAGAGACAACGGCTAGTTTTCTAACGGTCAAGAGCACCGGACGCTGGTCTGGTCAATACCGGACGCGTCCGGTGTGAACTAGGACGCGTCCGGTGTGGTCGACTTTTGCGCAGTGAAGGGTAACAGCTAGTTTAGCCCTTGGGGCTATAAATAGAAGTGGTGGCCAGCCTTGGCTGGTGCTGAGCACCCTTGGGACTTAGTGTCCATGCTTGGGGAGTGCTAGGAAAGCCTCTAACTCACTTGTGCTTGCAAGAGTGCGAATCAATAGCAAGTGAGTGATTCTAGTGCGTTGCATTGAGAGATTGCATAGAGTGGCACTAGGTGTTCGTGTTGCAAGCCGGTTGTGCTTGTTACTCTTGGAGGTTGCCACCTCCTAGACGGCTTGGTGGCTTGTGACTCCGTCGAAGCACGCAAGGAGATTGTGCGGTGCTCCGGAGAAGAGATTGTGAGGGGTACGGTGCTCACCCCGCGGGGATCGCGAAGAGCAACTCTAGTTGAGCGAGACGTGAAGAGCGACAAGTGGTCCGGCTGGGTCAAGTGCTAGAGCTTGTGGTAAGCACTCCATGTGGGAGAGTGTGACTTGCGGGTCACCACTAGCAAGAGGACCGGCGGCAACCTTGGAGCTTGTCTCAACGGGGACGTAGCTTGGTGGCAACCAAGTGAACCTCGGGAGAAAATCATCGTGTCAACATTGTTCTTCCCGTTGGTTTGCAAAGTCCCTAACACAAGCTTGTTCTTACTTTCATATACTTGTGCTTGTGTAGTTGCTCTTGTAATTAGTTAGCTTGTGTAGCTTGCTAGTTACCTTCTTGCTTGTGTAGCTAGAAGTAGTTCCCTTGCGTGACTAATTTAGTTTGTGTAACCTTGTTAGTCACATTGCTTAGTTTGTGTAGCTAAGTAATTTGCGCTCTCTGATTTGGCATTGGTTGCCTTGTTATTGAGCATTGTTAGTGAGCTTAGGAGCTTTGTGCTTTTGCTTACTAGTTGTGTAGGAGCTCTCCGGTTTGCAAAGTACTAGTGGCATAGGTTTGTGTGACCTTGCTTCTAGAATTGGTTAGGTGAGCTCTTGCTAAGGTAGCACCTTGTTTGCTTGTTTAGGATCTTTCACAAGGTGCTAAGGAACATAGATAGAGGGGTATAGTCTTGGCTAGACCGATAGTTTTAATTCCGCACTGATTTCGGTTAGCCGGCGCGTTAAGTTTTAGAAAGGACTATTCACCCCCCCTCTAGTCCGCCATCTCGACCCTTCAATGCCTGCCCCTGAATCTTCCTCTTCTTAGCATCCATCTCTTTGCGCTTATTGTCAATCACAATAGCGCGGTTCACAAGTTCCTAGAAGCTGGGGTAAACATTGGACATCAACTGCAGTTGCAGACCATCATACAGTCCTTTCAGGAAACGACGTTGCTTGTCAAAATCCTTGGCTACTTCACCCGGAGCGTAACGTGACAATTGAGCGAACTTGTCACGGTACTCAGCGACAGTCATGGAGCCTTGTGTTGACACTTGCTAACACCACTTGAATACTAGGTTGTCATCCCCAGCATGGCACTAGAGTGTACTATGGTATTTATACGCACACAGATAATCCGCAAGCGCACGGATACCGTTGAAGCTTTCACCCGGTTAAAGGTTTTATCGTATCCATAGGGAAACGGGAGAACTGATCTACGCTCTAACTTAACCAAGATAAGTAAATAGGTGTAAATAGGAAAGATGGTAGAATTGAATAAGAACAATATTAAAGGTAAGATAACAATGGGTAATAATAGGGGAATAGAGAGTAGAGCAATACTATTATATGGGCGATGGTAGCAGAATAGAGAGGATAACTATGGTTTCTCTACTTCAAAGGGGTATGTCTATGTCTGGGACGAACCACGTGATAAGAGTACACCACAAAGGATGCTTATCCTTAGGCCCATAAACCCTACCCGTCCTGCTAACGAGAGGTGGACTACAGGGGACCAACGTAACTGTCACCTACGCGGCCTACCACACGATCCAGCTAGTCAGGGGATATCCACAAGTAATCTAGGTCTAAGCACCACGCTTACACCTATACTACAACTCTAACATATAGGGTCCTATAGATTAGAAGTACTCAAAAGAGTTGTGAACCAGAACATACATGATTAGTAATTGCATAATGAATTAGAAGTAGATTACCAGAGTCATCCCATGAGCAAGCTTGATTAGAGCTTGATCATGGCGAAGTACAACCGGAGGAAGAACCGACAGGCCGGCCTCTCCTCTAAGCCTCCTTCGCTCTCCATCTCGCTACTATCTAGATCTACTCTAGTTTAGAGAAGAGAGGAGAGCTCTCATCTCTAAACCCTAGCTTTTGCTCTGTCTATGAATAATGAATAATGATCAAGGGGTGCCTCCTCCAGGGGCCAGGGGGTCTGGTTATATAGTCCCCTCAAGTGAACCTGGGCCGTCGGATCAAACCGACATTGATTGAATGGTTATTCTTGATCCTTTAGATCGGTGGAGCATAATCCGCAAGATTGAGCGTGATTGGCCACAGGAGGTGGGCGGGCGCCCAGTAGGACAGGGCGGGCGCCCTGTCTCTGGCCCCGTTTCGCCTCCGCTTCGGTCTCGTGGCTTCTGGAGTCTTCTAGAAGTAAGATAATTGCGCAGCACGTTAATATCTCTATGTAATCCCGACGTGTGGGCCTTTCTTCCGTATTTCCTGATAACCCCCTGCAGAAATAGACAAACACCAAAACTCGTGGAATTCTGTCAGATAAAACCCTAAGTCTCGATGTTGATTTCATTTGGATCCTTTTCTTTGTTTATTTGATAGTTAAATTTGATACTTAAGGACCGTCAACAAACTCCCCCAAGCTTACCTCTTGCTCGTCCCTGAGCAAGGATAGACTCAGCTATGGATCATAAGTTGTTGCAATATCTTTAAAAATTGACGGTACACATGATTTTAAATGAGGTCTCATCTCTGAGTTAGAGTAAACTGTCAAGACTTAAAACTTACTTACTTTACCTTTCACCATGGGACTTGTAACCGTCACTTCTGTCTTGAGTAGTTAAAAGATAGAACAGTCTAGCCAAGTGCCATGTCTCTTATTCTTGATCAGCTATAGCTCTGGAGTTTTTGTAGATTTTCAAATAAAACTCAGAGATTCCTTGTATGACTCTCTAAATCTCTCTTTTGTGGTATTTCTGGATCCTTACCAAGGCAGTGATGGTATATGCCTTCTCTCAAGATATGTGGTATTTGTGGTATAAGGCATAGTGACATTGCCCTCTCTCTCACCCTACTCTAATAAGACTTTAATATCTGGAGCTTATAGGTGGGAGATAAAGTATACATACTTACAAGACATTTATTGTGTAGTCAAACCATGGATCCAGAGAAACAAATCAATAAGCCAAATCAAGATGTGCATGTGTGGCGAATGAATAGTGTATGGTGATGATGGTGATAACAATGGTGAAAGTCTAATTCTACTTTTGCTCTTTTGAGCGGATACATACCTTCCTTGCTTTTTGAAACTTTATGAGGAGAATGAGATGCTCTTCCTTTTCTTTTCTCTCAGATGGGTATCCTGTACCCCTAATTCTACTGTCGGACACTTGTCCATTTTTACCTCTCGTCTCACTCTTTTTCTTTTCTTTCGAGGTTCCGGGCACTTGCCCCTTTTTATTTCCTCATTTATTTATATATTTTTTTTAGAGCACTCATCTCTTGAGATAATAGAGCAAGTGGTAGTAGCAAGATAACTTGAGCATTTATTTCACAAGGGAAAACAGAAATATTTTTGGTTATTCTCTCCCGGGTTAGGAGTAGAATATTTTTGGGTGATTCTGGAGATGGAATGGGTGGATATATGTGGATGGTACTTCCGGAGTAGAAGTAGCATATATGAGTGAACGTGCAAGTGAATCTTGATTTAACCACATGACAAGCTCCTAAGGGTCTACACAGCTTGACCACACTCAATGCTCATAAGCAGTAAATAGTAAATGTGTGGCTCAAAGTCTAGCAAGTATGTATATATGGCTGTGGTAGGAATTTAAACTCTCATCATACAGGAAATCATCATGCAATATTTTTAAAGATTTTTCAAAGATAAAATTCTCCAGAATTCTAGCATCTATAGGAACAGATAAACAGCAGCTCAACCTTCCCATATCATATCCGTTAACAACTTAGATTTCAGATCAAGTTTTCATCCCACAAGTTTAGATCTAGAGCAAGCTTTAAATTATAACAGTTATGTCTAAACTTGAGAGAGAACTTCAAATTTGCAAATTAGGCAGAGCAACTATTGATATCCATGCTAGAGTTTTATTATTAAGATTCAGATTAGCATAGCCACTTTATTTATTTATTAAACACACTAAGCAAAAGATATATATATAAGTACAAAATCTTTATTTGGTTTTTCATAGTTTATGTATTTTAATATTCTAATATAATATAAGTATAAAGATAGGTAGAAATACTTAGCGAGATAAATGGGGGTGCTCTCCCCCAAGCTGAATTTTGACGTAATTTCTCTTGATGTAGCTAGCAGGTGGCAGAGGTGTATTTGAAAGTCAGCAGCATTCTGACAGCGATTAGAATGTCCTCCGTCTGCTAGTCTTCTTGATTCTTAAATTCTATGGAGCTCAAATAGACAACAAAGCTTGTGGAACTAATTAAGTGTTAGCATAAATATCTAGCCTTCATCACGTTGAGCTTCCTCAATAAATATTACTCCCTGTTTTTATATTTTTATTTTATAAAGTAGAAAAGAAATATTTATTTTATTTTTATGCCACCACAGTGAAGGTGCTTATGGGTTTTATGCCACTCGTATACTCACATGGGGCTTAGTATTTTTTAACATTTTTATTTTCTTTTCAAGATAGCATGATTAACTAATAATCTATTTAAGGAAAGTAAATAATTAAATGGAAAAGGGAATGCAGAAAGGATAAATATGGATAACTACCAATCTTACCTTTCGGCGAGGGTTCAATGTTTTAAGTCTTCTTGTCAAGACTTCTCATCGTGTTCATTCTTCAGGTGCGTCATTTGATTCAGGTGCGGACTTTGACGTCTGCACCTTTTAATACGGTGTCACCCATGTTCTTCGTTTGCCCAGCAGTTCGAAGTGCAGCGTTAGCAGTATCTTGCTCAGTGTGTTTGTGCTCGTAGTGTACCTGCTCATAGAGACAAGGCAGAGATCAAGTGCATGGGCTCTGTTGGTGGAAAACACCAACAGAACCAAAAGTGTATTTGTTCTTCTCTAACCTTAAGCATAGTGAGCAAGACAAGTTGATGGATGATAAGTTCATGAGTGTAGCACTTATAACATTTGTCAGATCAGATCGGTCAACCTTATGGAAAGATAATCTATCTATGTATATGTCTTTTTCTTTATATCTCTCAAAGATTGAGTGTGTAACATTTTAGCTCATATGATTAGGAGTGTGGGATCATGGAGGTAGTACTAAGAACAAGGATTAAAGGACTAAACATGCTGAATCAGTTGGGTTGGTTAATCTAGAGTTGTAAATCATACACGTTTGTCTCTTTTATTTATATGAACGCCAGAACCAAGGAAAAGCTTATAAAAGTGATAGTCAAGTACCTTAAGATGTTACCTTGCTTGAAGAGTGATGGTACAGTATCACTTTGTGGAAGCTTTCCTTTCTTAGCGGTTGTGCATCGTGTTTGTGGCACCCTCCATAGATCATCTCTCTATGATGAATGAGCTATGTCCTTCTTGTGCAAATTGTTAAACTTCATGTGTCACTCTCTTCGTCTCTGATGTGAGTTTATCTCAGGACTTCCCAAATCGATATTGAAAGTTTTTCTGCTGGGGTTAGTCCGACAAAATATACCAATATCTACTCAAGCAGTTTTTTTAGTTCAATAACCAAACTAGACTCCATGTCTAATCAGATTAAGGAAGGCTATTTAACCTAAGCACCATGCTTAATTTAAATGCCAATGGAAGTATGGCGAGTACTTCCAAACCAACACTTGCTAGTAAATAGACAAAGGTAGCATGACAGCGTTTATAGAGATCTACTCAAGTGGAGATGAAGTAGTGTGATTAGTATTTAACAAATTGAGCATGTCTCAAAGGTAGGGACAACCAGCATAGCAACATGGCAAAGGATGTTTTTATGTAAAGTACTCCCCCAAGCTTGAATTTTGCAAAATTCAAGTTTGGATGAATTTAATTCAATGTTGTATGATGATTGGTTGGACATACCTTGTGCTTGTCATTCATCCGATCTTCTTGCTCCAATCCTTAGAAAGGTTAGTGACAAGAATACCCGAAAGAATATTTTTTTACAATTATCCTTATATGCTCAATACACAAGGTCATGTTGCAAATAATTAAAAGCTCATGTTACGATCTGATCAATGCTTATTTTAAGACACTAAGCTTGTCCTTGGGAAACCATCAGTTTATGTTGGCGAAGTGGTTTCCCCTCCGACGCCAACCTATATCTAGATCAACTCAACGAGATCTGCAATATTTATTATAGACATATGCATCGACAACCGCCCTTTTAAAGTTTTTATAAATAGAAAGGAAGAGGGGGTTGGAGATCTCAAGTGTGGTAATGTCGGAGAGACCAATAGATTGGGAAGATGTTGCATATGAGCATGGAGTAAACGAAGTGGCTATGAAATAAATTCCGTGCTCATTAATGTTATCTTCGTCTCCAATCTGAATGTTTGGAGTTTCTCCTGGTTTGGTCTCACCTATGTCCTCTTCTGTAGTTGGATGAATCTCATCTTCAAAGGGAGTCAAGAACTCACCATTTGAAATTGAGCCAAAGTCAGAACCCATTAAGGCTTCTTCCTTATCCATCCATTCTACACATTCTAGCCATTTAGAACTTGTGATCAAAATAGGGGAGGTGTTAGAATTTTCTATATGGCTTAGCTCTCCTTCTATGGCATTACTTGACATGCCATCCTTATGGTCTTCATGACTCCTATGGTTTGGTCGTCTTGGTGAATTGCTAGGATCATCATGAGACTGAAAAGAAGAGGGATAAGAGGGATCTCTAAGGTCAAGGATGGATTTAGAACTTGTGAACATGGAAGGGGAGTACATAGAATTGTCTATATGGCTTAGCTCTCCTTCACTTGATATGTCATCCTCGACTTCTTCATGATAGGAACCAGAACATTCTCTAAGAGAAACATTATTGCAAGGATTTGAATTATCCCTGCTTGAAGGTCTATTATAGAACCAGAAGTCTAAACCATCAGTATCTAAAAGATTTAAGGTCGGAATTCCTTCCTCCCTTGGAGAATTTTGGGGTATTGATGGTTTAGGATCGATAGCTAAAGTTTGGGATTGAAGTGGTTGTGATCTGGCTATCGAAACTTCTTCTTCTAGTCTAGGAACTGGTTCTTTCTCTTTCTCAGGGATATAAAAGCTAGGAGACTTTCCGCTCATTAAATCAATCAAATTCCAAGCTTCACTAGCGGATAGGTGGTGGAAAGATCCTCCAGAGGCCGCATGAAGGGTTTGCCTATTTTTCCGACTAAGGCCCTCAAAAAAGTGAATTAGAAGAACTTCTTCTGGAATAGAAAGTTTTGGGCCAGTGAGAGTAAGGTTAATAAAGCGGTCCCATGATTTGCCAAGAGATTCTTCTTCCAGTTGTCTAAAAGAAAGAATCTCACGCCGAAGTTCCACCACTTTGGAGATTGGAAAATATTTAGAAAGAAAACTACTATATAACTCCTTCCAATCTCCATGAACACTCCCTACTTTGAGTTTATACCAATGTCTAGCTTTTCCCGTTAAAGAGAACGGAAAGAGCTTCCATTTAAGGGTCTCATCGGACATGCCTTCTATGCGAAGGAGGTCACAGACTCGATAAAACTCTCTTAGGTGTGTGTATGGGTTTTCCTCACCTTCTCCTAAGAAAGGTTGTTTTTGAATAAATTCTATGTATTCGGGGTCTATCTCAAAACTAGATGCTATGATAGGCTTTGAAGATTTTGGTGGTTTGAGATGTGTGCCCATAGGTCTATGAAATTCATAGATAGACATGTTTGAATTCATAATAGACCAGAGATCAAGGATTAGATAAGAAGAAAGAATAGCAGAGATGAGGCAAAGGATAAAAGGAAACTATTTTTTTATTTTTTTTTATTTATATATATATATATATATTTTTTTATAAAATGATTAAACTAGTTCGTAGTCAACTCAGCAACCGTTTCCCCGGCAACGGCGCCAAAAATGCTTGTTGACACTTGCTAACACCACTTGAATACTGGGTTGTCATCCCCAGCATGGCACTAGAGTGTACTATGGTATTTATACGCACACAGATAATCCACAAGCGCACGGATACCGTTGAAGCTTTCACCCGGTTAAAGGTTTTATCGTATCCACAGGGAAACGGGAGAACTGATCTACGCTCTAACTTAACCAAGATAAGTAAATAGGTGTAAATAGGAAAGATGGTAGAATTGAATAAGAACAATATTAAAGGTAAGATAACAATGGGTAATAATAGGGGAATAGAGAGTAGAGCAATACTATTATATGGGCGATGGTAGCAGAATAGAGAGGATAACTATGGTTTCTCTACTTCAAAGGGGTATGTCTATGTCTGGGACGAACCACGTGATAAGAGTACACCACAAAGGATGCTTATCCTTAGGCCGATAAACCCTACCCGTCGTGCTAACGAGAGGTGGACTACAGGGGACCAACGTAACTGTCACCTACGCGGCCTACCACACGATCCAGCTAGTCAGGGGATATCCACAAGTAATCTAGGTCTAAGCACCACGCTTACACCTATACTACAACTCTAACCTATAGGGTCCTATAGATTAGAAGTACTCAAAAGAGTTGTGAACTAGAACATACATGATTAGTAATTGCATAATGAATTAGAAGTAGATTACCAGAGTCATCCCATGAGCAAGCTTGATTAGAGCTTGATCATGGCGAAGTACAACCGGAGGAAGAACCGACAGGCCGGCCTCTCCTCTAATCCTCCTTCGCTCTCCATCTCGCTACTATCTAGATCTACTCTAGTTTAGAGAAGAGAGGAGAGCTCTCATCTCTAAACCCTAGCTTTTGCTCTGTCTATGAATAATGAATAATGATCAAGGGGTGCCTCCTCCAGGGGCCAGGGGGTCTGGTTATATAGTCCCCTCAAGTGAACCTGGGCCGTCGGATCAAACCGACATTGATTGAACGGTTATTCTTGATCCTTTAGGTCGGTGGAGCATAATCCGCAAGATTGAGCGTGATTGGCCACAGGAGGTGGGCGGGCGCCCAGTAGGACAGGGCGGGCGCCCTGTCTCTGGCCCCGTTTCGCCTCCGCTTCGGTCTCGTGGCTTCTGGAGTCTTCTAGATGTAAGATAATTGCGCAGCACGTTAATATCTCTATGTAATCCCGACGTGTGTGCCTTTCTTCCGTATTTCCTGATAACCCCCTGCAGAAATAGACAAACACCAAAACTCATGGAATTCTGTCAGATAAAACCCTAAGTCTCGATGTTGATTTCATTTGGATCCTTTTCTTTGTTTATTTGATAGTTAAATTTGATACTTAAGGACCGTCAACACCTTGCTTGAGAGCACGGAACTCCTCTTGTTTGAGCTCGATGAGCCCCTCTGGAATGTGGTAAGACCGGAAACTCTCGGTGAATTCCCTCCAAGTGACAGGTGGTGCGTTGTCTGGGCGTCCATATTGGTAGGACTCCCACCACTCTTGTGCAGCCCCTTGTAGTTGTCCGGAGGCATACGACACCTTCTCCATGTCATTGCACTGAGCAATGTTCAGCTGCTTCTCCACAGCTCTTAACCAATCATCAGCTTCTAAAGGGTCACTAGCATGTGTAAAAATAGGGGGACGTCCCTTCATGAACTCTCCCCTCTTATCTCGAACCTGGACCGGTGGTGGTACGACGGCGGGATGGTGATCCAGGCGATCCATCATAGTTTGCATCAATTGAGTTTGCATCAACATGAGCTGCTCCATTGTCACAGGCTGTGGTGGTGGCGGTGGGTCCACCGGTGCGCCACGGCCACGTCCACGGCCACGGCCTCGACCTCGACCACGGCCTCTTCCTCCTTCATCGGCCATCTGTTTCCAACAAAGGAATAAGCTTTTAGAGGTCTTTCCATAATTAATAACTGATTATATTATCAAATAGACTTTGCTGAAATTTTTTGTGGACAGGATGCAAAATCAGCAGTGCAGTATTTAATTCATAACTCGAGTTTCTGAGATCCAACAGAGGCGTGCCATACATGTTTGTAAAGCTTATAAAATTTGATACAACTTTTGTTCAGACCACTTTTACAGATTCTGACATTATCTTGATCAAAAACATGAGTAAAGCGAATCTGTTCTGGGTTCTAGTCTGCGCAATAGTCCTAGATTGTAACAAGGATATCTCCCAGACCCGAGCAGGTTTTGACATGGTTCCAGCTGCAAATGAGGGATACCGCAGTCTAGTTTCCTCCACAAAAATTTCAGAATTTTTGGACGTACCACTCCAGAGATAAAAGCTAAACATCACAGGCTGCTCCAGAAAAGCAGCACAGCAACAGCAGAATATACCAACCCAACTAAGCATTCGATAATTAAACTTAAGATAACAGAAGTTTGTAGATAAATCCATAACCTTCCAGCAGTCATTACAAAGATTCGAATCATGCAAATACATAACCAAATTCAAAGGACACATCAATTGTTCACAAGCACTCCAAACTCAACTGACATAACGGGACTACGAAATAAAACAACAATGGCATCCTAGGCCTACGGTGCGTCGCCGGAGATGCTAGGAGGTGCGGTCTTCTTCTTGTAGAGCAGTGGCAACTCAACCTGCTCTCTAAGGCTGTCCACCATCTCCTAGAAGCGATCTATGGAATCCTGCTTGTAACACCACAGGTGTTTGTCACTTGCTAAGTACTAGGTTTAAGCTCAAACATGAAGAGTTCAATGAAAACAAAGAGGTCACAATCAACCTATGAAAGTAAACCGCAACTTGGACTTGGATGATGCACCTTTACTTACATATATGCTTTTTTTAAAAGGTATGCTTGGGTGATGCTAGTGGAACATTTTCCATGTGTCTTATATCCATCCCAATCTATATTGATCTCTGGAAAAGTTTGGCGAAGTTTGGAATCAAGAAGTCACATGAAATGATAAGTTATATCCTTGTTGGAATGACTCTATTAAGGAAATAGAATCATGGGTCATCAACCAAACCTTGCAAACTTGCTCATATGACTCTAGATGAATTATACAACAAAAGTCATAAAGGGTTCATGTTGAGCTTATGTCAAGAAAATGCTTCAATTGGCTTAAAATCTTATTTGGAGCTTTATCGGGTTACTGCTTTGACCAAAGTGAAAGATTGACTTCTGTTACAGTTATGAGGTTTTACCCTAAATGAAAGTTGTAGTTTTGCTTCTGTTCAAGAAACTTTATTCAAGAGTGAAGAACCAAATCAGCATGCAATTAGTTCAAAAAGAGGCTCAAATTTCGAATCAGCTGCTGCTTTTTAGCCCTGAGAAATAATTCTAAGTCCCTGGAAGTACAGCAGTGAGTTAGCTCGTTTGTGACATTTTATTACCCAAATTCATATGGTAACTCAATTAGATTCCTTAATATGAGTTGGAGTACTCTTCTTGATCAAAGCAATGGATCAAGTATCATTACATTTGGAGTTCATTTGGATATCTAAAAGTAGCTCCCAAAACAGCAAAAAGTTATTTTATCGCTAAACGGACATCGACCGGTTGGCATGCCGCGTTCTCGTGTTTTTGTTCAGCAACTAAAGTTGGTCCAAGAATAAAAGTTGTGGATAATTGTTTGGAGAAGAGCATGCAAAAAGTTGCATTAAGTTTGACATGGTTTGGACCATCAATTCTTGGTTTTGCTAATCACCGTCAATACGATGACACTCGTGATTGGCATCCAATTATCTCTTAATCTGTTGGTCTAATGACCTTGTCCCCTTAACCAAAGTTGTAGAGTACGGCGTGTTAAACAAACTTTCTTTTTGGCCCAAGGTCCAATTCGGCCCAGAAGTGGCCCTAACCGGCGCCCAACCTTCCCTACTTCGCTGCCCGCCACGTGTTCGACGAAATGGCGAGGTGGCCGCCATGCACCAGAGCGCGCCCACCATTGCAGACGCGCGTCCAAGCTCCCCTGCAGTGCCTCTGTGCCCTGCTGCCGATGTAGTGGAGCACCAGAGCATTCTCCCCATCCTCCTCCACTCCTCCAGCGCTATCCCCATCTCCCTCCCTCGCTCCCTGGTCGAGAACCACGGCACCGCCGCCATGGCTTCGCCTACTGCCGCCACTGGGCACTGCTGGGCAGGCCAGAGTTGCCGCGCGCGAGTTTGGGGTCTCCTTCGCCTCTCTGGTCGTCGCTGCACCGCCGTGGTGCCGTCCCCTGCCGTGGTTGGCCATGGCCAGCGTTGCTGCTGTCTGGTTTTTTTCTCTCTGTTAGCTCCCAGGTGGAAGACAGAGGATCGCGGTTTTAAATAGAGTAAACCTCAGGGTTCCAGATGCGAACCACAGACTCATATGAATAGTGCCTCTGGACTGTGGTTGATTTCGAGAAAGTCCAGGGTTCCAGAAGCAAAAGTGTTTTCCTTTATCTTTTCTTTATGCAGATTTCTGGATGAAATTTGGAAATGCATAGTAATTCATAGAAAAATCGTAAAATAGCAAATGTGAACTTTTTGGAATCCCTATGAAATTCTCTATGCAGTAGATCTATAATATAGCATGGTTTAGTTTGAAGTTTTAGTCGTAAAAATAGATTTATGCAGTTCGGTTTTAATTGCTTGTTATATTTTTCTTTTTCATAACTGCTGTGTTATTGCCCAAATAAATGTGAAAATATTGTGACATACTTTTCATATGAGATTTGATGTCTGGTAAAAGTTGCATGAATTTAGGAATGATATATTAAGAGTTCTAAAAATAACAAATGCCCTGTGTTGCTTTGCTCTTGTTCTGAGTGGATCTGCATGTTTGCAGTGTTTGGCGCAGTTAAGTTGTGAATCATGCCTGGGTGAAAATATATGAGTTGTATTACTTTTCATAATCTCACCAGAAAGGTAAATAGGACAATTTTAGGATAAGCACATGTTTAGTTATAGTGGTTTAAATTACTGTTCCAGTTTCTGTCTAAACCCAGACAGGGTTGCATTGTTTGTAATGTACGACCTTATTAATGGTAGATTTAGCTGTAGATATTTATAACAAAGTTGTGCACCATTTAGTAAGCTTCCTATAAAGTACATAACCATAATTTATGGACATGTGAAACTCATGTTATAGCTGTTTAATGTGGCATGACAGATTCTGTCCATGTTTTGGACAGAGATGTCCTTATGGGATTAGTTGACCTTGTTAACTGTGGACTCATATTTAGATGATAATAAGAAAGTTGTACGTAACTTTATAAGATTTCCAAAAAGGTAAGAATCATGTTTTCTGGAGGTCTAAAACTCCAGTTATGCTGCTTTGAATTGCCTATCAGTTTTATGTGTGTAATTGTACCTCTACTGTTTGGCAGCATGAGCAGTTTTATTCATGCAATTAATTCAATGATATAAATGATGTTTGCTGTGCAACTTGTCTATATAAAAGATGTAGATAATTTATTAATATATCTTGTGGTAAAGTTGCATATCATTTGGCTAAGTGGTTTGTCAGTTACAGTTGTATAAAGTTCATCCTTTGAAATGCTTGTTCTTTGGAAATTTCTGGACCAGATTATATGGTCATGCATGTTTGACTTAGTTAACTTATTAATCATGCTAATATGATTAAAGATGAATTATAGACAATTTTATAATCTTTCCAGAATCTCCTATTGCATAGTTTTTGGAGTTGTGTAACTCCAGTTATGAGTTATTTACTCAGTTGTTGCATGTATGTCCAGAATTGCTGAAATACATGAATGCTTGATTGCTTTGCTTTGTGTGATCTAAGTATGATTCATGTCTTTAATGGTGACTAAGTAATACACTTGTAAACTTGTTAAACTTGTGTCTGTTGACACTAGCTAACACCACTTAGATACTAGGTTGTCATCCCTAGCATGGCGCCAGAGTGTACAAAGGTATTTATAAATGTAAAGGCTCTCTAGAAAATAATCTATTCTATCCGCAAGCGCACAGATAAAACACCTCATTGTAGCATTTCACCAGGATAAGTATTCTAGGTATCGTTTTTTATAATTTTGCTCAAGGGATCTAAAGAAGATGGAATTAAATCAAGGGACAAAATCTATCAAGGCATAGACTAGAGATAAACTTGCAAGAACATGATTACTAATGAGAAACTCGTCACATAGTCACTTACTTTAGCAGGGGGTAAACCATAAAGATAATGATAATAAAGTATAAGTTCATGGGTAGATAGCACAGCGATTAGAAAATAGACTACTCCTCATATATGTAGGTGATGTCGGATTAGCTAGAGAATGGATTCTAAGTTATCTACTAACTACTAAGTCATAATCTACTCTAGTTATCTACAAGATCATATATAGCATAAAAGACTCTTCATTCATATATAAGGAACATTGATAAAGTAAATCAGAACATCGCATGACTTACTCCACAATACCGGTTCTGCCTGTCCTAGCAACGGAGGGTGGACTATATAAGAATCAACGAAGCTGTCACTATCGCGAACTACCACACGACTCGGCCAATATGGTACATTTGCAGATAAATAACATCTAAGCACCACGCTCACATGTGATCTATCACTTAACTCCCTCGCGACAAGAGCTAAGCGCTTTGCAAACTTATACATAAACTCATTATCAATTAGAACTATATCAAATATAGAACTAGAGCAAACTAAGAACATAATAATTAGAGACATAATGCAATTAGAACAATAGAATTAGAGAAAGATATGAATAATACCAATCTTTATTACCGAAGATCCGAATCCAGAGCGTAGTGCTCTACTTCTCTAATTGCTATCTAATCAAACCTCTAAACTTGAAGGATTAGGGAGTAGCTAATTCTAATTCTCTGTGGGAGAGAGATCTAAACCCTAACTTTGATGGCAACCTCTGAATAATGATTTCTCCTCCTCTCCTCCAGGGGCCAGGGGGTCTGGTTTTATAGTCCCCTCAAGTGAACGTGAGCCATTGGATCAAACCGACATAGATTGTATGGTTTAGATTGATCCTTTAGGTCGGTGGAGCCTTGCCCCGAAGCAGAGTCCTGGTTGGCTTCCTGGCTAGGGCGGGCGCCCAAGGGGGGTGGGCGGCCGCCCAGCTCCCGAGCCCGAATCGTGTCCCGTTCGTTTCCGTGGCTTCTGGATCCTTCTAGATTGAGGAAAATTGCGCGGCACGTAATTATCTCGTTGTAAACATGACATGTGGGCCTTCTCTCTCTATTTTCTGATAAACCCCTACACAAATAGATAAACACCAAAACTCGTGGAATTCTGTCAGATAAAACCCTAATTCTAGATGTTTGTTTCATATTGATCCTTTTCTATGTTTATTTGATTATTAATTTTAGTACTTAAGGACCGTCAACAAACTCCCCCAAGCTTACCCTTTGCTCGTCCCTGAGCAAACAGCTAAACTCAGATGGATCAGGAGTTGCTTCGATGTTTTCTTTCCTGACAGGCACACATGCTTTTACATAAAAATTCTTCCAGATTAAAGTGAAGTGTTATGGAGTTTAGTACCTGCACTTAAATCTTAAGTAATCAAAAGACAAAATAGTTAAGTCAAGCACTATCCCTCTTGTCTATACTTCACTTTTGTTCTAGAGTTTTTCATAAGTTTTCAAAATAAAACTCAGAGTTCCCAGCAATGATTCTCTCAAGTCTCTCTATATGTGGTATTTGTGGATCCTTACCATAATGTCACTTACCTATAGCTAACAGAATAATTAAGTGGAGCTCATAGGAGTGGAAAACAGCTCATACATATGTTGTCTAATCGAGCCATGGATCCAAAGGAACTCAGCATATAATTAAATCAAGATGTGCATGTGTGATGGAGTAAATGATAGTGATGGTGAAAATGCATAAGTGATAATAAAACTTAGTTCTCATTGATCCTCATATTGCTATCTCTCCTCCTCTTTGATCTTTGCCTTGGGAGAACATGGGCTATATCTTTTTCTTCTTTTTTTTCAGGTGGGTAGTGGATACCCCTAATTCTACTGTCGGACACTTGTCCATTTTTTCCGCTCAAGTGGGCATCTTTGTACCCCTAATTCTACTTCGGACACTTGTCCATTTTTACCTCTCGTCTTACTATTTTTCTTTCTTTTTCGAGGTTTCGGGCACTTGCCCCTTTTTTATTTCCTCGTATATTTTTGCATAACCCATGCCTCTTCTGCATTGAATCTTTTTAGAGAGAGAGAATAACAATATTTGGGACAGTGAGTGATAATATATTTTTAGCAATTTTAATGATTGATGATGAATGCTGTGGTAGATGTGTGCAAGTGAATATCTTAATTTAACCACATGAAAAGCTCCTAAGGGTCTACACAGCTCGATCAAACTCAATGTGAATATAGTGAAAGATGTTATAGCAAGTATGGCTGTGGTAGGTAATTTTGTTATGCTAGGAACTCATGTGATTTGTAAGTTTTCAAAAATAAATCTCTAGAACTTAGTGTAGTAGGAACAAGATAAACAGTAGCTCAACTTTATATCATGCCTTTCGCTTACCTAGACTTTAGTTTTATGCTTCCCAAAGATAGTAATTTTAGTTTTAGTAATTCCTGGAAGAATTCTAATATAAAAGCTAGGTGCTTGTAAGTAAGCAAACAGAGCAACTATTTATCATTTCCATCATGTATATTTTTGGTCTTTTTATTTTTTCTAGAGATTAAACTTAGCAGAAAAAATAAAACACACTTATCTACACACTCTTTTTATTTTGTTTTCATGTTTATAAAGTGTAGTAAATTAAAGCAAGAAAATATTTATTTGGTTTTCTAAATACCAGAACCGCATCATGGTTGCGATGTTGTCATTTATTGTTGTTGTATCTTGTCTCAGCTCTTCTACTGCAGCGGTATGGTCCTGGTTCCATTTTTGTTGCTCTTCCAGGAGTCTTCCATGTTCTGCTTGCGTGTTCTGGATGTCGAGGAGGGTGTTGTCGGTACGAGTGAAGAAAGCACCGGCCTCTTGATAATAGTCATTCGTGAAGGCGTAGGAGGCGTCGGAGTATCGTCCTGCATCAAATTGGGGCGGAGGTCTGGATCCTGAAGCTCCATATGGATCAATGGAGTACCTGCCCGTATGAAAAGGCGGGTTTGTCCACTGGTGATCTTGGCTCTCCGGCCATGTCTCTTCTGTTGGCTCTTGTGGTTGCGCATGACGAGCCCATGGGTCTCGAAGGACTCGAGGGTTGTAATCGCAATAATGCAGGTGCGCTGCTTCTTCTGGTCCAGGGTCAGCTCCATACCAAGTGCGTTCACGGTGAGTGGTTATCCTTTCAGATGCCACTCGCTGTGGAGTTCTTTGGTTCACTGGTGTTGCTGCAATCTCAATCAAAAAGTTTTGCACAGAGTAGAGGCCATGGTTCGGGTTAGGTAACCGAATCTTGCCTTTATCATCATACAGCATGTACATTATATTTCCCTCTTTCTTTAACATCCGAGCTTGTCTAAATGTGTCATAGCCATGATAAATTCTTAACTCTTCTATGAAGTCCAGTGACGAGTTTTCTAATAAATGAAGATTAGAGGCTAGACGAGTGATAAGTGAAGTACATCCTACTGGTCCCTGAAGACTAGGTATACTAAGCCAAGGTGAAACTAATAGTGTGACAGGTGAAGTGGGTACTTTACTAATAGCAGCATATAAAAGTTGTAAATCTCCCACTCTTACTTTCCTAATATCATCGCGATAGAAAAGATTGTACCCAAGCCATTTGTGAAACATCCTAAGAGTGGGGTGTTCCATGTCACTGGTTCGGGCTTGACTGTAAAAATTATCTCTAGATATTTCTCTCCAAAACTGGTGTCTCTCAAAATTGGGTAAATCGGAGTCAATGTTCAGGATGCATCTTGAAGAGAAACCAAGATGGTCGCTCAGCTCTCTCAGAGATAACATAATTTCCTGTTTAAACATCCGAAAAGCAATTCCCCCCTCATAGTATTGTAAAGTGCAAAGAAATTCGAGGGTGAGAAGACGAGAACCCAGCTCAGTTATATTCTAAAAATTTGTCCAACCCATCATTTGAAAAATTAAGTCAAATTCAGTGTCCATACCTGTTTCTCGTAGTAGGATTGGATCGATAGTAGGAGTGTGAATGAAATCCTTGTTCTTCAATTGCTGATAGACTTCCTTCTCTCTTCGGGTCTTCAGTCCAAGGTCTCCTATCTTGAGAAGGACCTTGACTTGCTGGCCTGATGAAGATGATGGAGCTTGTGTGGGTGTCGGATCGACGCTCATCTCTGATGGCTGTGAGGAGTGTCGGGTTGAACTCCTTGTACCAATGTTCTTGAGAGCCTTCCCTGCATTCTTCACCTTCTTAAACATCCTGCAAACAAAAGTTGGCAAAAACAAAACTGGTGAAAAATGTGAGATAAAATGTTAGTGGTTAGCTGTCCGGAGTGTCAGTAGTCAAGGGGTTAATTGTTCAAGACAAGTTTCTATTTTGGTAGAGCCTCCCCCTAAACAACTTTTACTTCCGCTTAGACAACGGGATCACTACTTGCTAGGTGACAATCACTCTCTCATAAGAACTCCAACCTTCTCTTCCACTCTCCTCTTTCTTTCTACTCTCTTCTCTTTACTACGAAAGCTCCTCCTCGGGAAACTGAGATTTGTGTGGTTTTCTGAAGTGTTTGTGTGAAGAGAAGGGGAGCTGGAGGTGGCCTTTTATAGGCTGAGCAGGGGACAGGGCGGGCGCCCTTGGTAGGTGGGCGGGCGCCCACTTGTGATGCCCATCCTGGGTGTGCCTCCTCCACATGCTTCCTTGCTTTGATCTCACGCAGAATAATGTTGTGTTGGTGGTGGTTGGACGGTGGAAAGATGTCAAGTGAGTGGAAACATATTGGTGGATGAAATTATGTGATGGGATGTATGTGAGATGAAGTGTATGACATGTGAGACCCAAAGAGTTTGGGTCATGCTTCTAGAAGATTTATATGATTAAATATAATGCAGGAAAATCTATGAGAATCGAAACTTATTGAAAATGATATTGGAAAATATTTTTGTGCCCCCACAATAATTAATAAATATGGGTTGTTACACACCACGAATATTATTTATCTGGGGCTTTTTGATTATTATAATAATGCTATAAATAAATGTGACTAATGCAAGATTTAATTATGCAAGAAATTAAATATGAGAAAAATAATAATGCGGATAAATACCGATTTACCTCCCGGTGAGGGTTTGGGATTTTTAGGTCCCCCAAGCTGGACCTCCAATTCTTTTAATCTTCTGAGTTTCCTTCCTTCGGAGATGGTGTCTCCAGTGGTTCTTCATGAACTTCCTTCACTGTAGAGTCTCTCTCTAATCTGGGTTTGAATGTGAAGTGTTCTTCTTGACCGTTTATGTTGAACTTGATTTCTCCTTTTCCGACATCAATGTGGGCATTGGCAGTGCTCAGAAATGGCCTTCCAAGGATGATGGATACTTTTGAGTCAGGACTCATGTCCAGTACTACGAAGTCTACTGGCACAAGGAAATCTCTGATCTTGACTGGAATGTTCTCGGTGATGCCCAACGGGTGTCGAACCGATTGATCCGCTAGTTGTAGGCACATTGATGTTGGTTCTAGGGTTGCATGATCAAGCTTTTTGTAGACTGGTGCTGGCATCACACTGACACTTGCTCCGAGATCACAAAGTGCGTTGTTGAAGTGTTGGTTTCCGATCGAGCAATCGATAGTGGGACATCCTGGATCTTCCTTCTTCTTTGGTGGTTTGTTGAGGATGGCCGCACTACATTCTTCTGTCAGCTTGATAACCTCAGTGGTGGGCAGTGGTCTCTTCTTGTTAAGAATATCTCTGATGTACTTTGCATATGTAGGTACCTGTATGGCATCGAGCAGAGGTATGTTGACATATAATTTCTGAATGACCTCTACAAACTTACCAAACTGCTCATCCGACTGCAGTCCTCTGTTTCTTCTGGGAAATGGCAAATAGTTGGTGTCGTAAAAATCTTTCCTCATTTCTCCAGCTCTTGGTGGTTGGAGCAGATCTTCTGCTTCAACTGGGCTTTCTTCTTCTATCACTGCTGGTTGCACTGGTGCTGATGTCCTTTGTTTCTCTTTTGGGTATGGTGGATCTCTGGTAGCTTTTCCTCCTCTAGTAGTTATATTCTTTACCTGCTCAATGTTAGTAGCAACAGGCAGTGCAGCAGCTATCTTTATTAATTTAAGCTCTACCCTTTTATTAAGAGTGTTTTGCTCATCAAAGGCAGTTAGTAGAAAATCCATTTTATTGTGTATATCTTTTAGAGATGATTCATTTGTATCTAGCCTTTGTTTAACTTCATCATTAATTTTGGTTTGTTGAGCAATTATCTCTTTTAATGAAAGTTGCTTGAAAGTATTACCTGAATTCATACCTTTGCTATTGGGTTGACTTGAAGTTGGTTGATATTTGTATGCTGTCTCAATGGCCCTTTGATCTTCTTTGAACTTGGCCCTCTGGTCAATCCAATGGAGCAAATTTTCCATCTTAGCTGATAATGCATTTACTTCTTCTGGTATTTCTTCAGTTTGATGACATTTTTGAGCTTTATCCTGGAACCAGCTTTGGTTTTCTGCTATCTTATCCAAAAGTATCTCTGCTTTTCCAGTTGTAAGCTCCAAGAATGATCCTTTAGCAGATGCATCTAGGCACTCACGAGTCTTCTGGGTTAATCCATGGTAGAAGGTCTGCATAAGTAACCATGTAGCCATTCCATGGTGAGGACAATCTGATATGTATCCTTGAAAACGCTCCCATGCTTCTGAAATGGCTTCTGTCTTCTGCTGTTGGAAACTGACAATATTTCCTCTTAAGGCAGTTGTTTTGCCTATAGGGAAAAACTTTGATAGAAAGGCATCTGACAAGTTCGTCCAGTTGTTGATGTTATCTTGATGAGTGTAGAACCACTTCCTCGCTTTTCCTTCTAGTGAGAATGGAAAAAGGCGAAGCAATATGACGTCTTTGTCAACTCCGTTGATGTGGATTGTGCTCCCAATCTCTAAGAAATTCTGCAAGTGTGCACTGGCATCTTCATGTGCCTTTCCACTGAATTGTGTAGCTTGCACCAAATTGATGAGGCTTGACTTGAGCTCAAACTCGGGTATTCCTTCTTCTACTGCAAATCTTGGACCAGTTGGAATGTTGTCAAGACTTGGAGCAGAGAATTCTTGCAAGGTCTTTTGTGCCATAGCTTCAGCAATTGGTAGCTAGCTTCTTCTTCTCTTGATTGCTTTGGTTCTGATGATGAAGAGTTGAATGTACCTAAAGTCAATCCTGTTATACCCTGTATAAAAATATAAACATAGAAAAACAACAGGGTGAACCTCCCAAAGCAGAGGTGCCTTGTTATGATTTCTCACTTAGTAGCTGTTTTTATGCAATTATTTCTCTATAGTCTAGTCTAAAGTTTTATATGAATAACCTTGATTGATTTTCTAGCTTTCCTTAATATTACCCTTTTGTTCCCTTTAATGACTTATTCCTGAGGCTCGTATAATTCCTATAAGATCCTATAATTCCCCGGCAACGGCGCCAGAAATGCTTGTTGACACTAGCTAACACCACTTAGATACTAGGTTGTCATCCCTAGCATGGCGCCAGAGTGTACAAAGGTATTTATAAATGTAAAGGCTCTCTAGAAAATAATCTATTCTATCCGCAAGCGCACAGATAAAACACCTCATTGTAGCATTTCACCAGGATAAGTATTCCAGGTATCGTTATTTATAATTTTGCTCAAGGGATCTAAAGAAGATGGAATTAAATCAAGGGACAAAATCTATCAAGGCATAGACTAGAGATAAACTTGCAAGAACATGATTACTAATGAGAAACTCGTCACACAGTCACTTACTTTAGCAGGGGGTAAACCATAAAGATAATGATAATAAAGTATAAGTTCATGGGTAGATAGCACAGCGATTAGAAAATAGACTACTCCTCATATTTGTAGGTGATGTCGGATTAGCTAGAGAATGGATTCTAAGTTATCTACTAACTACTAAGTCATAATCTACTCTAGTTATCTACAAGATCATATATAGCATAAAAGACTCTTCATTCATGTATAAGGAACATTGATAAAGTAAATCAGAACATCGCATGACTTACTCCACAATACCGGTTCTGCCTGTCCTAGCAACGGAGGGTGGACTATATAAGAATCAATGAAGCTGTCACTATCGCGAACTACCACACGACTCGGCCAATAGGATACATTTGCAGATAAATAATATCTAAGCACCACGCTCACATGTGATCTATCACTTAACTCCCTCACGACAAGAGCTAAGCGCTTTGCAAACTTATACATAAACTCATTATCAATTAGAACTATATCAAATATAGAACTAGAGCAAACTAAGAACATAATAATTAGAGACATAATGCAATTAGAATAATAGAATTAGAGAAAGATATGAATAATACCAATCTTTATTACCGAAGATCCGAATCCAGAGCGTAGTGCTCTACTTCTCTAGTTGCTATCTAATCAAACCTCTAAGCTTGAAGGATTAGGGAGTAGCTAATTCTAATTCTCTATGGGAGAGAGATCTAAACCCTAACTTTGATGGCTACCTCTGAATAATGATTTCTCCTCCTCTCCTCCAGGGGCCAGGGGGTCTGGTTTTATAGTCCCCTCAAGTGAACGTGAGCCATTGGATCAAACCGACATAGATTGTATGGTTTAGATTGATCCTTTAGGTCGGTGGAGCCTTGTCCCGAAGTAGAGTCCTGGTTGGCTTCCTGGCCAGGGCGGGCGCCCAAGGGGGGTGGGCGGCCGCCCAGCTCCCGAGCCCGAATCGCGTCCCGTTCGTTCCCGTGGCTTCTGGATCCCTCTAGATTGAGGAAAATTGCGCGGCACGTAATTATCTCGTTGTAAACATGACATGTGGGCCTTCTCTCTCTATTTTCTGATAAACCCCTACAGAAATAGATAAACACCAAAACTTGTGGAATTCTGTCAGATAAAACCCTAATTCTAGATGTTTGTTTCATATTGATCCTTTTCTATGTTTATTTGATTATTAATTTTAGTACTTAAGGACCGTCAACAGTGTCATTATTGATATGTTTTCTCTATATAATTTGTTGTGTGATGTTAGCTAAATAACTTTAGATGCCAGTGTCTTGCATACTTTTATGTGATGCATGTTGTGTTATTATTCTTTATATTCATGCACTTGCATCTTGCATCTCATCTAGGTGCGCTAGATGAATCACGTGAAGGTCTTGGTGTGGGGAACAAACCCGAAGACGGTGTTGGGTGGACCCATCCCGAAGGTGGAAGGACTAAACAAGTGTTGTGACCTTAGATGTCACCAAGATGGAGCAACTAACTGAATTGACTCCGTGTTGATCCCAGGCAAGCCCCAGAGCATTATAAGTCTCCCACTACTTTTTAATGCAATTGAGAATATATGTTATATATGTGTTGTTGCATTAAGTATAGGAGTTGGGTGAAACCCTTGCTGCATATATCACTCCTTGTCCAGCAAATTTACCTATAACCCTATGTAGATTCGGGATCGAATCTAAATGCTTAGTCATGCTTAGACCGGTACAAGCCAGGTGATGTCCTGTCACCTGAGCGAGATAGGTGGATACCTGAAAAGGTTGGCTACATATGCTATCATGGAAATAACCAAGTGATAAGGATGAATAATTGGAGACCGGGTGGGACGATGATAGAGAAGTAACAAGACATTGAGGTCTTAGGTGCCTATCTATCTCCGCCTGTGTCGATTAAGGACCGATCGTTGACGGCCCTCTTGTCATGTTGAACGCATGCCCCACACTTAGCTGGAAGGATAAGTCGTTCCGACCGCGAAGCCTGAGCACTATCCGGGCCGGGAATCGGCCAGATGTACGCGCTGTATTGGTGATGGTTGAGGAGAACGACGAGGGCGCGGCGCGCAACCTTGGTATACCTTGGATACCTCGGTCGCCGGAACGGTCCTCGGATACGGGCGGTGCCTGTCGAACCCGCGAATTGGTCCTGGATAGTGTAATATGGTGACCTGTAGCTCACTTGATCAGTGAGTGTGGTTTGTGTGGGGAATAAACTCGCCCGCTGGTCAGAAATCGATTCGAATCGCCATCGCTCCTGGATAGTGAGCACTTGACTTGAGCCCCGTCCTCGTAGTAATGTTTATGGAACACTTGGATGGTTATGGTATGATAATGATGTTGGAAATGCCACATCGAATATGGGTACTACTATTGTATCTTAATCAAGTGATTGCTCTAGTACAGGTGCTAATATAGATGACAGGTAATGACTATTAACTTGAGCTAAATACCTGAAAAGTTAGTTACCTGTAACCTAAGCTTTTTATGCAAAGAGTATTGTCAAGCTGGCTCCACCAATAAAGCCTTGCATACTCCTAGGTGTCATATTATTTCTGGTTTATGACGGGTAAGTCTAGCTGAGTACCTTCTCGTACTCAGGGTTTATTCCCACTTGTTGCAGGTTGTGATGTATCATGGCTACTGCAAGAGTTGGATGACTCCTACCATATTAGAGGAGTAAGATCATGGGCATGATCCTTCTTAGTTACCTCATCTATGTTGCTTTTGTTGGAGTTGACCTGAATACTGGCATGTATTTGAAATGAGGGCAATATTAGTTTCAAATTACTTTGCTTCCGCTACTTTTCAACTCAAGTTGTAATAAATATATTAAACTCTGATGTATGTCAAACTACTTGTGAAATGGATGTAACATGTGACTTGTTATGTTGAATCACTACGATCTTGGCTTGTATGATGGTTGGTTTGAAATCCCTCGTGATTTCACGGACTACCGGGTTTATGAGAGTTCGATTATGTTAAAGCAACTGCTTTGGCGGGAGTTTTTCATAGTTGATCTCTTATAAATTGGGCGGTTCTGTTATAGCTGGTATCAAAGCAAGGTTCAACATTAAACTTGTCATATGTGTATTTTAAACAAAAGATTTTGTTTTCTAAAATTAGTTTTTGATAGCTTATAGCTATTATAGATATAGGTGTGTTCCAATCTGAAAAGGTTTTACCTAAGTATGCCAGTGGTTATTTCCTTTATGCCCAAATAAGGACCTTTAGGTGGCTTATTTAAGTACTGACTTGGGGGTTTCTGCATCATATTTCTATTTTGTTGCTCATACGGCGTGTAATAGTATGAGTGCCATTCATTTGAATGGTAATGTATGGATCATTTTTCCCTCTACACCTCGGTAAGTGTGAGCTGTGAGAGCATGATCGGATACACCGCCGATCTAGGGAAGTGCTTTTGGTACTGGATCATGTGCACATTTTACATGTGCCTATGAAAAGGTATCGCATGATGGGTGATTCCGTCCTTAGAGGCGATGCCGTCACTAGGACGATGATGTGGGTAGTAGCACTACACATACAGGTATGGGGATACACATGTGTGGAGCGCATAGCTTTTTAATCTTGTACTGCATGTTTCATACTGTGGGTGGGCTGAAATGAGTTTTCTGCAGGTATGCTAACCACGAATGCGTAAATTGAATATTATGACTAGCTATATGTCGAGAGTGTACGTGTTATGCCACCGACATAGAACATGATTGCCACCTTAGGCTGGCAATTTTGTGAGGACGAATAGGACGAAGCATGCATCATCATGATTGTCGCCTTATGTATAACTATGCTTCTCTCACCTTTGTTCTAACAATAAGTAACTTGTAAATCAATGTGGTGTCACCTTGCTTGTCTGTGCAGTTAGATAAAATGCTTTGCTCCATGTTGCTTGAATAGCTGTAATTGAAGGTAGGGTGTGATTAGCTTTGTTTTGCCTGTTGTGGTCTGTCTGTGCACCCTGTCAGTATGATGCACATCTCTAAGATGACTAGTCCTTTAAGCATAAGTTAAAAATTTCTTTTCACAACTAGGGAAGAGACATACACCTTTCTAGTAAAAGAATGCGAAAGATAAAAACACCTTACCATCATGTTTTATATGTTCAAGTGTACTAGTGTTGCTTTAGATGATTGCTTGATATCTGCAAATTTTGTGCTTAGTAATGATTGTTGGAGATAGTGTGATTCCTGTTCTCAAATGTTTGCTTAAAACCATGATACATGAGTAGATGTGTTGTTAACTAGGTAGTGTCCTAGCTGTTACCTTTTTGTCCTTAGTAAGCATGCGAGTGTTGAAGAGCCTTATCCTAGAATAGTGCTCATGTCACTTTAATCTCACGGTTGTCTCCAAGTAGATTCCAATGCTAAAGATCTTGAGCTTGTGTGTGGTTGCTAACCTTTAATGTTGTATATCCATCCCCTAATCTGTGTATTGACTCAATCTTTCAAATCTCAATCGTTTTATCTCCAGCTCTATTGAGTCTCTGGGTGTTTATCCGTCTTAATCTCATGTGATCTATGTTCTCTAGTACTATGTTTTAAATCACCTCCTTGTGGACCTCTAATCTCATGACTCTTAGTTTGATATCCCTCTTTTGCAAAGTGCTCGCTGCTATGCAACTCAATTTTTGCCATGACAGATTTCTTTTGGGTTGTATGTTCGGTAATGGTGTCTTAGTTAATTATTGATGGTGCCGTGACGAAACCGAGAGCCCCTTGTGGCGGCCGACACCTGGTTGTGCTGCTCGGCACGCGCTGGTATCGTTGTTGCTAGCCATGATCCATTATAGAACTACACCAATGTGTCATCTCATCATGAGTTTGTCCTCAATTATCTCTTTAGATCATATCAGAAGATTCTTACTTCATGTGCAAGTAGGAGAATTACCCATGAAGTTACAAAGAGGATAACCTTTGAAGAATAGGTCACTGACATAAACATTAACAGACTGCAATAGATGGTAGACAAGTGACACTATTTAACTATTCCTGCAATGATGATGGTCATTTAATGAGCAACAGGGGTCATCCATGTTGAACCAAAAGGACACATGACATTTGATGTTGGACAAGTTATCTATTGGACGAGCATCGATCATCACCATTGTGCTCATGATTTAGTTATCCTAAGTCTTGATCTTTATGTGCATCATGGTCATACAACTACAGTCAACCATCTCTAGTGTGAATCCTTATCTTCTGGTCTTGAAGGTGACCAATTGTTAAAGCGTCAGCCACAATTGTTGTAGTTAAGAGTGGAGCTTTGAAAATTTTAGTGCTGAGAGCCAATTGATTGGTTGCTAGTAACAAGGCTAATATCAAGCAAGGAAACGATGGATTGATAGCCATGAAGGATATATTTCATCAACTAGTGAATCAAACTTTGGAGTTGAGAGATGTCTTGCAGTTCGGAATGCTACAGTTTCAGCATAGAACAAGTTTAGTATGTATATGTTCCGCTTACGCAAAGGGTGCCTATTGGAGATAAATGGTTGGTCAGTGGTGGGAAGACTCATGGATCTATATTTCTACCAAAGTTCATGGAAATGTGAGTGGGAATTGGTGAAATATGAACTAAAACCCAAAAGGGGTAGAACTCTGCAATCTTCCTTTTGATATCGATCATCCTTCGTATATAAAGTAGTGTGGATTTTGGTGCCATGGATTACAGTATCGGCAATGTCTTGCTGCATAGATAATGCTTATATGCTAAAACAAGATTCTTTGTACCCATTTGTGCCAGTGCAAATCAAAAATGTTTTGAAAGGTGTCAATAAATAGATTTCCAATATCAGGGCTACCGACTGATCCTAAAAAGGAAGCCCCAAAGGTAAAAGTAGTTCCACTGGATTGGTTTTGCTATGGTACAAGTCAACCTAACTCTTATGGAACTGCATCATGAAGAAAGATCAAGCTTAACCTACTAGTGGTACACTATTTGGTTTGTTGGTTGAACACTTGCAACTGTTGGAGACATATAGGCCCCACTATCATCCTTCATCAGTAGTGGTTATCCAATTCTTACATGCCTTGGTTACCTTCTATGTATTGCCCAAGAAGATACATCTGATCTGACCCAGATAACTGTTGTTGTTTGGATACAAGAATCCCCTTAAAGTAAATGATCATGGAAGGCGTGAAACCAACAGAGTCATCTATCACATTCACCGTTCTCTTAACCAGGTGGTAAGTACAATGTTGTCATTAGAGAAAGAGAACTGCATGCGTGGAAAGTTGTAATCCAACCATGTTGGTAGAGGACTGGTTTTCAAATCTTGTGAATGAGCCTGGAACCCCTATAATGAGCAACCCTTAGAAGCTTGTGACCTGGTGTGAAGTTCATATGGCTTGCATTTGTTTCACTAAAGAAGCTAATGGTACAAGTAGCCCCTTATGCTCTAAACAACCAGAAACAAAGTACATGGAACAGTGTTGTCTTGGATTCCTCCCAAAGTAACAATGCTTCACTGAAGTCAAACAAAAAGGGAGATTCTCCAGATAAAGGTTTACTATGAAAGGCAGGTATCAGAAAATGTTTGGGATCGAGTTAACTTCTCTGAGGTTTGAAGTTAGGTAGCCCACTGCTATCGCTAATGTTGGAAAATGCGTGACATTGTTTTCTTTCCTTGAATGTCTTTTGCACCGAATCTCGAGACGAGATTCTTTTAAGGGCGGAAGTCTGTAACACCACAGGTGTTTGTCACTTGCTAAGTACTAGGTTTGAGCTCAAACATGAAGAGTTCAATGATAACAAAGAGGTCACAATCAACCTATGAAAGTAAACCGCAACTTGGACTTGGATGATGCACCTTTACTTACATATATGCTTTTTTTAAAAGGTATGCTTGGGTGATGCTAGTGGAACATTTTCCATGTGTCTTATATCCATCCCAATCTATATTGATCCCTGGAAAAGTTTGGCGAAGTTTGGAATCAAGAAGTCACATGAAATGATAAGTTATATCCTTGTTGGAATGACTCTATTAAGGAAATAGAATCATGGCTCATCAACCAAACCTTGCAAACTTGCTCATATGACTCTAGATGAATTATACAACAAAATTCATGAAGGGTTCATGTTGAGCTTATGTCAAGAAAATGCTTCAATTGGCCTAAAATCTTATTTGGAGCTTTATCGGGTTACTGCTTTGACCAAAGTGAAAGATTGAATTCTGTTACAGTTATGAGCTTTGACCCTAAATGAAAGTTGTAGTTTTTCTTCTGTAGAAGAAACTTTATTGAAGAGTGAAGAACCAAATCGGCATGCAAATAGTTCAAAAAGAGGCTCAAATTTCGAATCAGCTGCTGCTTTTTAGCCCTGAGAAATAATTCTAAGTCCCTGGAAGTACAGCAGTGAGTTGGCTCGTTTGTGACATTTTATTATCCAAATTAATATGGTAAATCAATTAGATTCCTTAATATGAGTTGGAGTACTCTTCTTGATGAAAGCAATGGATCAAGTATCATTACATTTGGAGTTCATTTGGATATCTAAAAGTAGCTCCCAAAACAGCAAAAAGTTATTTTATCGCTAAACGGACATCGACCGGTTCGCATGCCGCGTTCTCGTATTTTTGTTAAGCAACTAAAGTTGGTCCAAGAATAAAAGTTGTGGATAATTGCATGGAGAAGAGCATGCATAAAGTTGCATCAAGTTTGACATGGTTTGCACCATCAATTCTTGGTTTTGCTAATCACCGTCAATACGTTGACACTCGTGACTTGGCATCCAATTATCTCTTAATCTGTTGGTCTAATGACCTTAGCCCCTTAATGAAAGTTGTAGAGCACGGCGTATTAAACAAACATCCTTTTTGGCCCAAGGTCCAATTCAGCCCAGAAGTGGCCCTAACCGGCGCCCCACCTTCCCTACTTCGCTGCCCGCCACGTGTTCGACGAAATGGCGAGGTGGCCGCCATGCACCAGAGCACGCCCACCATTGCAGACGCGCGTCCAAGCTCCCCTGCAGTGTCTCTGTGCCCTGTTGCCGATGTAGTGGAGCACCAGAGTATTCTCCCCATCCTCCTCCACTCCCCCAGCGCTATCCCCATCTCCCTCCCTCGCTCCCTGGTCGAGAACCACGGCACCGCCGCCATGGCTTCGCCTACTGCCGCCACTGGGCACTGCTGGGCAGGCCAGAGTTGCCGCGCGCGAGTTTTGGGTCTCCTTCGCCTCTCTGGTCGTCGCTGCGCTGCCGTGGTGCCGTCCCCTGCCGTGGTTGGCCATGGCCAGCGTTGCTGCTGTCTGGTTGGAAGACAGAGGATCTCGGTTTCAAATAGAGTAAACCTCAGGGTTCCAGATGCGAACCACAGACTCATATGAATAGTGCATCTGGACTGTGGTTGATTTCGAGAAAGTCCAGGGTTCCCGAAGCAAAAGTGTTTTCCTTTATCTTTTCTATGCAGATTTCTGGATGAAATTTGGAAATGCATAGTAATTCATAGAAAAATCGTAAAATAGAAAATGTGAACTTTTTGGAATCCTTATGAAATTCTCTATCCATTAGATCTATAATATAGCATGGTTTAGTTTGAAGTTTTAGTCGTAAAAATAGATTTATGCAGTTCGGTTTTAATTGCTTGTTATATTTGTCTTTTTCATAACTACTGTGTTATTGCCCAAATAAATGTGAAAATATTGTGACATACGTTTCATACGAGATTTAATGTCTGGTAAAAGTTTCATGAATTTAGGAATTATATATTAAGAGTTCTAAAAATAACAAATGCCCTGTGTTGCTTTGCTCTTGTTCTGAGTGGATCTGCATGTTTGCAGTGTTTGGCGCAGTTAAGTTGTGAATCATGCCTGGGTGAAAATATATGAGTTGTATTACTTTTCATAAGCTCTACAGAAAGGTAAATAGGACAATTTTAGGATAAGCACATAATTAGTTATAGTGGTTTAAAGTACTGTTCCAGTTTCTGTCTAAACCCAGACAGGGTTGCATTTTTTGTAATGTACGACCTTATTAATGGTAGATTTAGCTGTAGATGTTTATAACAAAGTTGTGCACCATTTAGTAAGCTTTCTAGAAAGTACATAACCATAATTTATGGACATGTGAAACTCATGTTATAGCTGTTTAATGTGGCATGACAGATTCTGTCCATGTTTTGGACAGAGATGTCCTTATGGGATTAGTTGACCTTGTTAACTGTGGATTCATATTTAGATGATAATAAGAAAGTTGTACGTAACTTTATAAGATTTCCAAAAAGGTAAGAATCATGTTTTCTAGAGGTCTAAAACTCCAGTTATGCTGCTTTGAATTGCCTATCAGTTTTATGTGTGTAATTGTACATCTACTGTTTGGCAGCATGAGCAGTTTTATTCATGCAATTAATTCAATGATATAAATGATGTTTGCTGTGAAACTTGTCTATATAAAAGATGTAGATAATTTATTAATATATCTTGTGGTAAAGTTGCATATCATTTGGCTAAGTGGTTTGTCAGTTACAGTTGTATAAAGTTCATCCTTTGAAATGCTTGTTCTTTGGAAATTTCTAGACCAGATTATATGGTCATGCATGTTTGACTTGGTTAACTTATTAATCATGCTAATATGATTAAATATGAATTATAGACAATTTTATAATATTTCCAGAATCTCCTATTGCATAGTTTTTGGAGTTGTGTAACTCCAGTTATGAGTTATTTACTGAGTTGTTGCATGTATGTCCAGAATTGCTGAAATACATGAATGCTTGATTGCTTTGCTTTGTGTGATCTAAGTATGATTCATGTCTTTAATGGTGACTAAGTAATACACTTGTAGACTTGTTAAACTTGTGTCATTATTGATATGTTTTCTCTATATAATTTGTTGTGTGATGTTAGCTAAATAACTTTAGATGCCTGTGTCTTGCATACTTTTATGTGATGCATGTTGTGTTATTATTCTTTATATTCATGCACTTGCATCTTGCATCTCATCTAGGTGCACTAGATGAATCACGTGAAGGTCTTGGTGTGGGAACAAACCCGAAGACGGTGTTGGGTGGACCCATCCCGAAGGTGGAAGGACTAAACAAGTGTTGTGACCTTAGATGTCACCAAGATGGAGCAACTAACTGAATTGACTCCGTGTTGATCCCAGGCAAGCCCTGGAGCATTATAAGTCTCCCACTACTTTCGAATGCAATTGAGAATATGTGTTATATATGTGTTGTTGCATTAAGTATAGGAGTTGGGTGAAACCCTTGCTGCATATATCACTCCTTGTCCAGCAAATTTACCTATAACCCTATGTAGATTCGGGATCGAATCTAAATGCTTAGTCATGCTTAGACCGGTAGAAGCCAGGTGATGTCCTGTCACCTGAGCGAGATAGGTGGATACCTGAAAAGGTTGGCTACATATGCTATCATGGAAATAACCAAGTGATAAGGATGAATAATTGGAGACCGGGTGGGACGATGATAGAGAAGTAACAAGACATGGAGGTCTTAGGTGCCTATCTATCCCCGCCTGTGTCGATTAAGGACCGATCGTTGACGGCCCTCTTGTCATGTTGAACGCATGCCCCACACTTAGCTGGAAGGATAAGTCGTTCCGACCGCGAAGCCTGAGCACTATCCGGGCCGGGAATCGGCCCGATGTACGCGCTGTATTGGTGATGGTTGAGGAGAACGACGAGGGCGGAATGGTCCTCGGGTACGGGCGGTGCCTGTCGAACCCGCGAATTGGTCCTGGATAGTGTAATATGGTGACCTGTAGCTCACTTGATCAGTGAGTGTGGTTTGTGTGGGGAATAAACTCGCCAACTGGTCAGAAATCGATTCGAATCGCCATCGCTCCTGGATAGTGAGCACTTGACTTGAGCCCCGTCCTCGTAGTAATGTTTATGGAACACTTGGATGGTTATGGTATGATAATGATGTTGGAAATGCCACATCGAATATGGGTACTACTATTGTATCTTAATCAAGTGATTGCTCTAGTACATGTGCTAATATAGATGACAGGTAATGACTATTAACTTGAGCTAAATACCTGAAGAGTTACTTACCTGTAACCTAAGCTTTTTATGCAAAGAGTATTGTCAAGCTAGCTCCACCAATAAAGCCTTGCATACTCCTTGGTGTCATATTATTTCTGGTTTATGACGGGTAAGTCTACCTGAGTACCTTCTCGTACTCAGGGTTTATTCCCACTTGTTGCAGGTTGTGATGTATCATGGCTACTGCAAGAGTTGGATGTCTCCTACCATATTAGAGGAGTAAGATCATGGGCATGATCCTTCTCAGTTACCTCATCTATGTTGCTTTTGTTGGAGTTGACCTGAATACTGGCATGTATTTGAAATGAGGGCAATATTAGTTTCAAATTACTTTGCTTCCGCTACTTTTCAACTCAAGTTGTAATAAATATATTGAACTCTGATGTATGTCAAACTACTTGTGAAATGGATGTAACATGTGACTTGTTATGTTGAATCACTACGATCTTGGCTTGGATGATGGCTGGTTTGAAATCCCTCGTGATTTCACGGACTACCGGGTTTATGAGAGTTCGATTATGTTAAAGCAACTGCTTTGGCGGGAGTTTTTCATAGTTGATCTCTTGTAAATTGGGTGGTTCTGTTACACTGTTGATCATGTAGCTCCTCTTGTAGATCATCATTGGCCATCTGCAGGACATGCATATGCCTCACAGTTGCATCCAATGGCGTGTCAACCTCCTGCGGGTTCTCGATAGACCAAGTACCAATAGTAGAATCATGGCGAGGGAGGAACTTGTACTGGTCTGCTCTCATGGCCTCATAGCGAAGGCCATGGTAGTGAGTGTAAGCCATCTGGGCGGCGTCCTCCATGCTGTCCTGTGCCTCAGCTCGCCTAGCAATGTGACCATGGATGCTCTCTACCATATAGTTGTCATGTGCCTCATTCCCCACTGTGATGGTAAGATCCGACCTCCAGTATGTGGCCTCATAGGGGTGTGTGTACTCTGCACAGCAGTACCTAATGCCAATCTCCTTATCAGCATAGTAAGTATCCAACATCTCCCTAAGCAAGTTGTGGAAGTAGGCTGTCATTGAAGGATACTTGTAGTGTATGGTGGTAGTCCATCCTGGGTTTTCTTCCTCAGGACCATCTGGAGACACCACCTCTGGTACAGCAGGAGCAGCAGGTGCAACTAGTGAAGCTGGTGGTGTAGGTGCAGCAGGTGCCACTGGAACAGCTGGTGGCGTGGGTGCAGTGGGTGGAACAGGTGCAGCTGCTACAGGAGAGTCCATCCCGTTTTCATCATCATCATCCACCTCTATCATCATCTCTGGGTCCTCTTCCTCCATAGGGACGGTCTCGTCGTCGGAGATGTCCACCACTGGCTGGCACGACTGGGGTGTGAACTGAGAGATGTAGCTCCTGGTGCTGGCGCGACGAGACCTCGTGACAGGCGGCATCTATAGATTTTATTTTAAGATTAGATCAACATTTTGGCAATGGAATAAGTGATATGAGCATAATAAATTTTATAAAATAACAAAAAGTAAGGTAGAAAGCATTAAATAAATAAAACAAAGACACTATATCGACCATTGCTACCTAGGCTTGCGTCCTACAGTCAACACGACTTTGATACCAATTTGTCACACCCAATTACAAGGAAGAAATTGAATGCATAAACTTATGTGCGCCCAGAGATCAATCACACACATAAGTCACAAATTAAATACCATCATCGTAGTGTTTACAACAAACGTAGTTATTACATCACAAAGTCTGGCATAACAGCGGAAATATAAATATGATAGTCTAAGATAACTATCTCATGGCCCTCACACAGGGAAGGTCGACTGGTGAAGCACAAGCCTAATAGTCCTCCGGGTAGTCCTCATAGCTACCACCATCTGTTACCCATCCGGGATTTTTATCCAAAGAAAAGAAATATACAAGAGTGAGTACATCTCGTACTCCACAAGCATAGCATGAGGATTTATGAGGCTCAAACTGGCTAAACTAGGTTCACTGCATCAGCTTTTAGTAGATCAGTGTTTTATCATTAATTATTATAGTTTATGCTTAAGCTCCCAAATATCCCATATGATCAGTTATTAGAACCATAGTAAGTCATTAAGTCACAATAAAGCATAATTGTACATAATCATGTACCATAAAGCCATCAGTAACCAGTTATTCTGTGAGTTTTCCGGGCCGCTCGTGACCGTGAGCACGGCTGTTATAACAGTTATACACTCTGCAGAGGTTGTGCACTTTCACCGTGAGTCGTGTTGCCCATATGCCCGGGATCCGTCGACCCCCAAACACTACCAAGGTGAGCGGGCAGGGTACACTATGAAGCCTTCCATAGGCCTATTCTAACCAGTTAGGTCCGCGAGGTTTCCTCGGCAGGCAGATGTAGAAAACCCCCCTTTTCTATGGCACATTTCCATCACGGCTATACTCATAGAAACAGGGGCAGCCCTACACCCAAAGTGGCAAGCGCCTCTTGCGCCCTTTCGGGTAACCTCTAACGAGTTAGAAAAGATCCTATTACTGAGCTAAAGTCAGAGCCATGTGACTCTCCCGGTTGCACTGTAAGTCCTAGCTTTTGCCGACAGATAAGTCCTTACAGATGGTCTAGGACAACATGACCAACAGTCATTTGTACCATAGCCCTATGTTCCATTTATCATAATCATGTTTAATCAATTAACCATGGTTCCATCACTGATTTCAGATCATATATAATTGGAGTTAGAGCACTAGCACTTCTACCCATATGCAATAAAAACCCTTGGGTACAAGGTAATTGTCATCAACAGCTAGGATGTTCTTATAGTTTGCAATATTGTACACATGCAGGGTGAAATGCTTAAAAATGAGTAGGACAACAAGGTAGGCCCATGCTATACTTGCCTTGATTCACGTACTCCTGCTGGTCTTGCTGGTCCTACTGATCCCCAAAGAGCTCCGGACTCCCGAAATACTCCTCACCGTCTGGGCTCGATCAATACATCACAATCATCACGCATACCAAGACAAACATGCAAGAGAACAATTCCTAAAGTTAGAACAGTACACCAGCAGTAAATAATTTAAATAAAAGTTTTCCAAAATCATCTACGTGCTGCTACGATCACGTCAACGCGAAATTCACGAAAAACGGACTTACGACGCGAAAGTTACGCTCTTAACGGGATTTCAACAGCAATCTACGGACTTGTAATTAACTAGGAAATCTAACAGTGGTAAACCTAAACAATAGTGGTACCAATGCGAAGCTTACGAAATTACGAAACTAACGCAACTTGAACGGATCGATTCGGAGTTCAAACGACGATTTTATAGCTAAAACAATGCGGTGGCAATTCTGTAAATAAAGCAGAGTTTAAACGAATTTAAATAAATAAATTAAATCCTAGAAATTCATCTAGCCGAGGACTGCGCGCGCAAAAATGGGATTCCTGGGGGACTCTTTAACAAAAAATGCCCTCGAAGGGGTACGGGGGATTGTAGGCCGTTGGATCACAGATGAACGCGCTCGATTAAAAGAAAAAAATAAAATAATAAAATAAAAAGAGAGAGAGGAAGGGGACGGCGCACAGGGCAGCTCCGGCCAGAACACGGTGGCCACCATGGCCGGCCGCAAGGAAGCTCGCCGGAGCAAGAGAATAGGGACCTACGATGCATGGTTTTCGATTCCGTTTGAACTGGGAGAAAGAGGAGAGCGATGCGAGTCCATTCCACCCCATAAACGCGGTCGAGGAGGCGGTTTTCGAGAAGGTTCACGGCGGCGCCATGAATGTCCCATCGGAGCTCGCAGAACAGGGACTCCGGGCCACGATTCACTCGGCAACAGGACGGGGAGGGAGCGGGAAGGGAGATGAAGCTCACCACGGTGCCAAATCGCAGCGAAAACGGCTCGGAATGGCGGCCTATGCGCGGCCGACGAAAAACTTCCCGACGACGGTTCTCTGCGCAGAAACGAGCGGGGCACGGGCAAGGAGAAGAGAGAATGGGGGAGGGGGAGTGCTCGGGTGCGCGAGGGGCTCTCCAACTTGAAGACCGAGGCGCGGGGAGTGGAGAACGTGGGTGCGGGGGCTTCGGCCTGGTGGTTCCAACCGAGAGAGAGGTTCGGGGCGACGGTTTGGGGGGTAGGGATAGAGCTGACAAGTGGGCCCTACTCGTCAGTGGAAGAGAGAGAGGGAGTTAGGGTGCTGGCGGGCTGCTGGAATTGGGCCAAGCAGGCCGAAAATGAGGGGGAAGGGAGAGAGATGGATTCCCCTTTTTTTATTTTTTTCAACTTGTTTTCAAAAGCATTTACAAATTTGAATTTTGAACAAAAATTTCTTTTGCATAAATTCACACATCACAAAAATTAAGTGCTGCAGCATGAATGCATCAACGTGTTTCTAATTTTCTATTAAATTTTAATTTCCCAATGTTTATTTATTTTCCTATATTTTTATGCTCACAAAATTATTTAATAAAGCCAAATTCATCTATTTTTAAAAGAGCCAAATTTTGGGTGTTACAGGATTACATAGAGATATCAATGTGCCGCACAATTATCTTACATCTAGAAGACTCCAGAAGCCACGGGAAGGAAGCGGAGGCCGAACGGGGCCAAGCACTGGGCGCCCGCCCCCTCACAGAGTCGCATCAGGACTCTCTTTCGGGACTAATCTCCACCGACCTAAAGGATCAAGGATAACCGTTCAATCAATGTCGGTTTGATCCAACGGCCTATATTCACATGAAGGGACTATAAAACCAGACCCCCTGGCCCCTGGAGGAGAGGAGCCTCTCAACCCTAATTCATTATTCTTCAAGGGAGAAGAAGCCTCTGATGAAGATTAGAGCCACCACATCAATTAGATATCTAGATTAGCATAGCTACATAGGATTAGAACTAGAAGGAGTCAATCTTCGATTGGTTTCTAGATCTGTCAAGAGGATTCTTGGTAATTCTCTAATTGTTCTTCTAATTGTTCTTCTAATTATCTTTGTTCTTCAATATTATGAATATGACTTTGTTCTACTTGCTTATGACATTGCTCTACTTGCTTATATTCAAGATTATATTGTTCTTAGTTTATCATGGTTATATACTTGGCTTAGTTAGATTGAATCTATATACATGCTTAGGATCGTATAGCGTTTATCCATCGGATCCATGGGTAAATGATAGATATTGTGTAGGCGTGGTGCTTATACTGTATTTATTTGCGATTGTACCCAATATGCCAGATCGTGGGGCAGTTCGTGATAGTGACAGCTTCATTGATTCTTATAAAGTCCCCCTCTCGTGTATTGGGCTGGCAGAGCAACATTATTACAGGGGAGTGATTACTATGTTTCTCATTTACCTTGCTAATATCACTATGCATGGGCGTAGTCTTGTCTCACAAAGATTGCTAAGTATGCTTGCACTAACTATGATAATGCTAGACTATATAGTTGAGAATAACTTAGGAAATATTCTTGTAGTTCATTCTAATTCCATGCTAATGACTTTCTAGAGTATCTAATTGAGGTGCTTATCATATTTATTATGTGGCTAAGTTATGCTGATCAGATTAATTATCTTTGTCACTATTCATTACTTTATATACCCTTTATGTGACACTTATCCTTGAAAGAAAGAGTTAGATAAATGTTCTCAATTATACATGCAATGATAGATACTCAATCTCATATTCCATTCTGTAATCAATATTGATGATTGCTAATCCCTTCCGAGTGGTAAAAATATAAATAACGATACCTGAAATACTTCCCGATTAAAATGCTACATCGGTATTAATCTGTGCGCTTGCAGATCCATTCATTATTTATTTAGAAGAGCAATTGCATATTTCAATACCGCGTCTCTCATGTCATGTTGGGGATGACAACTTGGCTTAAGTGGTATGAGAGATAGGTTTGGCATTTTTGGCACCGTTATCAAAATTAGAAAACTAAGTCTACTTTTGGTAATGATGTTAAGAATACCCAACAGCAAGAGCAGAAGGTTTCTAGGCAAAGGTAGGGTAAAGAATATGGGCGCTGCACTGAGCATTTTATAACAGCAGCTCCACCTCTTCCACTTCCCACATTCTAGGGAAGTGGGCGGGCCCTGCGGCGGATGCGGCGTTTCGGGTTTCAATAATTACCGGCAGTTAATATGGTGGCTTTTCTGCATAATTGGTGGTTTCCTTTTCTTGAACCACGCAAAGAGCGGCTGCACAGTTACCAGGCACACCTTTTTACGCAACCGTCTGACAATACACCAGGATGCCTTGTCACATCACGCATTAATGTGGCGAGATGCTTTTTCCAAAAGACAAGTGGATCTGGTGGAGGACGGTGTATGACATACCTGGGGATTGCACCGACCCCCGAGCATTATATGCTTGGGGACTGGTCGACCAGCCTGCCAATTTGAGAGTTTGGGGATTGTACCGACCACCGAGCATTATATGCTCGGGGACTGGTCGACCAGCCCGCCAATTTGAGAGTTTGGGGACTGTACCGACTACCGAGCATTATATGCTCGGGGACTGGTCGACTAGTCTGTTCCATTGCAGACGAGCATGATATGCTCGGGGACTGGTCGATTAGTCTGTTCCGTTGCAGACGAGCATGATAGGCTCGGGGACTCGTAAATTCAATTTTTTAGACCTTGCTACAAGGCTCATACTTCGCTTTCCAGCAAGCTCGGGGACTACATCGGTGTGATGCATCTGACGATGCATCTCAGTTTTGAAATTTCTATGAAGACTTTTTTGACCCTGGCACCACGTGCCTACGTCACCTACTACCAGGCTCGGGGACTAAGTGGGCACACTTCACCTTACGGTGAACATGCTTACTTTTTGAAAGTCTGTACTTTTCAGAAAAGTAAAGTGGGCACACTTCACCAGGAAAAAAATCTTTTTTGATTAGGAGCACCATGCGTTCTTCGAACAACCTACTTCTTCGATGTCAATGTTGATCAACTGTCTTTTGAGTTGGTTAAAATAAAGTTGCAACTATTTGGGCGATTTTCCTTCTTATTGAAGACATCAAGCCTCACTAGTCGAAGAAGCTCAAGACGGCGTGTTACATCACAATACATGGTGCTCGGGGACTAGCTGTGGGGGTATAAACCCCTATACCCTTACGGCTAGACTTGGGCTAGGAGGCTTGGCCCATCACGAAGACAGTCCGAGGCTTGATCCAACTGCTCGGAGTTTCATGCAAGGAAACAAGACGTGGAGATCTAGCCAGATTCTAGTCGGTTAGAATAGGAATTGATATTGTGCTATCTATGGCAATTGTAGCCGACTAGGATTAGTTTCCAGATTTGTAACCCTGCCATCTGGACTATATAAAGAAATGCAAGGGACCCCCCTAGGCAAATCATCTCAACACAATCCAATACAATGAGACGCAGGACGTAGGTATTACGCCCACACGGTGGCCGAACCTAGATAAAAACCTTGTCTGTGTCTTGCGTCACCATCAAGTTTGTAGCTTGCGCACCGTCTACCGATAAACTACTACCGTGGGTATACCACGATGTAGACTGCCGACGAGCTTTCGTCGACACCGTGTGGCACAAATGGAGGATAGCAGACCGTGGATTCCAAGCGGGGTAGAATCAAACGGACTGACTACCGAAACCAAGCGGCCCTAACTTGTTAGACGAACCTTTGAAAGACTTCATAGTGATCCCTGCTGACCTACCTTGGTAGTGGGTTAAGAGGCTGATCCCCTCGGGCGAAAGGGTAAATCATGACTCATGGGTAAAGATGTACAACCTCTACAGAGTGTTAAAAACTGGTATACTAGCCGTGCTCACGGTCACGAGCGGTCTTGGGGATTCTTACATTAAAGGTGATGAATCTTGTTGTGTTACGATACTCATAGTTTATTGTTTAATGCTCTATATTATTTATGTCACATTGATCATGAGACCGTGGGATCTACAATCTAGTTGTTATACTTGCGGAGTTCGTCTTGGACTCACTCTTGCTATCTCCCCCACACCTCAGGAGAAGTATTGGGCTTGTGATCAACCAGTCAGTTGGATCCTGTAGAGAGAAGTTAACACCCAAAGTTTGGAGTTATATTCCGTGGTTTGCTGCCTAAAGTTGTTTCTGATTTACTATGTACACTATATAATTTATGCGTTTCCTTTGATATTATCCCTTATTTGTAGCTATATGTGAGGCTTGTTTTCTAAAACTCACATATGGTGCATATCTGATTTTGTTCTTAAAATCGGGTGTTACAAATTTGTAAATAAATTTGTTTTTCTTTGTCAAATAAAGAAATGATCAAATTAAATGTTGTAGATCTTGAGAAGTTATACAACTTTGTAGTTAAAAACTTTTTGATTTGAATTCGTTTAGGGCATGAAAATTTTATTTGAAATTTTCTTTGCCGAGTGTTTTATGTTTGACACTCGACAAAGAAGGTCTTTGCCGAGTGTCAAAGAAAAACACTCGGCAAAGAATTTTCAAATTTATGAAATTCAAATGTAGTTTTTGCATGACAAGATGATTTCAAAACAAAAAGTTATCAACTACAAAGTTTCATAACTTTTTGAGATCTAGAAAGTTTATTTAGAGAGTTTATCCATCCGAGGTTGTTTAAAAAATCAAATTTTAAAATTTTCAATTAAAAACACGATTTTGCATGACAAGATGAACTCAAATAAAAAAGTTGCCAAATACAAAATTTCATAACATCTCAAGATCTACACAGTTTATTTTGGTTATTTTGTCATATGTTCATCCGACATGGCGATTCTAATATTTTTCTAAAATCTTATATATCTGTCTTGTAGTTTCATATACTATAAGAGAGATGTAAAATTTGTAAATAAATTTGCTTTGGCTTTGTAAAATAAAGAAATGATCAAAATAAATGTTGTAGATCTTGAGAAGTTAGACAACTTTGTAGTTAAATACTTTTTGATTTGAATTCGTTTAGGGCTTCAAAATTTGATTTGAAATTTTCTTTGCTGAGTATTTTATTTTTGACACTCAGCAAAGAAGGTCTTTCCCGAGTGTCAAAGAAGAACACTCGGCAAAAAATTTTCAAATTTAAGAAAATCATATGTAGTTTTTGCATAACAAGATGATTTTAAAACAAAAAGTTATCAACTACAAAGTTTAATAACTTTTTGAGATATAAAAAGTTTATTCAGAAAGTTTTTCCATCTGAGGTTGTTTAAAAAAAATCAAATTTTAAAATTTTCAATTAAAAACACGTTATTGCATGACAAGATGAACTCAAATAAAAAAGTTGCCAAATACCAAATTTCATAACATCTCAAGATCTATAGAGTTTATTTTAGTTATTTTGTCATATGTTCATCCGACATGGTGATTCTAATATTTTTCTAAAATCTTATATATCAGTCTTTAGTTTCATATACTATAAGAGAGATATGTAAAATTTGTAAATAAATTTGTTTTGACTTTGTCAAATAAAGAAATCATCAAAAAAATATTGTAGATCTTGGGAAGTTATACAACTTTGTAGTTAAATTCTTTTTGATTTGAATTCGTTTAGGGCTTCAATATTCGATTTGAAATTTTCTTTGCCGAGTGTTTTATATTTGACACTCGGCAAATAAGGTCTTTGCCGAGTGTCAAACAAAAACACTCGGCAAATAATTTTCAAATTTAATAAATTCAAATGTAGTTTTTGCATGACAAGATGATTTCAAAACAAAAAGTTATCAACTACAAAGTTTCATAACTTTTTGAGATCTAGAAAGTTTATTTAGAGAGTTTTTCCATCCGAAGTTGTTTAAAAAAATCAAATTTTCAAATTTTCAATTAAAAACGCGATTTTGCATGACAAGACGAACTAAAATAAAAAGTTGCCAAATACAAAATTTCATAACATCTCAAGATCTACAGAGTTTATTTTGGTTATTTTGTCATATGTTCATCTGACATGGCGATTCTAATATTTTTCTAAAATCTTATATGTGTGTCTTGTAGTTTCATATACTATAAGAGAGAGATGTAAAATTTATAAATAAATTTGTTTTGGCTTTGTCAAAAAATGAAATGATCAAAATAAATGTTGTAGATCTTGAGAAGTTATACAACTTTGTAGTTAAATACTTTTTGAGTTGAATTCGTTTAGGGCTTCAATATTCGATTTGAAATTTTCTTTGCCGAGTGTTTTATTTTGGACACTCGGCAAAGAAGGTCTTTGCCGAGTGTCAAACAAAAACACTCGGCAAAGAATTTTCAAATTTAAGAAATTCAAATGTAGTTTTTGCCTGACAAGATGATTTCAAAATAAAAAGTTATCAACTACAAAGTTTCATAACTTTTTGAGATCTACAAAGTTTATTTAGAGAGTTTTTCCATCCAAGGTTGTTTAAAAAAAAATCAAATTTTAAAATTTTCAATTAAAAACACGGTTTTGCATGACAAGATGAACTCAAATAAAAAAGTTGTCAAATACAAAATTTCATAACATCTCAAGATCTATAGAGTTTATTTTGGTTATTTTGTCATATGTTCATCCGACATGGTGATTCTAATATTTTTCTAAAATCTTATATATCTGTCTTGTAGTTTCATATACTATAAGAGAGAGATGTAAAATTTGTAAATAAATTTGTTTTGACTTTGTCAAATAAAGAAATGATCAAAATAAATATTGTAGATCTTAAGAAGTTATACAACTTTGTAGTTAAATACTTTTTGATTTGAATTCATTTAGGGATTCAAAATTCGATTTTGAAATTGTCTTTGCCGAGTGTTTTATTTTTGACACTCGGCAAAGAAGGTCTTTGCCGAATGTCAAAGAAAAATACTCGGCAAAGAATTTTCAAATTTAAGAAATTCAAATGTAGTTTTTGCATGACAAGATGATTTCAAAATAAAAAGTTATCAACTACAAAGTTTCATAACTTTTTGAGATCTAGAAAGTTTATTTAGAGAGTTTTTCCATCCGAGGTTGTTTAAAAAAATCAAATTTTAAAATTTTCAATTAAAAACGCGATTTTGCATGACAAGATGAACTCAAATAAAAAGTTTCCAAATACAAAATTTTATAACATCTCAAGATCTATAGAGTTTATTTTGGTTATTTTGTCATATGTTCATCTGACATGGCGATTCTAATATTTTTCTAAAATCTTATATATCTGTCTTGTAGTTTCATATACTATAAGAGAGATGTAAAATTTGTAAATAAATTTGTTTTGGCTTTGTCAAATAATGAAATGATCAAAATAAATGTTGTAGATCTTGAGAAGTTATACAACTTTATAGTTAAATACATTTTTATTTGAATTCGTTTAGGGCTTCAATATTCGATTTGAAATTATCTTTGCCGAGTGTTTTATTTTTGACACTCAGGCAAAGAAGGTCTTTACCGAGTGTCAAAGAAATACACTTGGCAAAGAATTTTCAAATTTAAGAAATTGAAATGTAGTTTTTGCAAGACAAGATGATTTCAAAACAAAAAATTATCAACTACAAAGTTTCATAACTTGTTGACATCTAGAAAGTTTATTTAGAGAGTTTTTCCATCCGAGGTTGTTTAAAAAAAATCAAATTTTAAAATTTTCAATTAAAAACACGGTTTTGCATGACAAGATGAACTCAAATAAAAAAGTTGCCAAATACAAAATTTCATAACATCTCAAGATCTATAGAGTTTATTTTTGTTATTTTGTCATATGTTCATCCGACATGGTGATTCTAATATTTTTCTAAAATCTTATATATCTGTCTTGCAGTTCATATACTATAAGAGAGAGATGTAAAATTTGTAAATAAATTTGTTTTGACTTTGTCAAATAAAGAAATGATCAAAATAGATATTGTAGATCTTGAGAAGTTATACAACTTTGTAGTTAAATACTTTTTGATTTGAATTCGTTTATGGCTTCAATATTCGATTTGAAATTTTCTTTGCCGAGTGTTTTATTTTTGACACTCGGCAAAGAAGGTCTTGGTCGAGTGTCAAAGAAAAACACTCGGCAAAGAATTTTCAAATTTTAGAAATTCAAATGTAGTTTTTGCATTACAAGATGATTTCAAAACAAAAAGTTATCAACTACAAAGTTTCATAACTTTTTGAGATATATAAAGTTTATTTAGAGAGTTTAGCCATCCGAGGTTGTTTAAAAAAAATCAAAATTTAAAATTTTCAATGAAAAACGCGGTTTTGCATGACAAGATGAACTCAAATAAAAAAGTTGCCAAATACAAAATTTCATAACATCTCAAGATCTATAGAGTTTATTTTGGTTAGTTTGTCATATGTTCATCTAACATGGTGATTCTAATATTTCTCTAAAATCTTATATATCTGTCTTGTAGTTTTATATACTATAAGAGAGAGATGTAAAATTAGTAAATAAATTTGTTTTGATTTTGTCAAATAAAGATTTGATCAAAATAAATATTGTAGATCTTGAGAAGTTATACAACTTTGTAGTTAAATACATTTTGATTTGCATTGGTTTAGGGCTTTAATATTCGATTTGAAATTTTTTCTTTGCCGAGTGTTTTATTTTTGACACTCGGCAAAGAATTTTCAAATTTAAGAAATTCAAATGTAGTTTTTGTATGACAAGATGATTTCAAAACAAAAAGTTATCAACTATAAAGTTTTATAACTTTTTGAGATCTACAAAGTTTATTTGGAGAGTTTTTCCATCCGAGGTTGTTTAAAAAAATCAAATTTTAAAATTTTCAATTAAAAACGCTGTTTTGCATGACAAGATGAATTCAAATAAAAAAGTTGCCAAATACAAAATTTCATAACATCTCAAGATCTATAGAGTTTATTTTGGTTATTTTGTCATATGTTCATCCGACATGGTGATTCTAATATTTTTCTAAAATCTTATATATCTGTCTTGTAGTTTTATATACTATAAGAAAGAGATATAAAATTTGTAAATAAATTTGTTTTGACTTTGTCAAATAAAGAAATGATCAAAATAAATATTGTAGATCTTGAGAAGTTATAAAACTTTGTAGTTAAATACATTTTGATTTGAATTCGTTTAGGGCTATAATATTCGATTTGAAATTTTTTCTTTGCCGAGTGTTTTATTTTTGACACTCGGCAAAGAATTTTCAAATTTAAGAAATTCAAATGTAGTTTTTGTATGACAAGATGATTTCAAAACAAAAAGTTATCAACTACAAAGTTTCATAACTTTTTGAGATCTACAAAGTTTATTTGGAGAGTTTTTCCATCCGAGGTTGTTAAAAAAAATCAAATTTTAAAATTTTCAATTAAAAACGCGGTTTTGCATGACAAGATGAACTCAAATAAAAAAGTTGCCAAATACAAAATTTCATAACATCTCAAGATCTATAGAGTTTATTTTGGTTATTTTGTCATATGTTCATCCGACATGGTGATTCTAATATTTTTCTAAAATCTTATATATGTGTCTTGTAGTTTCATATACTATAAGAGAGATGTAAAATTTGTAAATAAATTTGTTTTGACTTTGTCAAATAAAGAAATGATCAAAATAAATATTGTAGATCTTGAGAAGTTATACAACTTTGTAGTTAAATACATTTTGATTTGAATTCGTTCGATTTGAAATTTTCTTTGCCGAGTGTTTTATTTTTGACACTCGGCAAAGAAGGTCTTTGCCGAGTGTCAAAGAAAAACACTCGACAAAGAATTTTCAAATTTAAGAAACTCAAATGTAGTTTTTACATGACAAGATGATTTTAAAACAAAAAGTTATCAACTACAAAGTTTCATAACTTTTTGAGATCTACAAAGTTTATTTAGGATGTTTTTTCATCCGAGGTTGTTTAAAAAAAAATCAAATTTTAAAATTTTCAATTAAAACCGCGGTTTTGCATGACAAGATGAACTCAAATAAAAACTTTGCCAAATACAAAATTTCATAACATCTCAAGATCTATAGAGTTTATTTTTGTTATTTTGTCATATGTTCATCCGACATGGTGATTCTAATATTTTTCTAAAATCTTATATATCTGTCTTGTAGTTTCATATACCATAAGAGAGATGTAAAATTTGTAAATAAATTTGTTTTGACTTTATCAAATAAAGAAATGATCAAAATAGATATTGTAGATCTTGAGAAGTTATACAACTTTGTAGTTAAATACATTTTTATTTGAATTCGTTTAGGGCTTCAATATTCGATTTGAAATTTTCTTTGCCGAGTGTTTTATTGTTGACACTCGGCAAAGAAGGTCTTTGCCGAGTGTCAAAGAAAAACACTCGGCAAAGAATTTTCAAATTTAAGAAATTCAAATGTAGTTTTTGCATGACAAGATGATTTCAAAACAAAAAGTTATCAACTACAAAGTTTCATAACTTTTTGAGATCTACAAAGTTTATTTAGAGAGTTTAGCCATCCGAGGTTGTTTAAAAAAAATCAAATTTTAAAATTTTCAATTAAAACCGCGATTTTGCATGAAAAAGTTGCCAAATACAAAATTTCATAACATCTCAAGATCTATAGAGTTTATTTTGGTTATTTTGTCATATGTTCATCTGACATGGTGATTCTAATATTTTTTCTAAAATCTTATATATCTGTCTTGTAGTTTCATATACTATAAGAGAGATGTAAAATTTATAAATAAATTTGTTTTGACTTTATCAAATAAAGAAATGATCAAAATAAATATTGTAGATCTTGAGAAGTTATACAACTTTGTAGTTAAATACTTTTTAATTTGAATTCATTTAGGGCCTCAATATTCGATTTGAATTTTTCTTTGCTGAGTGTTTTATTTTTGACACTCGGCAAAGAAGGTCTTGGCCGAGTGTCAAAGAAAAACACTCGGCAAAGAATTTTCAAATTTAAGAAATTCAAATGTAGTTTTTGCATGACAAGATGATTTCAAAACAAAACGTTATCAACTACAAAGTTTCATAACTTTTTGAGATCTACAAAGTTTATTTAGAGAGTTTTTCCATCTGAGGTTGTTTAAAAAAATCAAATTTTAAAATTTTCAATTAAAACCGTGGTTTTGCATGACAAGATGAACTCAAATAAAAAAGTTGCCAAATACAAAATTTCATAACATCTCAATATCTATAGAGTTTATTTGGTTATTTTGTCATATGTTCATCCGACATGGTGATTCTAATATTCTTTTAAAATCTTATATATCTGTCTTGTAGTTTCATATACTATAAGAGAGAGATGTAAAATTTGTAAATAAATTTGTTTTGACTTTGTCAAATAAAGAAATGATCAAAATAGATATTGTAGATCTTGAGAAGTTATACAACTTTGTAGTTAAATACTTTTTTATTTGAATTCGTTTAGGGCTTCAATATTCGATTTGAAATTTTCTTTGCCGAGTGTTTTATTGTTGACACTCGGCAAAGAAGGCCTTTGCCGAGTGTCAAAGAAAAACACTCGGCAAAGAATTTTCAAATTTAAGAAATTCAAATGTAGTTTTTGCATGACAAGATGATTTCAAAACAAAAAGTTATCAACTACAAAGTTTCATAACTTTTTGAGATTTACAAAGTTTTTCCATCCGAGGTTCTTTAAAAAAAATCAAATTTTAAAATTTTCAATCAAAAACACGGTTTTGCATGACAAGATGAACTCAAATAAAAAAGTTGCCAAATACAAAATTTCATAACATCTCAAGATCTATAGAGTTTATTTTTGTTATTTTGTCATATGTTCATCCGACATGGTGATTCTAATATTTTTCTAAAATCTTATATATCTGTCTTGTAGTTTCATATACTATAAGAGAGAGATGTAAAATTTGTAAATAAATTTATTTTGACTTTGTCAAATAATGAAATGATCAAAATAGATATTGTAGATCTTAAGAAGTTATACAACTTTGTAGTTAAATACTTTTTGATTTGAATTCATTTATGGCTTCAATATTCGATTTGAAATTTTCTTTGCCGAGTGTTTTATTTTCGACACTCGGCAAAGAAGGTCTTGTCCGAGTGTCAAAGAAAAACACTCGGCAAAGAATTTTCAAATTTAAGAAATTCAAATATAGTTTTTGCTTGACAAGATGATTTCAAAACAAAAAGTTATCAACAACAATGTTTCATAACTTTTTGAGATATAGAAAGTTTATTTAGAGAGTTTAGCCATCCGAGGTTGTTTAAAAAAAATCAAATTTTAAAATTTTCAATAAAAAACGCGGTTTTGCATGACAAGATGAACTCAAATAAAAAAGTTGCCAAATACAAAATTTCATAACATCTCAAGATCTATAGAGTTTATTTTGGTTAGTTTGTCATATGTTCATCCAACATGGTGATTCTAATATTTTTCTAAAATCTTATATATTTGTCTTGTAGTTTTATATACTATAAGAGAGAGATGTAAAATTTGTAAATAAATTTGTTTTGTCTTTGTCAAATAAAGAAATGATCAAAATAAATATTGTAGATCTTGAGAAGTTATACAACTTTGTAGTTAAATACATTTTGATTTGAATTCGTTTAGGGCTGTAATATTCGATTTGAAATTTTTTCTTTGCCGAGTGTTTTATTTTTGACACTCGGCAAAGAATTTTCAAATTTAAGAAATTCAAATGTAGTTTTTGTATGACAAGATGATTTCAAAACAAAAAGTTATCAACTACAAAGTTTCATAACTTTTTGAGATCTACAAAGTTTATTTGGAGAGTTTTTCCATCCGAGGTTGTTTAAAAAAATCAAAATTTTAAATTTTCAATTAAAAACGCGGTTTTGCATGACAAGATGAACTCAAATAAAAAAGTTGCCAAATACAAAATTTCATAACATCTCAAGATCTACAGAGTTTATTTTGGTTATTTTGTCATATGTTCATCCGACATGGTAATTCTAATATTTTTCTAAAATCTTATATATGTGTCTTGTAGTTTCATATACTATAAGAGAGAGATGTAAAATTTGTAAATAAATTTGTTTTGACTTTGTCAAATAAAGAAATAATCAAAACAAATATTGTAGATCTTGAGAAGTTATACAACTTTGTAGTTAAATACATTTTGATTTGAATTCGTTTAGGGCTTCAATATTCGATTTGAAATTTTCTTTGCCGAGTGTTTTATTTTTGACACTCGGCAAAGAATTTTCAAATTTAAGAAATTCAAATGTAGTTTTTGCATGACAAGATGATTTCAAAACAAAAAGTTATCAACTACAAAGTTTCATAACTTTTTGAGATCTACAAAGTTTATTTCGAGAGTTTTTCCATCCGAGGTTGTTTAAAAAAAATCAAATTTTAAAATTTTCAATTAAAACCGCGGTTTTGCATGACAGAACTCAAATAAAAACTTTGCCAAATACAAAATTTCATAACATCTCAAGTTCTATAGAGTTTATTTTTGTTATTTTGTCATATGTTCATCCAACATGGTGATTCTAATATTTTTCTAAAATCTTATATATCTGTCTTGTAGTTTCATATACTATAAGAGAGAGATGTAAAATTTGTTAATAAATTTGTTTTGACTTTGTCAAATAAAGAAATGATCAAAATAGATATTGTAGATCTTGAGAAGTTATACAACTTTGTAGTTAAATACATTTTTATTTGAATTCAATTAGGGCTTCAATATTCGATTTGAAGTTTTCTTTGCCGAGTGTTTTATCGTTGACACTCGGCAAAGAAGGTCTTTGCCGAGTGTCAAAGAAAAACACTCGGCAAAGAATTTTCAAATTTAAGAAATTCAAATATAGTTTTTGCATGACAAGATGATTTCAAAACAAAAAGTTATCAACTACAAAGTTTCATAACTTTTTGAGATATAGAAAGTTTATTTAGAGAGTTTAGCCATCCGAGGTTGTTTAAAAAAAATCAAATTTTAAAATTTTCAATGAAAAACACGGTTTTGCATAACAAGATGAACTCAAATAAAAAAGTTGCCAAATACAAAATTTCATAACACCTCAAGATCTATAGAGTTTATTTTGGTTAGTTTGTCATATGTTCATCCAACATGGTGATTCTAATATTTTTCTAAAATCTTATATATTTGTCTTGTAGTTTTATATACTATAAGAGAGATGTAAAATTTGTAAATAAATTTGTTTTGACTTTGTCAAATAAAGAAATGATCAAAATAAATATTGTAGATCTTGAGAAGTTATACAACTTTGTAGTTAAATACATTTTGATTTGAATTCGTTTAGGGCTTTAATATTCGATTTGAAATTTTTTCTTTGCCGAGTGTTTTATTTTTGACACTCGGCAAAGAATTTTCAAATTTAAGATATTCAAATGTAGTTTTTGTATGACAAGATGATTTCATTACAAAAAGTTATCAACTACAAAGTTTCATAACTTTTTGAGATCTAGAAAGTTTATTTAGAGAGTTTATCCATCCGAGGTTGTTTAAAAAATCAAATTTTAAAATTTTCAATTAAAAACACGATTTTGCATGACAAGATGAATTCAAATAAAAAAGTTGCCAAATACAAAATTTCATAACATCTCAAGATCTACACAGTTTATTTTGGTTATTTTGTCATATGTTCATCCGACATGGCGATTCTAATATTTTTCTAAAATCTTATCAGGGTCATCAGGTT
>NC_012875.2:12587094-12620351 GCF_000003195.3 Sorghum bicolor | reverse complement strand
TATACTATAAAAGAGAATAAAATTTGTAAATAAATATGTTTTGACTTTGTCAAATAAAGAAATAATCAAAATAAATATTGTAGATCTTGAGAAGTATACAACTTTGTAGTTAAATACATTTTTATTTGAATTCGTTTAGGGCTTCAATATTCGATTTGAAATTTTCTTTGCCGAGTATTTTATTTTTGACACTCGGCAAAGAATTTTGAAATTTAAGAAATTCACATGTAGTTTTTGCATGACAAGATGATTTCAAAACAAAAAGTTATCAACTATAAAGTTTCATAATTTTTTGAGATCTACAAAGTTTATTTCGAGAGTTTTCCATCCGAGGTTGTTTAAAAAAAATCAAATTTTAAAATTTTCAATTAAAATCGCGGTTTTGCATGACAAGATGAACTCAAATAAAAACTTTGCCAAATACAAAATTTCATAACATCTCAAGTTCTATAGAGTTGATTTGGGTAATTTTGTCATATGTTCATCCGACATGGTGATTCTAATATTTTTCTAAAATCTTATATATCTGTCTTGTAGTTTCATATACTATAAGAGAGAGATGTAAAATTTGTAAATAAATTTGTGTTGACTTTGTCAAATAAAGAAATGATCAAAATAGATATTGTAGATCTTGAGAAGTTATACAACTTTGTAGTTAAATACATTTTTATTTGAATTCATTTAGGGCTTCAATATTCGATTTGAAGTTTTCTTTGCCTAGTGTTTTATTGTTGACACTCGGCAAAGAAGGTCTTTGCCGAGTGTCAAAGAAAAACACTCGGCAAAGAATTTTCAAATTTAAGAAATTTAAATATAGTTTTTGCATGACAAGATGATTTCAAAACAAAAAGTTATCAACTACAAAGTTTCATAACTTTTTGAGATATAGAAAGTTTATTTAGAGAGTTTAGCCATCCGAGGTCGTTTAAAAAAAATCAAATTTTAAAATTTTCAATGAAAAACACGGTTTTGCATGACAAGATGAACTCAAATAAAAAAGTTGCCAAATACAAAATTTCATAACATCTCAAGATCTATAGAGTTTATTTTGGTTAGTTTGTCATATGTTCATCCAACATGGTGATTCTAATATTTTTCTAAAATCTTATATATTTGTCTTGTAGTTTTATATACTATAAGAGAGAGATGTAAAATTTGTAAATAAATTTGTTTTGACTTTGTCAAATAAAGAAATGATCAAAATAAATATTGTAGATCTTGAGAAGTTATACAACTTTGTAGTTAAATACATTTTGATTTGAATTCGTTTAGGGCTGTAATTTTCGATTTGAAATTTTTTCTTTGCCGAGTGTTTTATTTTTGACACTCGGCAAAGAATTTTCAAATTTAAGAAATTCAAATATAGTTTTTGTATGACAAGATTATTTCAAAACAAAAAGTTATCAACTACAAAGTTTCATAACTTTTTGAGATCTACAAAGTTTATTTGGAGAGTTTTTCCATCCGAGGTTGTTTAAAAAAAATCAAATTTTTAAATTTTCAATTAAAAACGCGGTTTTGCATGACAAGATGAACTCAAATAAAAAAGTTGCCAAATACAAAATTTCATAACATCTCAAGATCTATAGAGTTTATTTTGGTTATTTTGTCATATGTTCATCCGAGATGGTAATTCTAATATTTTTCTAAAATCTTATATATGTGTCTTGTAGTTTCATATACTATAAGAGAGAGATGTAAAATTTGTAAATAAATTTGTTTTGACTTTGTCAAATAAAGAAATGATCAAAATAAATATTGTAGATCTTGAGAAGTTATACAACTTTGTAGTTAAATACATTTTGATTTGAATTCGTTTAGGGCTTCAATATTCGATTTGAAATTTTCTTTGCCGAGTGTTTTATTTTTGACACTCGGCAAAGAATTTTCAAATTTAACAAATTCAAATGTAGTTTTTGCATGACAAGATGATTTCAAAACAAAAAGTTATCAACTACAAAGTTTCATAACTTTTTGAGATCTACAAAGTTTATTTCGAGAGTTTTTCCATCCGAGGTTGTTTAAAAAAAATCAAATTTTAAAATTTTCAATTAAAACCGCGGTTTTGCATGACAAGATGAACTCAAATAAAAACTTTGCCAAATACAAAATTTCATAACATCTCAAGTTCTATAGAGTTTATTTTTGTTATTTTGTCATATGTTCATCCGACATGGTGATTCTAATATTTTTCTAAAATCTTATATATCTGTCTTGTAGTTTCATATACTATAAGAGAGAGATGTAAAATTTGTAAATAAATTTGTGTTGACTTTGTCAAATAAAGAAATGATCAAAATAGATATTGTAGATCTTGAGAAGTTATACAACTTTGTAGTTAAATACATTTTTATTTGAATTCATTTAGGGCTTCAATATTCGATTTGAAGTTTTCTTTGCCGAGTGTTTTATTGTTGACACTCGGCAAAGAAGGTCTTTGCCGAGTGTCAAAGAAAAACACTCGGCAAAGAATTTTCAAATTTAAGAAATTCAAATATAGTTTTTGCATGACAAGATGATTTCAAAACAAAAAGTTATCAACTACAAAGTTTCATAACTTTTTGAGATATAGAAAGTTTATTTAGAGAGTTTAGCCATCCCGAGTTGTTTAAAAAAATCAAATTTTAAAATTTTCAATGAAAAAACACGTTTTGCATGACAAGATGAACTCAAATAAAAAAGTTGCCAAATACAAAATTTCATAACATCTCAAGATCTATAGAGTTTATTTTGGTTAGTTTGTCATATGTTCATCCAAAATGGTGATTCTAATATTTTTCTAAAATCTTATATATTTGTCTTGTAGTTTTATATACTATAAGAGAGAGATGTAAAATTTGTAAATAAATTTGTTTTGATTTTGTCAAATAAAGAAATAATCAAAATAAATATTGTAGATCTTGAGAAGTTATACAACTTTGTAGTTAAATACATTTTGATTTGAATTCGTTTAGGGCTTCAATATTCGATTTGAAATTTTCTTTGCCGAGTGTTTTATTTTTGACACTCGGCAAAGAATTTTCAAATTTAACAAATTCAAATATAGTTTTTGCATGACAAGATGATTTCAAAACAAAAAGTTATCAACTACAAAGTTTCATAACTTTTTGAGATCTACAAAGTTTATTTCGAGAGTTTTTCCATCCGAGGTTGTTTAAAAAAATCAAATTTTAAAATTTTCAATTAAAACCGCGGTTTTGCATGACAAGATGAACTCAAATAAAAACTTTGCCAAATACAAAATTTCATAACATCTCAAGTTCTATAGAGTTTATTTTTGTTATTTTGTCATATGTTCATCCGACATGGTGATTCTAATATTTTTCTAAAATCTTATATATCTGTCTTGTAGTTTCATATACTATAAGAGAGAGATGTAAAATTTGTAAATAAATTTGTGTTGACTTTGTCAAATAAAGAAATGATCAAAATAGATATTGTAGATCTTGAGAAGTTATACAACTTTGTAGTTAAATACATTTTTATTTGAATTCATTTAGGGCTTCAATATTCGATTTGAAGTTTTCTTTGCCGAGTGTTTTATTGTTGACACTCGGCAAAGAAGGTCTTTGCCGAGTGTCAAAGAAAAACACTCGGCAAAGAATTTTCAAATTTAAGAAATTCAAATATAGTTTTTGCATGACAAGATGATTTCAAAACAAAAAGTTATCAACTACAAAGTTTCATAACTTTTTGAGATATAGAAAGTTTATTTAGAGAGTTTAGCCATCCGAGGTTGTTTAAAAAAAATCAAATTTTAAAATTTTCAATGAAAAACACGGTTTTGCATGACAAGATGAACTCAAATAAAAAAGTTGCCAAATACAAAATTTCATAACATCTCAAGATCTATAGAGTTTATTTTGGTTAGTTTGTCATATGTTCATCCAACATGGTGATTCTAATATTTTTCTAAAATCTTATATATTTGTCTTGTAGTTTTATATACTATAAGAGAGATATGTAAAATTTGTAAATAAATTTGTTTTGACTTTGTCAAATAAAGAAATGATCAAAATAAATATTGTAGATCTTGAGAAGTTATACAACTTTGTAGTTAAATACATTTTGATTTGAATTCGTTTAGGGCTTTAATATTCGATTTGAAATTTTTTCTTTGCCGAGTGTTTTATTTTTGACACTCGGCAAAGAATTTTCAAATTTAAGATATTCAAATGTAGTTTTTGTATGACAAGATGATTTCAAAATAAAAAGTTATCAACTACAAAGTTTCATAACTTTTTGAGATCTACAAAGTTTATTTGGAGAGTTTTTCCATCCGAGGTTGTTTAAAAAAAATCAAATTTTTAAATTTTCAATTAAAAACGCGGTTTTGCATGACAAGATGAACTCAAATAAAAAAGTTGCCAAATACAAAATTTCATAACATCTCAAGATCTATAGAGTTTATTTTGGTTATTTTGTCATATGTTCATCCGACATGGTAATTCTAATATTTTTCTAAAATCTTATATATGTGTCTTGTAGTTTCATATACTATAAGAGAGATGTAAAATTTGTAAATAAATTTGTTTTGACTTTGTCAAATAAAGAAATGATCAAAATAAATATTGTAGATCTTGAGAAGTTATACAACTTTGTAGTTAAATACATTTTGATTTGAATTCGTTTAGGGTTTCAATATTCGATTTGAAATTTTCTTTGCCGAGTGTTTTATTTTTGACACTCGGCAAAGAATTTTCAAATTTAACAAATTCAAATGTAGTTTTTGCATGACAAGATGATTTCAAAACAAAAAGTTATCAACTACAAAGTTTCATAACTTTTTGAGATCTACAAAGTTTATTTCGAGAGTTTTTCCATCCGAGGTTGTTTAGAAAAAATCAAATTTTAAAATTTTCAATTAAAACCGCGGTTTTGCATGACAAGATGAACTCAAATAAAAACTTTGCCAAATACAAAATTTCATAACATCTCAAGTTCTATAGAGTTTATTTTTGTTATTCTGTCATATGTTCATCCGACATGGTGATTCTAATATTTTTCTAAATTCTTATATATCTGTCTTGTAGTTTCATATACTATAAGAGAGAGATGTAAAATTTGTAAATAAATTTGTGTTGACTTTGTCAAATAAAGAAATGATCAAAATAGATATTGTAGATCTTGAGAAGTTATACAACTTTGTAGTTAAATATATTTTTATTTGAATTCATTTAGGGCTTCAATATTCGATTTGAAGTTTTCTTTGCCGAGTGTTTTATTGTTGACACTCGGCAAAGAAGGTCTTTGCCGAGTGTCAAAGAAAAACACTCGGCAAAGAATTTTCAAATTTAAGAAATTCAAATATAGTTTTTGCATGACAAGATGATTTCAAAACAAAAAGTTATCAACTATAAAGTTTCATAACTTTTTGAGATATAGAAAGTTTATTTAGAGAGTTTAGCCATCCGAGGTTGTTTAAAAAAAATCAAATTTTAAAATTTTCAATGAAAAACACGGTTTTGCATGACAAGATGAACTCAAATAAAAAAGTTGCCAAATACAAAATTTCATAACATCTCAAGATCTATAGAGTTTATTTTGGTTAGTTTGTCATATGTTCATCCAACATGGTGATTCTAATATTTTTCTAAAATCTTATATATTTGTCTTGTAGTTTTATATACTATAAGAGAGATATGTAAAATTTGTAAATAAATTTGTTTTGACTTTGTCAAATAAAGAAATGATCAAAATAAATATTGTAGATCTTGAGAAGTTATACAACTTTGTAGTTAAATACATTTTGATTTGAATTCGTTTAGGGCTTTAATATTCGATTTGAAATTTTTTCTTTGGCGAGTGTTTTATTTTTGACACTCGGCAAAGAATTTTCAAATTTAAGATATTCAAATGTAGTTTTTGTATGACAAGATGATTTCAAAACAAAAAGTTATCAACTACAAAGTTTCATAACTTTTTGAGATCTACAAAGTTTATTTGGAGAGTTTTTCCATCCGAGGTTGTTTAAAAAAAATCAAATTTTTAAATTTTCAATTAAAAACGCGGTTTTGTATGACAAGATGAACTCAAATAAAAAAGTTGCCAAATACAAAATTTCATAACATCTCAAGATCTATAGAGTTTATTTTGGTTATTTTGTCATATGTTCATCCGACATGGTAATTCTAATATTTTTCTAAAATCTTATATATGTGTCTTGTAGTTTCATATACTATAAGAGAGATGTAAAATTTGTAAATAAATTTGTTTTGACTTTGTCAAATAAAGAAATGATCAAAATAAATATTGTAGATCTTGAGAAGTTATACAACTTTGTAGTTAAATACATTTTGATTTGAATTCGTTTAGGGCTTCAATATTCGATTTGAAATTTTCTTTGCCGAGTGTTTTATTTTTGACACTCGGCAAAGAATTTTCAAATTTAAGAAATTCAAATGTAGTTTTTGCATGACAAGATGATTTCAAAACAAAAAGTTATCAACTACAAAGTTTCATAACTTTTTGAGATCTACAAAGTTTATTTCGAGAGTTTTTCCATCCGAGGTTGTTTAAAAAAATCAAATTTTAAAATTTTCAGTGAAAAACGCGGTTTTGCATGACAAGACGAACTCAAATAAAAAAGTTGCCAAATACCAAATTTCATAACATCTCAAGATCTATAGAGTTTATTTTGGTTATTTTGTCATATGTTCATCCAACATGGTGATTCTAGCGTTTTTATTACAGAAGGGTACAAACTCCTATATCTTAAACTCAGTGTGGCTTCTTTCATGATACTACTGTTGGTTCTTCTGTGGACAAGACTTTACATAGTGTCCTTCCTGTCGGCAGTGATAACACTTTTTCTTAGCTGGATCCTTCGTGATATGATTTTCAACTGAGGTGTTGCTCGGTGTATTATCAGTTCTCTAACTCTGAAGGTTTGTCTCTGGCTGGCTAGCTTTCTTCCTAACTTGGTTGATCCTTCGAGGTTGATACTCTTTATAAGTGATGGTCCATCCATCTATGCATACCTCATGAGCAGTGGGGTTAGCTTGAGAAGTTTCTTCATCTCCAAGGTTTGGATTTTCATAGCCAGTGTCCAAAGCTAAATGTGACAACTTAGGATTTGAGTATTGTTCACTTCCCAATGCTGGCTCTAGTGATTTTGCCTTCCTCTTCTTATCCTCATTAGTCACATAATTTGGTTTTACCTTAACTTCCTTTTTAGATGACCTATTCCGAAGACAAGGAAGACCATAATGCCTACAGCAATGGCATTGATCCTGATATCCCGATGTATTACTACCAACACCTCCATGAGTTCTCATATTTTTCCAAGCTTCTGCTACTTGTCTCTTCACTGGTCCTAAGATGCACTGTTGAGAGTTCCCAATCTGAGTCATTCCTTCCACTACTTGTTTTTGCATGGCTAGAAGCTTCTCCTTGTCGAATGCTTTTACGGGTGGCATCTCTGAGTCCTTTTGTTCATTCATGCCAAAGGTCTCCTCATTATGAGCCATCTAAATAGACAAGGTGGATGGATTTAGAATAGAGACAAAGTTTTTATAAAAGAATAGGGCAGAGGTAAGCATAATTTTTAGCAATTATCAAGGTTAAGGTGAAAGCAAGAAGTAAGCAGAGATAGAAGCATGCTAAAACGTCCGGTTCTAACTAGGCTTGCATCCTACAGTCAGCATTGCTTTGATACCACTTTGTAACACCCGAGTTTTAAGAACAAAATCAGATATGCACCATATGTGAGTATGAGAAGACAAGCCTCACATATAGCTACAAATAAGGGGTAATATCAAAGGACAACGCATAAATTACATAGCGTACATAGTAAATCAGAAACAACCTTAGGCAGCAAACCACAGAATATAACTCCAAACTTCGGGTGTTAACTTCACTCTACAGGATCCAACTGACTGGTTGATCACAAGCCCAATAGTTCTCCTGAGGTGTGGGGAAGATAGCAAGAGTGAGTTCAAGACGAACTCCGCAAGTATAACAACTAGATTGTATAGATTCCACAATCTCATGATCAATGTGACATAAATAATATAGAGCATTAAACAATAATCAATGAGTTTCTTAACACAAGATTCATCACCCTTAATGTAAGAGTTCCCAAGGCCGCTCGTGACCGTGAGCACGGCTAGTATACCAGTTTTTAACACTCTGTAGAGGTTGTACATCTTTACCCGTGAGTCATGATTTACCCTTTCGCCCGAGGTGATCAGCCTCGTAACCCACTACCAAGGTAGGTCGGCAGGGATCACTATGAAGTCTTTCAAAGGTTCGTCTAACAAGTTAGGGCCGCTTGGTTTCGGTAGTCAGTCCGTGTGATTCTACCACTCGCAGGGAATCCACGGTCTGCTATCCCCCATTTGCGCCACACGGGTAACCTCTAACAAGCTAGAAAAATTACTCATACTTGACTAAAGCCAGAGCCATTATAGCCCTCATGGTTGCACTTTCATCCCGGTTATCACTTACGAATAAATCCTCAAGTTGCTAAAAAGTCATTATTATCATTTGTTGCTTTATATCAATCTAGTCACAAGATCATGGTCATAGAATTAAAATCCAAATGCTATACTTGCCTTGATCCAATTGCTCCTGCTAGTCCTGCTGATCTTACTTGCTTCCAAGACTCTGATCTTGATCACCGAAGTAATGCCCACTGTCTAATCTCGATCATCGCTTATCAACACACAAACAATCGGAGACAGACATACACGAAGCAAACAAGATTACAATTAGAACAGTACTCCAGCAGTAAATAAATTTAAATAAAAGTTTTCCAAAATCATCTACACGCTGCTACGATCACGTCAACGAGAAATTCACGGAAAACGGAGTTACGACGTGAAATCTACTCATTAAACGGGACTGCAAAGGCTATCTACGGACTTATATTTATCTATGAAACCTAACAGTGGTGAACCTAGACAACAAAGGTACCAACGCGAAGCTTATGAAATTGTGAAACTAACGCAACTTGAACGGATCGAATCGGAGCTAAAACGGAGAAGATATTAATTTTCTAAGATTTTATATAGAGAAGTAATTAATTAAATAGGGTTACAAAATTAAAATATTTCAAACTGATGAACCAATATTACTAACATGTAGATCTCACGAAAACGAATCTAACACAATTTGAACGGGTCAAATCGGAGCTAAAACGAATATTTTATGGCCAAAACAATGCAGTGGCAATTCTGTAAATAAAGCATGATTTAAACGAATTTAAATAAACACAGAAATTCCTGGATTTTCTCTCTGGCCGAGGACTGCGGGGAAAAATTAATATCTTTGGGGGACTCTTTAGCAAAATGGCCCGCGAAGGGGTACGGAGCACTCTGGGCTGTTGATCTTGCGATGTACGGCCAAGATTAAGACGCAGAGATGAGAGAGGGGGAGAGAAGCGCGGCTGCCGGAGCAGGGAGAGGACGCGGTGGAGCTCCATTGCCAGCGGCGAGGAGCTCACCGGAGTAGATGTCCCGAGCGCTAGAGGGCTCGGTTTCCACTTCCAAATGCATCGGGCGAAAGAGGAAGCGAAGGCGAGTCCAACTAAGGCCCTAGCGCGGCCGGGGGGCGCTCGAGCGGCACGCTCCATGGCCGGCGGCCATGGAGCTCGTCGGAGCACGCGGCTAGCACGGATGAGCGCTTCGTTTCGCGAGGAAATTAGACGAAGACGAAGCGGAGGAAGAGGGAGCGCGAAGAATTGGAGCGGAAATGGCTCGATCCGACGGATTTCGCGAGGAGGTCGCCGGCGGCGCTTTTGCGATGCTTCTCAGAGCCCGCGCGAGTGGAGAAGGAGCGAGGGGAAAGGAATGGGAGGGGGAGGACGGTTCGGCGCGGCTCTGCCCACTTCAACCCGAGGCGCGGGGGAGAGAGGAGGGTCGTGGGGGAGCGGGGGCCGGCTCGGCTTGCGGTTCCAGCAGGGAGAGAGGGAGGCAGCAGGGGCGGGCCGTTGGAGAGATGGGGGATGAAGCTGACGCGTAGGCCCCACGCGTCAGAGAAGAAGGGAGGAAAGGAGGAGGCAGCCTGATGGGCCACGGCCCAAGAGGAGAAAGGGGGAGGTGCGGCCCAAGAGGAGAAAGGGGGAGGTGCGGGGTGGGCTGGGCCAGCAGGCCGAGAAGGAGGGGAACAAGATTTCTTTTTTTTAACCAATTTTCAAATGCTTTAATAAATTGAATTTTGAACAAATTTATTTTTACTTAAATTCACACGTCACAAAAAAAAAGTGCTGCAGCATGAATGCATCAAAAATTTTTCTAAACTTATATTGAATTTTAATTTCTCAGAACTATTATTTTTCCTATATTTTGATGCTCACAAAATTGATTCAATAAATCGAATTTCAACTATTTTAAAGAAGGGAATTTTTAGGGTGTTACAATTCGTTTAGGGCTTCAATATTCGATTTGAATTTTTCTTTGCCGAGTGTTTTATTTTTGACACTCGGCAAAGAAGGTCTTGGCCGAGTGTCCAAGGAATACACTTGGCAAAGAATTTTCAAATTTAAGAAATTCAAATGTAGTTTTTGCATGACAAGATGATTTCAAAACAAAAAGTTATCAACTACAAAGTTTCATAACTTTTTGAGATCTAGAAAGTTTATTTAGAAAGTTTTTCCATCCGAGGTTGTTTAAAAAAATCAAATTTTAAAATTTTCAATTAAAAACACGATTTTGCATGACAAGATGAACTCAAATAAAAAGTTGCCAAATACAAAATTTCATAATATCTCAAGATCTACCGAGTTTATTTTGGTTATTTTGTCATCTGTTCATCCGACATGGCGATTCTAATATTTTTCTAAAATCTTATATTTCATTATAAATGTTGTAGATCTTGAGAAGTTATACAACTTTGTAGTTAAATACTTTTTGATTTGAATTTGTTTAGGGCTTCAATATTCGATTTGAAATTTTCTTTGCCGAGTGTTTTATTTTTGACACTCGGCAAAGAAGGTCTTTGCCGAGTGTCGCAGAAAAACACTCGACAATGAATTTTCAAATTTAAGAAATTCAAATGTAGTTTTCGTATGACAAGATGATTTCAAAACAAAAAGTTATCAACTACAAAGTTTCATAACTTTTTGAGATTTACAAAGTTTATTTAGAGAGTTTTTCGATCCGAGGTTGTTTAAAAAAAATCAAATTTTAAAATTTTCAATTAAAAACACGGTTTTGCATGACAAGATGAACTCCAATAAAAAAGTTGCCAAATACAAAATTTCATAACATCTCAAGATCTATAGAGTTTATTTTGGTTATTTTGTCATATGTTCATCCGACATGGTGATTCTAATATTTTTCTAAAATCTTATATATCTATCTTGTAGTTTCATATACTATAAGAGAGATGTAAAATTTGTAAATAAATTTGTTTTGACTTTGTCAAATAAAGAAATGATCAAAATAGATATTGTAGATCTTGAGAAGTTATACAACTTTGTAGTTAAATACATTTTTATTTGAATTCGTTTAGGGCTTCCATATTTGATTTGAAATTTTCTTTGCCGAGTGTTTTATTTTGGACACTCGGCAAAGAAGGTCTTTGCCGAGTGTCAAAGAGAAACACTCGGCAAAGAATTTTCAAATTTAAGAAATTCAAATGTAGTTTTTGCATGACAAGATGATTTCAAAACAAAAAGTTATCAACTACAAAGTTTCATAACTTTTTGAGATCTACAAAGTTTATTTAGGGAGTTTTTCCATCCGAGGTTATTTAAAAAAAATTAAATTTTAAAATTTTCAATTAAAACCGCGGTTTTGCATGACAAGATGAACTCAAATAAAAAAGTTGCCAAATACAAAATTTCATAACATCTCAAGATCTATAGAGTTTATTTTGGTTATTTTGTCATATGTTCATTCGACATGGTGATTCTAATATTTTTCTAAAATCTTATATATCTGTCTTGTAGTTTCATATACTATAAGAGAGATGTAAAATTTGTAAATAAATTCGTTTTGACTTTGTCAAATAAAGAAATGATCAAAATAGATATTGTAGATCTTGAGAAGTTATACAACTTTGTAGTTAAATACTTTTTGATTTGAATTCGTTTAGGGCTTCAATATTCGATTTGAATTTTTCTTTGCCGAGTGTTTTATTTTTGACACTCGGCAAAGAAGGTCTTGGCCGAGTGTCCAAGGAATACACTTGGCAAAGAATTTTCAAATTTAAGGAATTCAAATGTAGTTTTTGCATGACAAGATGATTTCAAAACAAAAAGTTATCAACTACAAAGTTTCATAACTTTTTGAGATCTAGAAAGTTTATTTAGAAAGTTTTTCCATCCGAGGTTGTTTAAAAAAATCAAATTTTAAAATTTTCAATTAAAAACACGATTTTGCATGACAAGATGAACTCAAATAAAAAGTTACCAAATACAAAATTTCATAATATCTCAAGATCTACGGAGTTTATTTTGGTTATTTTGTCATCTGTTCATCCGACATGGCGATTCTAATATTTTTCTAAAATCTTATATTTCAGTATAAATGTTGTAGATCTTGAGAAGTTATACAACTTTGTAGTTAAATACTTTTTGATTTGAATTCGTTTAGGGCTTCAATATTCGATTTGAAATTTTCTTTGCCGAGTGTTTTATTGTTGACACTCGGCAAAGAAGGTCTTCGCCGAGTGCCAAAGAAAAACACTCGTCAAAGAATTTTTAAATTTATGAAATTCAAATGTAGTTTTTGCATGACAAGATGATTTCAAAACAAAAAGTTATCAACTACAAAGTTTCATAACTTTTTGAGATTTACAAAGTTTATTTAGAGAGTTTTTCCATCCGAGGTTGTTTAAAAAAATCAAATTTTCAAATTTTCAATTAAAAACACGGTTTTGCATGACCAGATGAACTCAAATAAAAAAGTTGCCAAATACAAAATTTCATAACATCTCAAGATCTATAGAGTTTATTTTGGTTATTTTGTCATATGTTCATTCGACATGGTGATTCTAATATTTTTCTAAAATCTTATATATCTGTCTTGTAGTTTCATATACTATAAGAGACATGTAAAATTTGTAAATAAATTCGTTTTGACTTTGTCAAATAAAGAAATGATCGAAATAGATATTGTAGATCTTGAGAAGTTATACAACTTTGTAGTTAAATACTTTTTGATTTGAATTCGTTTAGGGCTTCAATATTCGATTTGAATTTTTCTTTGCCGAGTGTTTTATTTTTGACACTCGGCAAAGATGGTCTTGGCCGAGTGTCAAGGAAAAACACTCCGCAAAGAATTTTCAAATTTAAGAAATTCAAATGTAGTTTTTGCATGACAAGATGATTTGAAAACAAAACGTTATCAACTACAAAGTTTCATAACTTTTTGAGATCTACAAAGTTTATTTACAGAGTTTTTCCATCCGAGGTTGTTTAAAAAAATCAAATTTTAAAATTTTCAATTAAAACCGCGGTTTTGCATGACAAGATGAACTCAAATAAAAAAGTTGCCAAATACAAAATTTCATGACATCTCAAGATCTATAGAGTTTAGTTTGGTTATTTTGTCATATGTTCATCCGACATGGTGATTCTAATATTTTTCTAAAATCTTATATATCTGTCTTGTAGTTTCATATACTATACGAGAGAGATGTAAAATTTGTAAATAAATTTGTTATGACTTTGTCAAATAAAGAAATGATCAAAATAAATATTGTAGATCTTGAGAAGTTATACAAATTTGTAGTTAAATACTTTTTGATTTGAATTCGTTTAGGGCTCCAATATTCGATTTGAATTTTTCTTTGCCGAGTGTCAAAGAAGGTCTTGGCCGAGTGTCAAAGAAATACACTCGGCTAAGAATTTTCAAATTTAAGAAATTCAAATGTAGTTTTTGCATGACAAGATGATTTCAAAACAAAAAGTTATCAACTACAAAGTTTCATAACTTTTTGAGATCTAGAATGTTTATTTAGAAAGTTTTTCCATCCGAGGTTGTTTAAAAAAATCAAATTTTAAAATTTTCAATTAAAAACGCGATTTTGCATGACAAGATGAATTCAAATAAAAAGTTGCCAAATACAAAATTTCAGAACATCTCAAGATCTACGGGGTTTATTTTGGTTATTTTGTCATATGTTCATCCGACATGGCGATTCTAATATTTTTCTAAAATCTTGTATTTCATTATAAATGTTGTAGATCTTGAGAAGTTATACAACTTTGTAGTTAAATACTTTTTGATTTGAATTCGTTTAGGGCTTCAATATTCGATTTGAAATTTTCTTTGCCGAGTGTTTTATTGTTGACACTCGGCAATTAAGGTCTTTGCCGAGTGTCAAAGAAAAACACTCGGCAAAGAACTTTCAAATTTAAGAAATTCAAATATAGTTTTTGCATGACAAGATGATTTCAAAACAAAAAGTTATCAACTACAAAGTTTCATAACTTTTTGAGATTTACAAAGTTTATTTAGAGAGTTTTTCCATCCGAGGTTGTTTAAAAAAAATCAAATTTTAAAATTTTCAATTAAAAACACGGTTTTGCATGACAAGATGAACTCAAATAAAAAAGTTGCCAAATACAAAATTTCATAACATCTCAAGATCTATAGAGTTTATTTTTGTTATTTTGTCATATGTTCATCCGACATGGTGATTCTAATATTTTTCTAAAATCTTATATATCTGTCTTGTAGTTTCATATACTATAAGAGAGATGTAAAATTTGTAAATAAATTTGTTTTGACTTTGTCAAATAAAGAAATGATCAAAATAGATATTGTAGATCTTGAGAAGTTATACAACTTTGTAGTTAAATACATTTTTATTTGAATTCATTTAGGGCTTCAATATTCGATTTGAAATTTTCTTTGCCGAGTGTTTTATTTTTGACACTCGGCAAAGAAGGTCTTTGTCGAGTGTCAAAGAAAAACACTCGGCAAAGAATTTTCAAATTTAAGAAATTCAAATATAGTTTTTGCATGACAAGATGATTTCAAAACAAAATGTTGTCAACTACAAAGTTTCATAACTTTTTGAGATCTACAAAGTTTATTTAGAGAGTTTTTCCATCCGAGGTTGTTTAAAAAAATCAAAATTTAAAATTTTCAATTAAAACCGCGGTTTTGCATGACAAGATGAACTCAAATAAAAACGTTGCCAAATACAAAATTTCATAACATCTCAAGATCTATAGAGTTTATTTTGGTTATTTTGTCATATGTTTGTCACACCCAATTTCAAGGATGAAATTGAATGCATAAACTTATGTGCGCCCAGAGATCAATCACACACATAAGTCACAAATTAAATACCATCATCGCAGTGTTTACAACAAACGTAGTTATTACATCATAAAGTCTGGTATAACAGCGGAAATATTTATATGATAATCTAGGATAACTTTCTCATGGCCCTCACACAGGGATGGTCGACTGGTGAAGCACAAGCCTAATAATCCTCCGGATAGTCCTCATAGCTACCACCATCTGTTACCCATCCGGGATTTTTATCCAAAGAAAAGAAATATACAAGCGTGAGTACATCTCGTACTCCACAAGCATAGCATGAGGATTTATGAGGCTCAAACAGGCTAAACTAGGTTCACTGCATCAGCTTTTATTAGGTCAGTGTTTTATCATTAATTATTATAGATTATGCTTAAGCTCCCAAGTATCCCATATGATCAGTTATCAGAACCATAGTAAGTCATTAAGTCACATTAAAGCATAATTATACATCATCATGTACCATAAAGCCATCAGTAACCAGTTATTCTGTGAGTTTTCCGGGCCGCTCGTGACCATGAGCACAGTTGTTATAACAGTTATACACTCTGCAGAGGTTGTGCACTTTCACCGTGAGTCGTGTTGCCCATATGCCCGGGATCCGTCGACCCCCAAACACTACCAAGGTGAGCGGGCAGGGTACACTATGAAGCTTTCCATAGGCCTATTCTAACCAGTTAGGGCCGCGAGGTTTCCTCGGCAGGCAGATGTAGAAAACCCCCCTTTTCTATGGCACATTTCCATCGCGGCTATACTCATAGAAACAGGGGCAACACTACACCCAAAGTGGCAAGCCCCTCTTGTGCCCTTTCGGGTAACCTCTAACGAGTTAGAAAAGATCCTATTAGTGAGCTAAAGTCAGAGCCATATGACTCTCCCGGTTGCACTGTAAGTCCCAGCTTTTGCCGACAGATAAGTCCTTACGGAGGGTCTAGGACAACATGACCAACGATCATTTGTACCATAGCCCTATGTTCCATTTATCATAATCATGTTTAATCAATTAACCATGGTTCCATCACTGATTTCAGATCATATATAATTGGAGTTAGAGCACTAGCACTTCTACCCATATGAAATAAAAACCCTCGGAAACAAGGTAATTGTTATCAACAGCAATATTATACACATGCAGGGTGAAATGCTTAAAAATGAGTAGGACAACAAGGTAGGCCCATGCTATACTTGCCTTGGTTCACGTACTCCTGCTGGTCTTGCTGGTCCTACTGGTCCCCAAAGAGCTCCGGACTCCCGAAATACTCCTCACTGTCTGGGCTCGATCAATACATCACAATCACCACGCATACCAAGACAAACATGCAAGAGAACAATTCCTAAAGTTAGAGCAGTACACCAGCAGTAAATAAATTAAATAAAAGTTTTCCAAAATCATCTACGTGCTGCTACGATCACGTCAACGCGAAATTCACGAAAAACGGATTTACGACGCGAAAGTTACGCTTTTAACGGGATTTCAACAGCAATCTACGGACTTGTAATTAACTAGGAAATCTAACGGTGGTAAACCTAAACAACAGTGGTACCAACGCGAAGCTTACGAAATTATGAAACTAACGCAACTTGAACAGATCGATTCGGAGTTCAAACGACGATTATAAAGCTAAAACAATGTGGTGGCAATTCTGTAAATAAAGCAGAGTTTAAACGAATTTAAATAAATGAATTAAATCCTGGAAAAACTCTCTGGGCGAGGACTGCGCGCGCGAAAAAGGGTTTCCTGTGGGGCTCTTTATCAAAATCGCCCCCGAAGGGGTATGGGGCTCTCTGGGCCGTTGATCTCTTGATGAACGACCGAGATTAGAAGGGGGAAAAGGGGGGAAGAGAAGGGGCAGCGCTCCTGGCCGGCGCTGCAGCAGGAGGCGGCGGCGCTCCATGGCCGGCCGGCCCGAGGTCGCCGGCGCACCTCCAACAGAGGCTACAGCGGGTGGTTTTCCAAGCCGAGACTACCGGGAGAGAGAGGAGAGAAAGGGGATCAAGCTCCCGGCCTCGAAGCGACCCTGGAAACGCCCGAGCTGCCGCGCCATGGCCGGCGGCGGAAATCTTCTCCGGCGAGCGCGGCTGGAGCGAAAGAAGACCCCGTTTTGCTCGGGAATTGGATGGGGAGAGAGAGAGGGAAGGGAGAGGAAGCTTACCACGGCGCTAAATCGGAGTGAAACCGGCTCTGGATGGAAGCTTCACGCGGCGGGCGAAGAATTCCGGCGACGGTTCTCTGCGCGCTCGCGGTTGGGAGCAGAGCCGAGGGGAGAGAGGGGAAAATGGGGAGAAGTGAGGCGGCTCGCACGTGGGGGGGGTTCTTCAAGCGACCGAAGCGCGGGGGAAGGAGGGGATCGTGGGCGCGGAGGCTTCGGCCTGGGAGGTTTCCAACCGAGAGAGACTCGGGGGCGGGGCGGTTGGAGGAAGGGGGTGGTCCTGACGGGTGGGCCCCACCCGTCAGCCGCCAGAGAAAAAGAGGGGGAAGGGAGGGGATCGGCTGGGCCAGGGCCAAGAAGGAGAAAGGGGGCGCGCGGGTTGCTGGGCCACAAGGCCGAAAAGAAGGACGGGGAAGAGAGAAAAGCTTTTCTTTTTTTTATTTTCCAAACAAAATTTCCAAACTCTTTTCCAAATGAATTTTTGAATTCAAATTCCTTTCTTCAAACCACTCATCACATAAAAGAAGTGCACCAGCATGTATGCAACAACGTGTTTCTAATTTTCTATTAAATTTTAATTTCCCAAAATTTATTTATTTTCCTATATTTTTATGCTCACAAAATTATTTAATAAAGCCAAATTCATCTATTTTTGAAAGAGCCAAATTTTGGGTGCTACAATTCTACCCCCATTAAAACTAATCTCGTCCTCGAGATTGGGTGATGCTTACTCAAACAGTTGTGGATACGACTTTCTCAAATCCTCTTCTCTTTCCCACGTGGCTTCATCTTCGGTATAACGATTCCATTGTACTTTACACATCTTTATAGTTCTGCTTCTTGTAACTCTGTCTGCAGTTTTCAAGATCTTTATCGGGTACTCTTCATATGTGAGATCTTCTTTAACGGTCAACTCTTCTATAGGAATCTGCTCTTCGGGTACCCGCAAACACTTCTTCAACTGAGAAACATGGAATACATCATGTACACCTAACAAACTCTCAGGGAGTTCTAGCTGATAGGCTACTTCTCCACGTCTTGCAAGAATCCTGAAAGGTCTGACATATCTCAGTGCTAGCTTACCCTTCACATTGAATCTCTTCACACTCCTCATTGGAGATACTTTCAGATATACAAAATCACCCTCTTTGAAGCTCAAGTCCCTTCTTCGGGTGTCGGCATAACTTTTCTGCCTTGACTGTGCCACTCTTAGATTGTCCCTAATCATCCTCACTTGTTCTTCAGCACTTCTTAGGACGTCTGGTCCAAACACCTGTGTCTCACCAGTTTGATTCCAGAATAAAGGTGTCCTACACTTGCGACCATACAAAGCTTCAAATGGTGCCATCTTGAGACTCTTCTGGTAGCTGTTGTTATAGGAAAACTCGTCATACGGCAGACTTTTGTCCCAACTAGTGCCATACTGCAGAGCACAAGCTCTCAGCATGTCCTCCAAGATTTGATTAATTCTCTCTGTCTGTCCATCAGTCTGGGGATGATAAGCAGAACTGAAGTTCAGCTTAGTTCCCAAGGATCTATGTACTTTGTGCCAAAAGTGCGATGTAAACTGAGTTCCTCGGTCGGACACGATCTTCTTTGGAACTCCGTGTAAGCACACAATCCTTTCCATGTATAGCTCGGCTAACCTTGCCCCTTTGTAGTTGATTTTGACTGGTAAGAAATGTGCAACCTTAGTGAGTCGGTCTACTATTACCCAAATCGAGTCATACCCACGTTGAGTATGTGGCAACCCGGTAATAAAGTCCATACCGACTTCTTCCCATTTCCATTCGGGTATCTGCATTGGTTGCAACAACCCTGCAGGTCGTTGGTGCTCAGCTTTCACCCTATGACAGGTGTCACACAAAGCAACATACTCTGCTACATCCCTTTTCAATCCATACCACCAATATCTCTCCTTTAGGTCCAAATACATCTTGGTACTCCCATGGTGTATTGAATAAGCAGAGTCATGCGCTTCACGTAGAATTGTGTCTCGGATAGCCTTCACTTCAGGCACACATATCCTTTTCCCAAACCATAGGGTACCATTCTCATCTATCCTGAAGCCTGGTGCCTTTCCAAGCACTACATTATCTGCTATCTCTTTTAATTTCTCATCCTCCAACTGACTCTTACGTATCTCTTGTTCCAATGTCGGCTCTATCTCTAGACCCATGGTATGATTCACAAAGCCTATGTTGAGGTGCTCTATTTCGGCTCGCAACTCAGCTGGAATAAATGTCAGCTGAAGTCTGTTGACATAGCTTTTCCTACTAAGTGCATCTGCAACTACATTTGCTTTCCTAGGGTGATAATGCACTTCCAGGTCATAATCCTTGATCAACTCTAACCAACAACGTTGCCTCAGATTCAGGTCCGACTGGGTGAAGATATACTTTAGGCTCTTATGGTCTGTGTAAATATCACACTTATGACCAATCAAGTAATGCCTCTAGATTTTCAAGGCATGGACCGCTGCGGCTAGCTCCAGATCATGAGTAGGGTAATTCAACTCATGTTTCCTCAACTGCCTAGATGCATAGGCCACTACTCTTCCTTCTTGCATGAGCACACAACCTAAACCTAAGCGAGAAGCATCACAATAGATGGAGAAGCTCTTGCTTAAGTCAGGTAAGGTCAACACTGGAGTTGTGGTCAACCTCTTCTTTAACTCCTCAAAGTTAGCCTGGCATTTGTCTGACCAAACAAACTTAGCACTTTTCTCTAATAAGGCCGTCATGGGCTTAGCAAGTTTAGAGAATCCTTCAATGAATCTCCTATAATATCCGGCCAATCCCAGAAAGCTACGGATTTCACTCACATTGGTCGGGGGTTTCCAATTCAACATATCTTGCACCTTGCTGGGGTCCACGGCTATCCCTCCATTAGAGACCACGTGTCCCAGAAAGGAGACCTCCTTTAGCCAAAACTCACACTTGCTTCTTTTGGCATATAGCTTATGTTCTCTAAGCTTCTGCAAGACTAGCCTCAGATGCTCTGCATGTTCCTCTATAGTTTTGGAAAAGATGAGTATGTCATCAATGAACACCACTACAAACTTATCTAAGAACTCCATGAACACCTTGTTCATGAGATACATGAAATATGCGGGTGCATTGGTTAGCCCAAAAGATATAACTGTGTACTCATACAGGCCATACCTAGATGTGAAGGCTGTCTTAGGTACATTCGAGGCACGGATTTTCAGTTGGTGATAACCGGATCGAAGGTCTATTTTTGAGAACACACAAGCACCTTTTAACTGATCAAACAGGTCATCAATTCTACACAAAGGGTACTTGTTTTTGATGGTTACTTCATTTAGTGACCAGTAATCCACACACATTCTCCTGGTACCATCTTTCTTATCAACAAAGATAACAGGTGCTCCCAAAGGTGATGAACTAGGACGAATAAAACCCTTCTCTAACAACTCCTTAATTTGTTTCTTAAGTTCCTCTAGTTCATTCACTCCCATTCTATAAGGTCTTTTAGCTATAGGTGCAGTTCCAGGTAAAAGTTCAATAAGGAATTCAATGTCTCGGTCACGTGGCATACCTGGCAATTCCTCAGGGAACACATCAGGGAAGTCTCCTCATTGACTTCATCAGTGAACTGGTTCACGGTAGCAGTTGGAGGTGCTTGCACTGCCACTTCTACACAAATTCTATCCCCTTTAGGTGATGTTACTACCACAGACTTCTCCTGGCACTGAATCACTGCCCGATGTTGCTTCATCCAATCCATCCCAAGGATAAGGTCAATACCAGAAGTTCTTAGCACAATGGGGTTTACTTTGAACTCTACCCCCCTTAGAGAAACACTAGTGGAGGGACTCCAATAGTTCGCTGGCATAGTACCCCCCGGTGAATTCACTAGCATTGAGTCTTTCATGGCACATAAAGCTATGCTATGTACTCTAACAAAAGCTTGCGAGATGAAAGAATGCGAAGCTCCGGAATAAAAAAGTATAGTAGCAGGGATGGAGTTGATACTGAACGTACCCAGCATGACCTCGGGTGCCTCCTGAGCTGATTTAGTAGACACATGGTTCACACTTCCAGTGTGGGGTGGTCGAGCATTGGGCCTCTGATTGTTGTTCTGATTTTGTGGAGCTGAGGGGTTCTGCTTCTTCGGGCACTGATAGGCATAGTGACCCACTTCACCACAACGGTAGCAAGCATTGGGGTTGTTTGCCACTGTTGTCTTCACTGGAGCATTGTTGGGCACACCTGGACGTGGTGCCTGGGGGTTAGCTTGCTGCTGAGGGCGTTGATTACCAAACTGCTGCTGGTACTGGGGACGCTGCTGGTTCTGGTTTTGGTTGCGCGGAGGGTAGTGGCCCTGATTCCACTGACTAGGGGGCCTCTGGTTCCTGGGAGGAAAGCCCTACAGAGGAAACACGCGTGGACGAGTGTTGCTGCTAGATGCCTGCCCCTGAATCTTCCTCTTCTTAGCATCCATCTCTTTGCGCTTATTGTCAATCACAATAGCGCGGTTCACAAGTTCCTGGAAGCTAGGGTAAACATTGGACATCAACTGCAGTTGCAGGCCATCATACAGTCCTTTCAGGAAACGACGCTGCTTGTCAGAATCCTTGGCCACTTCACCCGGAGCGTAACGTGACAATTGAGCGAACTTGTCATGGTACTCAGCGACAGTCATGGAGCCTTGCTTGAGAGCACGGAACTCCTCTTGTTTGAGCTCGATGAGCCCCTCTGGAATGTGGTAAGACCGGAAACTCTCGGTGAATTCCCTCCAAGTGACAGGCGGTGCGTTGTCTGGGCGTCCATATTGGTAGGACTCCCACCACTCTTGTGCAGCCCCTTGCAGTTGTCCGGAGGCATACAACACCTTCTCCATGTCATTGCACTGAGCAATGTTCAGCTGCTTCTCCACAGCTCTTAACCAATCATCAGCTTCTAAAGGGTCACTAGCATGTGTAAAAATAGGGGGACGTCCCTTCATGAACTCTCCCCTCTTATCTCGAACCTGGACCGGTGGTGGTACGACGGCGGGCTGGTGATCCAGGCGATCCATCATAGTTTGCATCAATTGAGTTTGCATCAACATGAGCTGCTCCATTGTCACAGGCTGTGGTGGTGGCGGTGGGTCCACCGGTGCGCCACGGCCACGTCCACGGCCACGGCCTCGACCTCGACCACGGCCTCTTGCTCCTTCATCAGCCATCTGTTTTCAACAAAGGAATAAGCTTTTAGAGGTCTTTCCATAATTATAAACTGATTATAATATCAAATAGGCTTTGCTGAAATTTTTCTGGACAAGATGCAAAATCAGCAGTGCAGTATTTAATTCATAACTCGAGTTTCTGAGATCCAACAGAGGCGTGCCATACATGTTTGGAAAGCTTATAAAATTGGTTACAACTTTTGTTCAGACCACATTCACAGATTCTGAAATTATCTTGATGAAAAACAGGGGTAAAGCGAATCTGTTCTGTGATCTAGTCTGCGCAATAGTCCCAGATTGTAACAAGGATATCTCCCAGATCCGAGCAGGTTTTAACGTGGTTCCAGTTGCAAATGAGAGATACATCAGTCTAGTTTCCTCCACAAAAATTTCAGAGTTTTTGGACGTACCACTTCAGAGATAAAAGTTAAACATCACAGGCTGCTCCAGAAAAAAATAGCACAGCAACAGCAGAATATACCAACCCAACTAAGCATTCGATAATTAAATTTAAGGTAACAGAAGTTTGTAGATAAATCCACAACCTTCCAGCAGTCATTACAAAGATTCGAATCAAGCAAATACATAACCAAATTCAACGGACACATCAATTGTTCACAAGCACTCCAAACTCAACTAACACAACGGGACTACGAAATAAAACAACTATGGCATCCTAGGCCTATGGTGCGTCGCCGGAGATGCTAGGAGGTGCGGTCTTCTTCTTGTAGAGCGGTGGCAACTCAAGCTGCTCTCTAAGGCTGTCCACCATCTCCTAGAAGCGATCTATGGAATCCTGCTGATCACGTAGCTCCTCCTGTAGGTCATCATTGGCCATCTGCAGGACATGCGTATGCCTAACAGTTGCATCCAATGGCGTGTCAACCTCCTGCGGGTTCTCAATAGACCAAGTACCAATAGTAGAATCATGGCAAGGGAGGAAATTGTACAGGTCTGCTCTCATGGCCTCATAGCGAAGGCCATGGTAGTGAGTGTAAGCCATCTGGGCGGCGTCCTCCATGCTGTCCTGTGCCTCAGCTCGCCTAGCAACGTGACCATGGATGCTCTCTACCATATAGCTGTCATGTGCCTCGTTCCCCACTGTGATGGTAAGATCCGACCTCCAGTATGTGGCCTCATAGGGGTGTGTGTACTCTGCACAGCAGTACCTAATGACAATCTCCTTATCGGCATAGTAAGTATCCAGCATCTCCCTAAGCAAGTTGTGGAAGTAGGCTGTCATTAAAGGATACTTGTAGTGGATGGTGGTAGTACATCTTGGGTTTTCTTCCTCAGGACCAGCTGGAGGCACCACCTCTGGTACAGCAGGGGCAGCAGGTGCAACTGGTGGAGCTGGTGGTGCAGGTGCAGCAGGTGCCACTGGAACAGCTGGTGGCGCAGGTGCAGTGGGTGGAACAGGTGCAGCTGCTACAGGGGAGTCCATCCAGTTCTCATCATCATCATCCACCTCTGTCACCATCGCTGGGTCCTCTTCATCCATGGGGACAGTCTCGTAGTCGGAGATGTCCACCACTGGCTGGGACGACTGGGGCGTGAACTGAGAGATGTAGCTCCTGGTGCTGGCACGGCGAGACCTCATGACAGGCGGCATCTATAAATTTTATTTTAAGATTAGATCAATATTTTGGCAATAGAATAAGTGATATAAGCATAATAAATTTTGTAAAATAACAAAAAGTAAGGTAGAAAGCATTAAATAAATAAAACAAAGACACTATATCGACCATTGCTACCTAGGCTTGCGTCCTACAGTCAACACGGCTTTGATACCAATTTGTCACACCCAATTTCAAGTTCAAATTGAATGCATAAACTTATGTGCGCCCAGAGATCAATTACACACATAAGTCACAAATTAAATACCATCATCGCAGTGTTTACAACAAACGTAGTTATTACATCACAAAGTCTGGTATAACAGCGGAAATATAAATATGATAATCTAGGATAACTTTCTCATGGCCCTCACACATGGAAGGTCGACTGGTGAAGCACAAGCCTAATAATCCTCCGGATAGACCTCATAGCTACCACCATCTGTTACACATCCGGGATTTTTATCCAAAGAAAAGAAATATACAAGCGTGAGTACATCTCGTACTCCACAAGCATAGCATGAGGATTTATGAGGCTCAAACAGGCTAAACTAGGTTCACTGCATCAGCTTTTAGTAGGTCAGTGTTTTATCATTAATTATTATAGATTATGCTTAAGCTCCCAAGTATCCCATATGATCAGTTATCACAACCATAGTAAGTCATTAAGTCACATTAAAGCATAATTATACATCATCATGTACCATAAAGCCATCAGTAACCAGTTATTCTGTGAGTTTTCTGGGCCGCTCGTGACCGTGAGCACGGCTGTTATAACAGTTATACACTCTGCAGAGGTTGTGCACTTTCACCGTGAGTCGTGTTGCCCATATGCCCGGGATCCGTCGACCCCCAAACACTACCAAGGTGAGCGGGCAGGGTACACTATGAAGCTTTCCATAGGCCTATTCTAACCAGTTAGGGCCGCGAGGTTTCCTCGGCAGGCAGATGTAGAAAACCCCCCTTTTCTATGGCACATTTCCATCGCGGCTATACTCATAGAAACAGGGGCAGCACTACACCCAAAGTGGCAAGCCCCTCTTGCGCCCTTTCGGGTAACCTCTAACGAGTTAGAAAATATCCTATTACTGAGCTAAAGTCAGAGCCATATGACTCTCCCGGTTGCACTGTAAGTCCCAGCTTTTGCCGACAGATAAGTCCTTACGGAGGGTCTAGGACAACATGACCAACGATCATTTGTACCATAGCCCTATGTTCCATTTATCATAATCATGTTTAATCAATTAACCATGGTTCCATCACTGATTTCAGATCATATATAATTGGAGTTAGAGCACTAGCACTTCTACCCATATGAAATAAAAACCCTCGGAAACAAGGTAATTGTTATCAACAGCTAGGATGTCCTTATAGTTTGCAATATTATACACATGCAGGGTGAAATGCTTAAAAATGAGTAGGACAACAAGGTAGGCCCATGCTATACTTGCCTTGGTTCACGTACTCCTGCTGGTCTTGCTGGTCCTGCTGGTCCCCAAAGAGCTCCGGACTCCCGAAATTCTCCTCACCGTCTGGGCTCGATCAATACATCACAATCACCACGCATACCAAGACAAACATGCAAGAGAACAATTTCTAAAGTTAGAGCAGTACACCAGCAGTAAATAAATTAAATAAAAGTTTTCCAAAATCATCTACGTGCTGCTACGATCACGTCGACGCGAAATTCACGAAAAACGGACTTACGACGCGAAAGTTACGCTTTTAACGGGATTTCAACAGCAATCTACGGACTTGTAATTAACTAGGAAATCTAACAGTGGCAAACCTAAACAATAGTGGTACCAACGCGAAGCTTACGAAATTACGAAACTAACGCAACTTGAACAGATCGATTCGGAGTTCAAACGACGATTTTAAAGCTAAAACAATGTGGTGGCAATTCTGTAAATAAAGCAGAGTTTAAACGAATTTAAATAAATGAATTAAATCCTGGAAAAACTCTCTCGCCGAGGACTGCGCGCGCGAAAAAGGGTTTCTTGAGGGGCTCTTTATCAAAATCGCCCCCGAAGGGGTATGGGGCTCTCTGGGCCGTTGATCTCTTGATGAACGACCGAGATTAGAAGGGGGAAAAGGGGGGAAGACAAGGGGCGGCGCTCCTGGCCGGCGCTGCAGCAGGAGGCGGCCGCGCTCCATGGCCGGCCGGCCCGAGGTCGCCGGCGCACCTCCAACAGAGGCTACGGCGGTTGGTTTTCCAAGCCGAGACTACCGGGAGAGAGAGAGGAGAGAAAGGGGATCACGCTCCCGGCTTCGGAGCGACCCTGGAAACGCCCGAGCTGCCGCGCCATGGCCGGCGGCGGAAATTTTCTCGGCGAGCGCGGCCGGAGCGAAAGAAGACCACGTTTTGCTCGGGAATTGGATGGGGAGAGAGAGGGAAGGGAGAGGAAGCTCGCCACGGCGCTAAATCGGAGCGAAACCGGCTCTGGATGGAAGCTTCACGCGGCGGGCGAAGAATTTCGGCGACGGTTCTCTGCGCGCTCGCGGTTGGGAGCAGAGCCGAGGGGAGAGAGGGGAAAATGGGGAGAAGTGAGGCGGCTCGCACGCGGGGGGGGTGTTCTTCAAGCGACCGAAGCGCGGAGGAAGGAGGGGATCGTGGGCCCGGAGGCTTCGGCCTGGGAGGTTTCCAACCGAGAGAGACTCGGGGGCGGGGCGGTTGGAGGAAGGGGGTGGTCCTAACGGGTGGGCCCCACCCGTCAGCCGCCAGAGAAAAAGAGGGGGAAGGGAGGGGATCGGCTGGGCCAGGCCCAAGAAGGAGAAAGGGGGCGCGCGGGTTGCTGGGCCACAAGGCCGAAAAGGAGGGGGAAGAGAGAAAAGCTTTTCTTTTTTTTTATTTTCCAAACAAAATTTCCAAATGAAATTTTGAATTCAAATAACTTTTTCAAACCACTCATCACATAAAAGAAGTGCACCAGCATGTATGCAACAACGTGTTTCTAATTTTCTATTAAATTTTAATTTCCCAAAATTTATTTATTTTCCTATATTTTTATGCTCACAAAATTATTTAATAAAGCCAAATTCATCTATTTTTAAAAGAGCCAAATTTTGGGTGCTACAATGTTCATCCGACATGGTGATTCTAATATTTTTCTAAAATCTTATATATGTGTCTTGTAGTTCCATATACTATAAGAGAGACATGTAATATTTGTAAATAAATTTGTTTTGACTTTGTCAAATAAAAAATGATCAAAATAACTATTGTAGGTCTTGAGAAGTTATACAACTTTGTAGCTAAATACTTTTTGATTTGAATTCGTTTAGGGCTTCAATATTTGATTTGAAATTTTCTTTGCCGAGTGTTTTATTTTTGACACTCGGCAAAGAAGGTCTTTACCGAGTGTCAAGGAAAAACACTCGGCAAAGAATTTTCAAATTTAAGAAATTCAATAGTAGTTTTTGCATGACCAGATGATTTTAAAACAAAAAGTTATCAACTACAAAGTTTCATAACTTTTTGAGATCTAGAAAGTTTATTTAGAGAGTTTTTCCATCCGAGGTTGTTTAAAAAAAATCAAATTTTAAAATTTTCAATTAAAAACGCGATTTTGCATGACAAGATGAACTCAAATAAAAAGTTGCCAAATACAAAATTACATAACATCTCAAGATCTACAAAGATTTATTTTGGTTATTTTGTCATATGTTCATCCGACATGGCGATTCTAATATTTTTCTAAAATCTTATATATCTGTCTTGTAGTTTCATATACTATAATAGAGAGATGTAAAATTTGTAAATAAATTTGTTTTGGCTTTGTCAAATAATGAAATGATCAAAATAAATGTTGTAGATCTTGAAAAGTTATACAACTTTGTAGTTAAATACTTTTTGATTTGAATTCGTTTAGGGCTTCAATATTCGATTTGAAATTGTCTTTGCCGAGTGTTTTATTTTTGACACTCGGCAAAGAAGGTCTTTGCCGAGTATCAACCAAAAACACGCGGCAAAGAATTTTCAAATTAAAAAATTCAAATGTAGTTTTTGTATGACAAAAATGATTTCAAAACAAAAAGTTATCAACTACAAAGTTTCATAACTTTTTGAGATCTACAAAGTTTATTTAGAGAGTTTTTCCATCCGAGGTTGTTTAAAAAATAACAAATTTTAAAATTTTCAATTAAAAACGCGGTTTTGCATAATAAGATGAACTCAAATAAAAAAGTTGCGAAATACAAAATTTCATAACATCTCAAGATCTATGGAGTTTATTTTGGTTATTTTGTCATATGTTCATCCAACATGGTGATTCTAAGATTTTTCTATAATCTTATATATCTGTCTTGTAGTTTCATATACTATAAGGGAGAAATGTAAAATTTGTAAATAAATTATTTTTAACTTTGTCAAATAAAGAAATGATCAAAATAAATATTGTAGGTCTTGAGAAGTTATACAACTTTGTAGTTAAATACTTTTTGATTTGAATTCGTTGAGGGCTTCAATATTCGATTTTAAATTTTATTTGCCGAGTGTTTTATTTTTGACACTCGGCAAAGAAGGTCTTTGCCGAGTGTCAAAGAAAAACACTCAGCAAAGAATTTTCAAATTTAAGAAATTCAAATGTAGTTTTTGCATGACAAGATGATGTCAAAACAAAAAGTTATCAACTACAAAGTTTCATAACTTTTTGAGATCTACAAAGTTTATTTAGAGAGTTTTTCCATCCGAGGTTGTTTAAAAAAAATCAAATTTTAAAATTTTCAATTAAAAATGCGGTTTTGCATGACAAGATGAACTCAAATAAAAAAGTTGCCAAATACAAAATTTCATAACATCTCAAGATCTATAGAGTTTATTTTGGATATTTTGTCATATGTTCATCCGACATGGTGATTCTAATATTTTTCTAAAATCTTATATATCTGTCTTGTAGTTTCATATACTATAAGAGAGAGATGTAAAATTTGTAAGTAAATTTGTTTTGACTTTGTCAAATAATGAAATGATCAAAATAAATATTGTAAAACTTGAGAAGTTATACAACTTTGTAGTTAAATACTTTTTGATTTGAATACGTTTAGGGCTTCAATATTCGATTTGAAATGTTTTTTGCCGAGTGTTTTATTTTTGACACTTGGCAAAGAAGGTCTTTGCCGAGTATCCAAGAAAAACACTCGGCAAAGAGTTTTCAAATTTAAGAAATTCAAATATAGTTTTTGCATGATAAGATGATTTCAAAATAAAAAGTTATCAACTACAAAGTTTCATAACTTTTTGAGATCTACAAAGTTTATTAAGAGAGTTTTTCCATCCGTGGTTGTTCAAAAAAAATCAAATTTTAAAATTTTCAATTAAAAACGCGATTTTGCATGACAAGATGAACTCAAATAAAAAGTTGCCAAATACAAAATTACATAACATCTCAAGATCTACAGAGTTTATTTTGGTTATTTTGTCATATGTTCATCCGACATGGCGATTCTAATATTTTTCTAAAATCTTATATATCTGTCTTGTAGTTTCATATACTATAATAGAGAGATGTAAAATTTGTAAATAAATTTGTTTTGGCTTTGTCAAATAATGAAATGATCAAAATAAATGTTGTAGATCTTGAAAAGTTATACAACTTTGTAGTTAAATACTTTTTGATTTGAATTCGTTTAGGGCTTCAATATTCGATTTGAAATTTTCTTTGCCGAGTGTTTTATTTTTGACACTCGGCAAAGAAGGTCTTTGCCGAGTATCAACCAAAAACACGCGGCAAAGAATTTTCAAATTAAAAAATTCAAATGTAGTTTTTGTATGACAAAAATGATTTCAAAACAAAAAGTTATCAACTACAAAGTTTCATAACTTTTTGAGATCTACAAAGTTTATTTAGAGAGTTTTTCCATCCGAGGTTGTTTAAAAAATAACAAATTTTAAAATTTTCAATTAAAAACGCGGTTTTGCATAATAAGATGAACTCAAATAAAAAAGTTGCGAAATACAAAATTTCATAACATCTCAAGATCTATGGAGTTTATTTTGGTTATTTTGTCATATGTTCATCCAACATGGTGATTCTAATATTTTTCTATAATCTTATATATCTGTCTTGTAGTTTCATATACTATAAGGGAGAAATGTAAAATTTGTAAATAAATTATTTTTAACTTTGTCAAATAAAGAAATGATCAAAATAAATATTGTAGGTCTTGAGAAGTTATACAACTTTGTAGTTAAATACTTTTTGATTTGAATTCGTTGAGGGCTTCAATATTCGATTTTAAATTTTATTTGCCGAGTGTTTTATTTTTGACACTCGGCAAAGAAGGTCTTTGCCGAGTGTCAAAGAAAAACACTCAGCAAAGAATTTTCAAATTTAAGAAATTCAAATGTAGTTTTTGCATGACAAGATGATGTCAAAACAAAAAGTTATCAACTACAAAGTTTCATAACTTTTTGAGATCTACAAAGTTTATTTAGAGAGTTTTTCCATCCGAGGTTGTTTAAAAAAAATCAAATTTTAAAATTTTTAATTAAAAATGCGGTTTTGCATGACAAGATGAACTCAAATAAAAAAGTTGCCAAATACAAAATTTCATAACATCTCAAGATCTATAGAGTTTATTTTGGATATTTTGTCATATGTTCATCCGACATGGTGATTCTAATATTTTTCTAAAATCTTATATATCTGTCTTGTAGTTTCATATACTATAAGAGAGAGATGTAAAATTTGTAAGTAAATTTGTTTTGACTTTGTCAAATAATGAAATGATCAAAATAAATATTGTAAAACTTGAGAAGTTATACAACTTTGTAGTTAAATACTTTTTGATTTGAATACGTTTAGGGCTTCAATATTCGATTTGAAATGTTTTTTGCCGAGTGTTTTATTTTTGACACTTGGCAAAGAAGGTCTTTGCCGAGTATCAAGAAAAACACTCGGCAAAGAGTTTTCAAATTTAAGAAATTCAAATATAGTTTTTGCATGATAAGATGATTTCAAAATAAAAAGTTATCAACTACAAAGTTTCATAACTTTTTGAGATCTACAAAGTTTATTAAGAGAGTTTTTCCATCCGTGGTTGTTCAAAAAAAATCAAATTTTAAAATTTTCAATTAAAAACGCGATTTTGCATGACAAGATGAACTCAAATAAAAAGTTGCCAAATACAAAATTACATAACATCTCAAGATCTACAAAGATTTATTTTGGTTATTTTGTCATATGTTCATCCGACATGGCGATTCTAATATTTTTCTAAAATCTTATATATCTGTCTTGTAGTTTCATATACTATAATAGAGAGATGTAAAATTTGTAAATAAATTTGTTTTGGCTTTGTCAAATAATGAAATGATCAAAATAAATGTTGTAGATCTTGAAAAGTTATACAACTTTGTAGTTAAATACTTTTTGATTTGAATTCGTTTAGGGCTTCAATATTCGATTTGAAATTGTCTTTGCCGAGTGTTTTATTTTTGACACTCGGCAAAGAAGGTCTTTGCCGAGTATCAACCAAAAACACGCGGCAAAGAATTTTCAAATTAAAAAATTCAAATGTAGTTTTTGTATGACAAAAATGATTTCAAAACAAAAAGTTATCAACTACAAAGTTTCATAACTTTTTGAGATCTACAAAGTTTATTTAGAGAGTTTTTCCATCCGAGGTTGTTTAAAAAATATCAAATTTTAAAATTTTCAATTAAAAACGCGGTTTTGCATAACAAGATGAACTCAAATAAAAAAGTTGCCAAATACAAAATTTCATAACATCTCAAGATCTATGGAGTTTATTTTGGTTATTTTGTCATATGTTCATCCAACATGGTGATTCTAATATTTTTCTATAATCTTATATATCTGTCTTGTAGTTTCATATACTATAAGGGAGAAATGTAAAATTTGTAAATAAATTATTTTTAACTTTGTCAAATAAAGAAATGATCAAAATAAATATTGTAGGTCTTGAGAAGTTATACAACTTTGTAGTTAAATACTTTTTGATTTGAATTCGTTGAGGGCTTCAATATTCGATTTTAAATTTTATTTGCCGAGTGTTTTATTTTTGACACTCGGCAAAGAAGGTCTTTGCCGAGTGTCAAAGGAAAACACTTAGCAAAGAATTTTCAAATTTAAGAAATTCAAATGTAGTTTTTGCATGACAAGATGATGTCAAAACAAAAAGTTATCAACTACAAAGTTTCATAACTTTTTGAGATCTACAAAGTTTATTTAGAGAGTTTTTCCATCCGAGGTTGTTTAAAAAAAATCAAATTTTAAAATTTTCAATTAAAAATGCGGTTTTGCATGACAAGATGAACTCAAATAAAAAAGTTGCCAAATACAAAATTTCATAACATCTCAAGATCTATAGAGTTTATTTTGGATATTTTGTCATATGTTCATCCGACATGGTGATTCTAATATTTTTCTAAAATCTTATATATCTGTCTTGTAGTTTCATATACTATAAGAGAGAGATGTAAAATTTGTAAGTAAATTTGTTTTGACTTTGTCAAATAATGAAATGATCAAAATAAATATTGTAAAACTTGAGAAGTTATACAACTTTGTAGTTAAATACTTTTTGATTTGAATACGTTTAGGGCTTCAATATTCGATTTGAAATGTTTTTTGCCGAGTGTTTTATTTTTGACACTTGGCAAAGAAGGTCTTTGCCGAGTATCAAGAAAAACACTCGGCAAAGAGTTTTCAAATTTAAGAAATTCAAATATAGTTTTTGCATGATAAGATGATTTCAAAATAAAAAGTTATCAACTACAAAGTTTCATAACTTTTTGAGATCTACAAAGTTTATTAAGAGAGTTTTTCCATCCGTGGTTGTTCAAAAAAAATCAAATTTTAAAATTTTCAATTAAAAACGCGATTTTGCATGACAAGATGAACTCAAATAAAAAGTTGCCAAATACAAAATTACATAACATCTCAAGATCTACAGAGTTTATTTTGGTTATTTTGTCATATGTTCATCCGACATGGCGATTCTAATATTTTTCTAAAATCTTATATATCTGTCTTGTAGTTTCATATACTATAATAGAGAGATATAAAATTGTAAATAAATTTGTTTTGGCTTTGTCAAATAATGAAATGATC
>NC_012875.2:12584054-12585048 GCF_000003195.3 Sorghum bicolor | reverse complement strand
TGTTGTAGATCTGAAAAGTTATACACTTTTGTAGTTAAATACTTTTTGATTTGAATTCGTTAAGGGCTTCAATATTCGATTTGAAATTGTCTTTGCCGAGTGTTTTATTTTTGACACTCGGCAAAGAAGGTCTTTGCCGAGTATCAACCAAAAACACTCGGCAAAGAATTTTCAAATTAAAAAATTCAAATGTAGTTTTTGTATGACAAAATGATTTCAAAACAAAAAGTTATCAACTACAAAGTTTCATAACTTTTTGAGATCTACAAAGTTTATTTAGAGAGTTTTTCCATCCGAGGTTGTTTAAAAAATATCAAATTTTAAAATTTTCAATTAAAAACGCGGTTTTGCATAACAAGATGAACTCAAATAAAAAAGTTGCCAAATACAAAATTTCATAACATCTCAAGATCTATGGAGTTTATTTTGGTTATTTTATCATATGTTCATCCAACATGGTGATTCTAATATTTTTCTATAATCTTATATATCTGTCTTGTAGTTTCATATACTATAAGGGAGAAATGTAAAATTTGTAAATAAATTATTTTTAACTTTGTCAAATAAAGAAATGATCAAAATAAATATTGTAGGTCTTGAGAAGTTATACAACTTTGTAGTTAAATACTTTTTGATTTGAATTCGTTGAGGGCTTCAATATTCGATTTTAAATTTTATTTGCCGAGTGTTTTATTTTTGACACTCGGCAAAGAAGGTCTTTGCCGAGTGTCAAAGGAAAACACTTAGCAAAGAATTTTCAAATTTAAGAAATTCAAATGTAGTTTTTGCATGACAAGATGATGTCAAAACAAAAAGTTATCAACTACAAAGTTTCATAACTTTTTGAGATCTACAAAGTTTATTTAGAGAGTTTTTCCATCCGAGGTTGTTTAAAAAAAATCAAATTTTAAAATTTTCAATTAAAAATGCGGTTTTGCATGACAAGATGAACTCACATAAAAAAGTTGCCAAATACAAAATTTCATAACATCTC
>NC_012875.2:12564412-12583430 GCF_000003195.3 Sorghum bicolor | reverse complement strand
AATTTGTTTTGACTTTGTCAAATAAAGAAATGATCAAAATAAATATTGTAGAACTTGAGAAGTTATACAACTTTGTAGTTAAATACTTTTTGATTTGAATTCGTTTAGGGCTTCAATATTCGATTTGAAATGTTTTTTGCCGAGTGTTTTATTTTTGACACTTGGCAAAGAAGGTCTTTGCCGAGTATCCAAGAAAAACACTCGGCAAAGAGTTTTCAAATTTAAGAAATTCAAATATAGTTTTTGCATGATAAGATGATTTCAAAATAAAAAGTTATCAACTACAAAGTTTCATAACTTTTTGAGATCTACAAAGTTTATTAAGAGAGTTTTTCCATCCGTGGTTGTTCAAAAAAAATCAAATTTTAAAATTTTCAATTAAAAACGCGATTTTGCATGACAAGATGAACTCAAATAAAAAGTTGCCAAATACAAATTACATAACATCTCAAGATCTACAGAGTTTATTTTGGTTATTTTGTCATATGTTCATCCGACATGGCGATTCTAATATTTTTCTAAAATCTTATATATCTGTCTTGTAGTTTCATATACTATAATAGAGAGATGTAAAATTTGTAAATAAATTTGTTTTGGCTTTGTCAAATAATGAAATGATCAAAATAAATGTTGTAGATCTTGAAAAGTTATACAACTTTGTAGTTAAATACTTTTTGATTTGAATTCGTTTAGGGCTTCAATATTCGATTTGAAATTGTCTTTGCCGAGTGTTTTATTTTTGACACTCGGCAAAGAAGGTCTTTGCCGAGTATCAACCAAAAACACTCGGCAAAGAATTTTCAAATTAAAAAATTCAAATGTAGTTTTTGTATGACAAAATGATTTCAAAACAAAAAGTTATCAACTACAAAGTTTCATAACTTTTTGAGATCTACAAAGTTTATTTAGAGAGTTTTTCCATCCGAGGTTGTTTAAAAAATATCAAATTTTAAAATTTTCAATTAAAAACGCGGTTTTGCATAACAAGATGAACTCAAATAAAAAAGTTGCCAAATACAAAATTTCATAACATCTCAAGATCTATGGAGTTTATTTTGGTTATTTTGTCATATGTTCATCCAACATGGTGATTCTAAGATTTTTCTATAATCTTATATATCTGTCTTGTAGTTTCATATACTATAAGGGAGAAATGTAAAATTTGTAAATAAATTATTTTTAACTTTGTCAAATAAAGAAATGATCAAAATAAATATTGTAGGTCTTGAGAAGTTATACAACTTTGTAGTTAAATACTTTTTGATTTGAATTCGTTGAGGGCTTCAATATTCGATTTTAAATTTTATTTGCCGAGTGTTTTATTTTTGACAGTCGGCAAAGAAGGTCTTTGCCGAGTGTCAAAGGAAAACACTCAGCAAAGAATTTTCAAATTTAAGAAATTCAAATGTAGTTTTTGCATGACAAGATGATTTCAAAACAATAGGTTATCAACTACAAAGTTTCATAACTTTTTGAGATCTACAAAGTTTATTTAGCGAGTTTTTCCATCCGAGGTTGTTTAAAAAAAATCAAATTTTAAAATTTTCAATTAAAAATACGGTTTTGCATGACAAGATGAACTCAAATAAAAAAGTTGCCAAATACAAAATTTCATAACATCTCAAGATCTATAGAGTTTATTTTGGATATTTTGTCATATGTTCATCCGACATGGTGATTCTAATATTTTTCTAAAATCTTATATATCTGTCTTGTAGTTTCATATACTATAAGAGAGAGATGTAAAATTTGTAAATAAATTTGTTTTGACTTTGTCAAATAAAGAAATGATCAAAATAAATATTGTAGAACTTGAGAAGTTATACAACTTTGTAGTTAAATACTTTTTGATTTGAATTCGTTTAGGGCTTCAATATTCGATTTGAAATGTTTTTTGCCGAGTGTTTTATTTTTGACACTTGGCAAAGAAGGTCTTTGCCGAGTATCCAAGAAAAACACTCGGCAAAGAGTTTTCAAATTTAAGAAATTCAAATATAGTTTTTGCATGATAAGATGATTTCAAAATAAAAAGTTATCAACTACAAAGTTTCATAACTTTTTGAGATCTACAAAGTTTATTAAGAGAGTTTTTCCATCCGTGGTTGTTCAAAAAAAATCAAATTTTAAAATTTTCAATTAAAAACGCGATTTTGCATGACAAGATGAACTCAAATAAAAAGTTGCCAAATACAAATTACATAACATCTCAAGATCTACAGAGTTTATTTTGGTTATTTTGTCATATGTTCATCCGACATGGCGATTCTAATATTTTTCTAAAATCTTATATATCTGTCTTGTAGTTTCATATACTATAATAGAGAGATGTAAAATTTGTAAATAAATTTGTTTTGGCTTTGTCAAATAATGAAATGATCAAAATAAATGTTGTAGATCTTGAAAAGTTATACAACTTTGTAGTTAAATACTTTTTGATTTGAATTCGTTTAGGGCTTCAATATTCGATTTGAAATTGTCTTTGCCGAGTGTTTTATTTTTGACACTCGGCAAAGAAGGTCTTTGGCGAGTATCAACCAAAAACACTCGGCAAAGAATTTTCAAATTAAAAAATTCAAATGTAGTTTTTGTATGACAACATGATTTCAAAACAAAAAGTTATCAACTACAAAGTTTCATAACTTTTTGAGATCTACAAAGTTTATTTAGAGAGTTTTTCCATCCGAGGTTGTTTAAAAAATATCAAATTTTAAAATTTTTAATTAAAAACGCGGTTTTGCATGACAAGATGAACTCAAATAAAAAAGTTGCCAAATACAAAATTTCATAACATCTCAAGATCTATGGAGTTTATTTTGGATATTTTGTCATATGTTCATCCGACATGGTGATTCTAATATTTTTCTAAAATCTTATATATCTGTCTTGTAGTTTCATATACTATAAGAGAGAGATGTAAAATTTGTAAATAAATTTGTTTTGACTTTGTCAAATAAAGAAATGATCAAAATAAATATTGTAGAACTTGAGAAGTTATACAACTTTGTAGTTAAATACTTTTTGATTTGAATTCGTTTAGGGCTTCAATATTCGATTTGAAATGTTTTTTGCCGAGTGTTTTATTTTTGACACTTGGCAAAGAAGGTCTTTGCCGAGTATCAAGAAAAACACTCGGCAAAGAGTTTTCAAATTTAAGAAATTCAAATATAGTTTTTACATGATAAGATGATTTCAAAATAAAAAGTTATCAACTACAAAGTTTCATAACTTTTTGAGATCTACAAAGTTTATTAAGAGAGTTTTTCCATCCGAGGTTGTTCAAAAAAAATCAAATTTTAAAATTTTCAATTAAAAACGCGATTTTGCATGACAAGATGAACTCAAATAAAAAGTTGCCAAATACAAAATTAAATAACATCTCAAGATCTACAGAGTTTATTTTGGTTATTTTGTCATATGTTCATCCGACATGGCGATTCTAATATTTTTCTAAAATCTTATATATCTGTCTTGTAGTTTCATATACTATAATAGAGAGATGTAAAATTTGTAAATAAATTTGTTTTGGCTTTGTCAAATAATGAAATGATCAAAATAAATATTGTAGATCTTGAAAAGTTATACAACTTTGTAGTTAAATACTTTTTGATTTGAATTCGTTTAGGGCTTCAATATTCGATTTGAAATTGTCTTTGCCGAGTGTTTTATTTTTGACACTCGGCAAAGAAGGTCTTTGCCGAGTATCAACCAAAAACACTCGGCAAAGAATTTTCAAATTAAAAAATTCAAATATAGTTTTTGTATGACAACATAATTTCAAAACAAAAAGTTATCAACTACAAAGTTTCATAACTTTTTGAGATCTACAAAGTTTATTTAGAGAGTTTTTCCATCCGAGGTTGTTTAAAAAATATCAAATTTTAAAATTTTTAATTAAAAACGCGGTTTTGCATGACAAGATGAACTCAAATAAAAAAGTTGCCAAATACAAAATTTCATAACATCTCAAGATCTATGGAGTTTATTTTGGTTATTTTGTCATATGTTCATCCGACATGGTGATTCTAATATTTTTCTATAATCTTATATATCTGTCTTGTAGTTTCATATACTATAAGGGAGAAATGTAAAATTTGTAAATAAATTTGTTTTGGCTTTGTCAAATAAAGAAATGATCAAAATAAATATTGTCGATCTTGAGAAGTTATACAACTTTGTAGTTAAATACTTTTTGATTTGAATTCGTTGAGGGCTTCAAAATTCGATTTGAAATGTTCTTTGCCGACTGTTTTATTTTTGACAGTCGGCAAAGAAGGTCTTTGCCGAGTGTCAAATTTTCAAATTTAAGAAATTCAAATATAGTTTTTGCATGACAAAATGATTTCAAAACAAAACGTTATCAACTACAAAGTTTCATAACTTTTTGAGATGTACAAAGTTTATTTAGAGAGTTTTTCCATCCGAGGTTGTTTAAAAAAAATCAAATTTTAAAATTTTCAATTAAAAACGCGGTTTTGCATGACAAGATGAACTCAAATAAAAAAGTTGCCAAATACAAAATTTCATAACATCTCAAGATTTATAGAGTTTATTTTGGTTATTTTGTCATCTGTTCATCCGACATGGTGATTCTAATATTTTTCTAAAATCTTATATATCTGTCTTGTAGTTTCATATACTATAAGAGAGATGTAAAATTTGTAAATAAATTTGTTTTGGCTTTGTCAAATAAAGAAATGATCAAAATAAATATTGTAGATCTTGAGAAGTTGTACAACTTTGAAGTTAAAAACTTTTTGATTTGAATTCGTTTAGGGCTTCAAATTTTGATTTGAAATTTTATTTGCCGAGTGTTTTATGTTTGACACTCGACAAAGAAGGTCTTTGCCGAGTGTCAAAGAAAAACACTCAGCAAAGAATTTTTCAAATTTAAGAAATTCAAATGTAGTTTTTGCATGACAAGATGATTTCAAAACAAAACGTTCTCAACTACAAAGTTTCATAAATTTTTGAGATCTACAAAGTTTATTTAGAGAGTTTTTCCATCCGAGGTTGTTTAAAAAAATCAAATTTTAAAATTTTCAATTAAAAACGTGGTTTTGCGTGACAAGATGAACTCAAATAAAAAAGTTGCCAAATACAAAATTCCATAACATCTCAAGATCTACAGAGTTTATTTTGTTTATTTTGTCATCTGTTCATCCAACATGGTGATTCTAATGTTTTTCTAAAATCTTATATATCTGCCTTGTAGTTTCATATACTACAAGAGAGATGTAAAATTTGTAAATAAATTTGTTTTGGCTTTGTCAAATAAAGAAATGATCAAAATAAATGTTGTAGATCTTGAGAAGTTGTACAACTTTGTAGTTAAAAACTTTTTGATTTGAATTCGTTTAATGGCTTCAAAATTCGATTTGAAATTTTCTTTTGCCGAGTGTTTTATGTTTGACACTCGACAAAGAAGGTCTTTGCCGAGTGTCAAAGAAAACCACTCAGCAAAGAATTTTCAAATTTAAGAAATTCAAATGTAGTTTTTGCATGACAAGGTGATTTCAAAACAAAACGTTATCAACTACAAAGTTTCATAACTTTTTGAGATCTACAAAGTTTATTTAGAGAGTTTTTCCATCCGAGGTTGTTTAAAAAAATCAAATTTTAAAAGTTTCAATTAAAAACGCGGTTTTGCATGACAAGACCAACTCAAATAAAAAAGTTGCCAAATACAAAATTTCATAACATCTCAAGATCTACAGAGTTTATTTTGGTTATTTTGTCATCTGTTCATCCGGCATGGTGATTCTAATATTTTTCTAAAATGTTATATATCTGCCTTGTAGTTTCATATACTCTAAGAGAGAGATGTAAAATTTGTAAATAAATTTGTTTTGGCTTTGTCAAATAAAGAAATGATCAAAATAAATGTTGTAGATCTTGAGAAGTTGTACAACTTTGTAGTTAAAAACTTTTTGATTTGAATTCTTCTTTGGCGAGTGTTTTATGTTTGACACTCGACAAAGAAGATCTTTGCCGAGTGTCAAAGAAAAACACTCGGCAAAGAATTTTTCAAATTTAAGAAATTCAAATGTAGTTTTTGCATGACAAGATGATTTCAAAACAAAACGTTATCAACTACAAAGTTTCATAACGTTTTGAGATCTACAAAGTTTATTTAGAGAGTTTTTCCATAACTTAAAACATATTTTACATACTTCAATTTATTTATCAAACATCAGTTCGGTACACTGGAAACAAACAAGTACAACTTCTTGAACTTAGGAAAAACACTATACTATAGACCCGACCCAACTACGGTAGACTAGGAACCCTATAACGACGTTGCCCGCAACTTCACCGAACTAGTCGGTGTGGTCAGAGCCGTAGCCCGGGTCGTCGTTGTTATCGCCATGGTCATCCCCCGGGTTGTCGTCGCCGGAGTCGGATTCCTCTTCGTCACTGGGTTCTTGGTCGGGCTCTCCATCATCTGCCAACTCTCCGTCAGTGTCCATCTCCCCTTCACCTGGAGGTGGATGAAGCTGATGGTATAAATCGAATGCAATATCATGGTACTGCATCGCCATGTCGTTGACGGTGTCCAGATGATGCGCCAGCTCGAGCTTCTCCAGCTACAGCTGATCCTCCCGCTGCCATGTGACATGCCTCTGTGCAGTGACAGTGGCCGCCATCTTCCTATACAAATTTTCTGTGTACATGCTTTTGGTTGGCTTGGCCTTCATTTTGGTCAGCTCATGCATATGTGCGCTCTTGGCCTCCTCTTCCCGAGCAATAGCTGCATTTCTTTCTTCCACCATGCGGGATAGCATTGCCTCGCAATTCTCGGTGGCTTGTTTTTGTTTTGTTAACTGAGCTTTAAGTTCACCAATCTCCATGACATTGTACATTCTCTCCCTTGTTACTTCGGTCAACTCTGCTGACAACCTTTCCATCTCCTGCTGAGATGGGGAACGGCTAATGCTAGCTTGATCACTTCGCGGGGCCAACTGGTGTCTAGGCACCGCTTTAGGACCAGTCCTCTTGCGAGGGGTTTGCTTCCAACGACCAATCCTGTAGTGGGTAAGTTTGGATTAGTAAGGGAGACCTTAAAGGTTAGAAGAATGGGATTGATTGTATATAACCCAACCCGAATAAAGAGGAAGGAATTTAACCAAGTGACATATCATGATGCATGCACATACTTACGATTCGTACTAGAAATTCATAACGATATTATGATACCAGCTGTGGCAGAACCTCCTAAGTGTTTGGGCCCACCGACACCTGTCATTGTCCTAAGGACCTCTGACGGTGATGCCTAGGATCCTCCCACTCTAGAAGTCCGATGAGCATCCTAGGACACCCATTCCACCGCTACCTGTGGCGTATCAAACAAGCTCGTCCTAACCACTAGTGATGGTCAATTAACGAGAATTTCTTCTTCTCGCCTTTACAGGATAGCAAGTGGCCACCTTAACACCAGGATCATTCGTTGCGAAGACATTGCAGTATCACAGATGACATATGGCCAAAATAATATTTCAGAGTAAAACAGCGGAAGCATTATGTAACTTAATTTACAAAAGTAGTTCTTCCAAGTAGTAGAGTGTTATTACAAGCCTGGTCCAGCGGAGCAACTTAAACCTTATTACACAGATTACAAAATTTACAGACCCTGCCCATGGGTCACGCTCACTCTTCTTTGCCGTCAACTTCGACGACGGTCACACAACAGGGTCCGAAACAAGTCGGCTCCTGAGCTTCACCTGCAACAGGGGTTATAAAACCCTAAGTATGGGAGTACTCAACAAGACTTACCCGGCGGAAAAAGAGGAGAACTTAGGAATGCAGGCTTGGGGTAAACAAGGAGTGGCTGAGCAAGGAGCCAAATTGTTTTGCCAAAAAGCTTACTAATAGTGCATCCTTACTTTCAAGTTTTACCCACGAATTCCTCTCCTTAAGAGGTCGAGGAGTTCGAGGACAGTCTATCTAGTTGCTTCTCACAGACAAGTCTGTAAGTTCCTAGTCCTTAATCAAAGTATTATCTATCCAACGGCCATAGCTTCATGTCACTCTGAGTCCGAAAATTGGGATCCAAACCTCATGAGACATTCCTCCCTTTCTCATTTTATCACTTAGTTGCATAATTAACTACGATGAGGGTCAGTGGATTGTGTCGCCCAATTGGGGAGCAACGACGATTCGAACCGCTTAGCAATCCAGCTGGAGTTCCTAACCACCCGACATATGTAGAACCAAATCTTGCATATATCAACCCAAATCTAGCTCTCCCCAAATTTGACCGGGTTCGCGGCACCCGAGAGCACAATACCCCACCATCCAGCCCATTTGCCAGGAGGGTACACGCTACTCTCGCCATCGCTCCACGCCCAGTGCGCGAGTAGCCATTCGCGTCGAGGGATCACAAGACTGGGCTTACCGAGGGCAAGTGGTTAGTACTATAAGTTCTCAACCCAGCGGGCCATCAACGGACCGGTCCTTAACCGACACAGTTGGAGACACTACTTTAAGACTCCGTTCTTAAAGCAAGTCCACCGACCGGTCTCAAGTTGAAATATCAGTGACCATAAGAGTATTCCACAACAACCCTTCAAACTTTCTTGTTTGAAAACCTATCTAGTAGCAGGGCTAAGCATCACTACGCGGTTTTAAAATAAAACAGGTGCCAAGGACAAGATAACAAATATCAAGGTAGTAAATGCAGCAAGTAGGTTAACCCAATTCTCAACTACCTAATGCAGCATTTTCAATTCATAAGTGATAAAAGATTTAAAACATTCAAGGAGGGGTTAACGCATCCGGGGCTTGCCTTGGTTGCATAGCTGAGAGGGACCCTCAGAGACTTCCCAAGTCTCGGATCCTACTTCCTCGAACGAAGCACCGACCTCGGGGTTCGGTTCCACGGTCGCTCCTTCGGTCACATGCACTATACGCAAAATGATGAATGCTCATGATATGCGTATGACAAAATTTAAGAAGGACCGAGTTGAGTACAACTCTCCTCCTCGGTGCAAGGACAGGTTAAATAGTAATTAAAGTTGTTTTTCATCTTAGTGTCTTTACCCAAGAGGTTGCATCAGTAAATTAAGATTTCTCTTAATTCATAATTATCCTTAATTAAATATTATTAATCCTTTTTACCTTAATTAACTCTTAATTAGGTATTAATGATAGTAATTAAGTATTAATAACAAACATTAAATAAGTGCCAAAGATCATTAAGGTTAATGACCTTAGGTCATCATACAATCCCAAAATCACTCAAACCCTAATTTGAGAAATTAAGCTAATTAATACTTAATTATTCTAGGATTATTATTAAATCTCTAATTAAAGGTATATTAATATTTTATTCAAATATTATCCAAATGCCACCAAATTTTGTGTGAAGCCATGGAATAATACTCAGGGACCTCTCACAAATTTTGGTGATTTTTGGACATACCTAAAAATTATTAAAATTCATGGAAGTTTTATTTATTAATTAAAGGATGCAATTTTCATATACATGTACACTACCAGACAATGGAATCTAGTATTTTTCCTGTGTTCTACACACTGCATAGAACATATACAAAAATTTTCATCATTTTTGGATCAGCAAACAATTTTCTACACAAATTCAAACATCAAGCAATTTTAAACAAAAAAAGAAAAGGAAAACCGCACTGTGCTAAAGTGGCCGGCCCGCCTAACCTCGGCCCACGCCGGTCCACCTGCTGAACCCGCCCTCTCTCCTCTCTGCAGGTCGCTGACGGGGTGGCCCCACCCGTCAGCTCTTCCTTCCTCGCGCGCGGCGGCTCTGCTGCAACTCCTACCGCCGCTGGCGAGGTCTGAGCCCGCTCTAGGGTGTGCAACAGCTCCGCATCAACCTCGTGACTCCATAGCTACCACTCGCGGATGCTCTACCCTCTTCTTTCTTCCTTGGCTACACGGATGGCGGACGGCCGTGGCCGTCACCCGTAGACCGGCCGCTAGGGCTCGGTAGAGCGCAAACGAACGTGCTAGCGAGCTTCCAAGAAGGTTAGAGGGTGTGGTGCTCACGTTGCGGGGCTCGGGGAGGTAGCTGAGGCTGCTGGTGACGGAGGCGGTGCCGTCGGGTGGGTGCTCCGAGCTCAGCGAGGTCATTCTGGTGATCCTTGCGGAGCGGTCTGGCCACGAGGAAGGGTGCTCGCGGCGGAAGTTGGCCGGAGCTGGGGAAGAAGGGCTCGACTGGGAGCTTCAGGGGGTTAGAGCACGGGGTGAGGGGTCTAGGAGGTAGCTGGGTCATGGGCGAAGCAGACACGGTGCACTGGGGAGATGGGAAGGGCGTGTCGACGGCGAATTTCGCGGTGGCGCGGGTGTAGCTCGTCGGCGCTCTCGGAGGCAAACGGAGGCGCGTCGGCCGGTGGAGCGGCTTTATACCCGCGAAGAGCAAGCACGGAGCTTCCACGTCGGTTGGCAACACAGGCAGGCAAGCAGCTGCGTGCCCTCATGCACGCACGCGGCGCTGCGCGCGCAGCGGCCGCGCTGGACAGGGGCGCCGTGATCCCTATCGGATCACTGTAGACCTCCATATTCCCCCTTTCTGTCTTTTTGCGAAATCCGACCAAAATTTGAACTAAGGTCCAAAATCTGTTAAAACAAAAGTTGTGTAGAATTTTACAAGCTACAAAACATATTTGGGTGTCCAAAGCTGATTCTAAGTGGAAAATGGTGAATTTGTCAAAACAGTTTGAATTTCAGATCTCAAATTGGGGAAATTCCAATTTTTGAATTGGGGCAGATCAGAGTTTCCAAAATTACTTTTGATTTTCCAAAACAACTTGAAAAATTCCCAACTTGAAAGTTGTTCAACTTTTTGAGCTCTACAACTTTTATGTTGGCCACTTTTCAAGATTCCAAATAGATTTTGAATTGGGGATTCAAATTGGAAAGGGGGACACATTCTAGAAATCTGTATTTTCAAAATTATTTTGAATTTTGTATTAAAACTTCAAAAACTCAAATCACCAAAGTTGTTCATCTTGACAAGATCTACAACTTTGCTTTTGAACTCAACCTCAAATTTTGCTTAGTTTTTAAATTGCACCAAAGGGGCAAATCTAGGGTTTTAAAATAAGGGTTCTTCCACCCTATTTTGTCGGAAACCTTCCACCCTAGGAATTTCACAACCACACTAGCTTCAATACACCTTGCAAACACACTTTAATTCCCTAAGCACAAGCAATCAAAATAAACTTATTTTAATTTGATGCATCAAGTGGTGCTTAATCAATATGCGATGCAATGCTCATGATGACATGATCCCATTTTAATAACCGTAACATCGGGGATGTTACAGTTGGTTCTCCCGTTTCCCTGTGGATACGATAAAACCTTTAACCGGGTAAAAGCTACAACGGTATCCGTGCGCTTGCAGATTTTTCTGTGTGTGTATAAATACCATAGTACACTCTAGTGCCATGCTAGGGATGACAACCCAGTATTCAAGTGGTGTTAGCAAGTGTCAACAAGCATTTTTGGCGCCGTTGCCGGGGAAACGGTTGTTGAGTTGACTACGAACTAGCTTAATCATTTTCTAAAAAAATAAAATAAATATATATGTTTCCTTTTATCCTTTGCCTCATCTCTGCTATTCTTTCTTCTTATCTAATCCTTGATTTCTGGTCGATCATGAATGCAAACATGTCTATCTATCAGTTCCATAGACCTACGGGCACACATCTCGAACCACCAAAATCTTCAAAGCCTATCATAGCATCTAGTTTTGAGATAGACCCCGAATACATAGAATTTGTTCAAAAACAACCTTTCTCAGGAGCAAGTGAGGAAAACCCATATACCCACCTAAGAGAGTTTTATCGAGTCTGTGACCTCCTTCGCATAGAAGGCATGTCCGATGAGACCCTTAAATGGATGCTCTTTTCGTTCTCTTTAATAGGAAAAGCTAGACATTGGTATAAACTCAAAGTAGGAAGTGTTCATGGAGATTAGAAGGAGTTACATAATAGTTTTATTTTAAAATATTTTCCAATCTCTAAAGTGGCGGAACTTCGGCGTGAGATTATTTCTTTTAGACAACTGGAAGAAGAATCTCTTGGCAAATCATGGGACCGCTTTATTAACCTTACTCTCACTGGCCCAAAGCTTTCTATTCCACAAGACGTTCTTCTAATTCACTTTTTTGAGGGCCTTGGTATGGAAAATAAGCAAACATTGAATATATCCTCCGGAGGATCTTTCCACCACCTATCCGCTAGTGATGCTTGGAATTTGATTGATTTAATGAGTGGAAAGTCTCCGAGTTTTTATATCCCTGAGAAAGAGAAAGAACCAGTTCCTAGACAAGAAGAAGAAGTTTCGATAGCCAGATCACAACCACTTCAATCCCAAACTTTAGCTATCGATCCTAAACCATAAATACCCCAAAATTCTTCAAGGGAGGAAGGAATTCCGATCTTAAATCTTTCAGATACTGATGGTTTAGACTTTTTGTTCCATAAGAGAACTTCAAGCAGGGATAGTTCAAATCCTTGCAATAATGGTTCTCTTAGAGAATGTCCTGGTTCCTGTTATGAAGAAGTCGAGGATGACATATCAAGTGAAGGAGAGCTAAGCCATATAGAAAATTCTAACACCTCCCCTTTCCTGATCACAAGTTCTAAATGGCTAGAATGTGTAGAATGGATGGATAAGGAAGAAGCCTTAATGGATTCTGACTTTGGCTCAATTTCAAATGGTGAGTTCTTGACTCCCTTTGAAGATGAGATTCATCCAACTATAGAAGAGGACATAGGTGAGACCAATCCAGGAGAAACTCCGAACATTCAGATTGGAGACGAAGATAACATTAATGAGCATGGAATTTATTTCATAGCCACCTCATTTACTCTATGCTCATATGCAACATCTTCCCAATCTAATGGTCTCTCCAGCATCACCACATTTGAGATCTCCAACCCCCTCTTCCTTTCTATTTATAAAAACTTTAAAAGGGTGGTTGTCGATGCATATGTCTATAATAAATATTGTAGATCTCGTTGAGTTGATCTTGATATAGGTCAGCGATTGGAAGGGAAACCACTTCGCCGACATAATTGATGGTTTCCCAAGGACAAGCTTAGAGTCCTAAAACAAGCGCTTATCAGATCGTAACATGACCATGCCATATTGCCTTGTGTATTGAGCATATAAAGATAATTATGAAAATATTCCTTCAGGTATTCTTGTCACTAACCTTTCCAAGATTGGAGCAAGAAGATCAGATGAATGACAAGCACAAGGTATGTCCAACCAATCATCATACAACATTGAATTAAATTCACCCAAACTTGAATTTTGCAAAATTCAAGCTTGGGGGAGTACTTTTCATAAAAAAACATCCTTTGTCATGTTGCTATATTGGTTGTCCCTACCTTTGAGACATGCTCAATTTGTTAAATACTAATCACACTACTTCATCTCCACTTGAGTAGATCTCTATAAATGCCATCACGCTACCTTTGTTTATCCTAGTAAGTGTTAGTTTGGAAGTACTGCACATACTTCTATTGGCTTTTAAATTAAGCATGGTGCTTAGGTTAAACAGCCTTCCTTAATCTGATTAGACATGGAGTCTAGTTCGGTTATTGAACTAAAAACTGCTTGTGTAGACATTAGTATATTTTGTCGGACTAACCCCTGCACGAAAACTTTCAATATCAACCTGGGAAGTCCTGAGATAAACTCACATTGGAGACAAGGAGAGGGACACATGAAGTTTAACAATTTACACAGGGAAGACATAGCTCATAAGAGATGACCCATGGAGGGTGCCACAAACACGATGCACAACCGCTAAGAAAGGAAAGCTTCCACAAGGTGATACTGTACCCTCACTCTTCAAGTAAGGTAACATCTTAAGGTACTTGACTATCACTTTTATAAGCTTCTCCTTGGTTCTGGCGTTCATATGAATAAAAGAGACAAACATGTATGATTTACAACTCTAGATTAACCAACCCAATCGATTCAACATGTTTAGTCCTTCCACCTTTGTGATCCCACACTCCTAATCATATAAGCTAAAATGTTACACACTCAATCTTTGGAAGAGATATAAAGAAAAAGACATACACATAGATAGATTATCTTTCCATAAGGTTGAGCGATCTGATCTGACAAATGTTATAAGTGCTACACTCATGAACTTATCATCCATCAACTTTGTCTTGCTCACTATGCTTAAGGTTAGAGAAGAACAAATACACTTTTGGTTCTGTTGGTGTTTTCCACCAACAGGACCCATGCACTTGATCTCTGCCTTGTCTCCATGAGCAGGTACACTTCGAGCAAAACATGGAGGAGTTTTATAACTCTCAGACTCTACCAAGTAAAGGACCTGGATCTACGAGCACAAACACACTGAGCCAGATACTGCCAACGCCGTACTTTGAACTGCTGGGCAAACGAAGAACATGGGTGACACTGTATCAAGAGGAGCAGACGTCAAGGTCCGCACCTGAATCAAATGACGCACCTGAAGAATGAACACGGTGAGAAGTCTTGTTCAGAAGACTTAAAACATTGAACCCTCACCGAAAGGTAAAATCGGTATTTATCCATATTTATCTTTTCTGCATTCCTTTTCCTTTTTTCTTCCATCACTTGCATTAGCATGTTTACTTTTCCACATTAGCATTAGAAAAGAAAAATATATATATATTTGTTCATTGCACTGCATCATAAAATCTAAAGCCCCATGAAAGTAGACTTGTGGTTTAAAACCCAAAGGTATATTGACTGTGGTGGCATAAAATAAATATGTTTTCATCTTACAATAAAAATATAAAAAAATAAATTTATGATCCTACCAAAGAGAGTAATATTTATTAGAGGAAGCTCAACATGATAAAGGCAAAAAGATTTTTATGCTAACACTTAACCAGTTCCACAAAGCTTTGTTGTCTATTTGAGCTCCACAGAATTCAAGGATCAAAGAAGACTAGCAGACGGATGACATTCTAATCGCTGTCACGGTTCTGCCAACATTCAAATACACCTCCGCCGCCTGCTAGCTACATCAGAAGAAATTACATCAAAATCCAGCTTGGGGGAGAGCACCCCCATTTATCCAGCTAAGTGTTTCTACTCGCATTTATACTTTACTCAAATAATAAAAAGATGCATAAACATAAAAACCCAAATAAAGATTTTATGCTTATATATATATATATATCTTTGCCTAGTTTGCTAAATAAATAAATAAAGTTTGCTATGAACCCTCATGATAAGCTCTCATATGGAAATGATGAATAGTTGCTCTGCCATGACTAGTTCTCAAAAGTGAAATCTCTATCAAGTTTAGGTATGACTGTTATGAATTAAGATTTGCTCTAAAGCTGAACTTATGGGAAGAGTACTTGATTTAAAGTCTAAGTCGTTAACGGATATAATATGGGAAGGTTGAGCTGCTGTTTATCTGTTCCTAGAGATGCTTGAATTCTAGAGAATTTTATCCTTGAAAATCTTTAAAATGTTGCATGATGAGTTCCTGTATGATGAGAGTTTAAAATCCTACCACAGCCATATATACATGCTTATTAGACTATGAACAATACATATACTTTTTACTACTTATGAGCATTGAGTGTGGTCAAGCTGTGTAGACCCTTAGAAGCTTGTCATGCGGTTAAAATCAAGATCCACTTGCACGTTCACTCATACATGCTGCTTCTACTCTGGAAGTACGCATCCACATACATCCACTCATTTCCATCTCCAGATTTACCCAAAATTATTCTACTCCTATCCAGGAGAGAATAGCCAAAAACATTATCCTATTCCTATTATTCCCTGTGAAATAAATGCTCGAGATATTTTGGTTACTACCACTTGCTACATTATTCCAGGAGGGTGAGTGTTCTGGAAAAAAAGAGAGAAGTGAAAACGAGAAAATAAAAAGGGGCAAGTGCCCGGAACCTCGAAAAAAAAGAAAGAGAAGTGAGACGAGAGGTAAAAATGGACAAGTGTCCGACAGTAGAATTAGGGGTACAAGATACCCACCTGAGGGAAAAGAAAAAGAAAATATAGAGCATCTCATTGCCCTCAAAAAGCTTCAAAGTGCAAGAAAGGTATGTATCCCCTCAAAAGAGCAAAAGTAGAATTAGACTTTCACCATTGTTTTCACCATTATCACCATCATCACCATACACCATTCATTCGCCACACATGCACATCTTGATTTGACTTATTGACTTGTTTCTCTGGATCCATGGTTTGACTATGCAATAAATGTCTTGTAAGTATGTATTAGCTGTCTCCCACCTATGAGCTCCAGATATCAAAACCTTATTAGAGTAGGGTGAGAGAGAAGGTAATATCACTATGCCTCATACCAAAAATACCACATACTTTGAGAGAAGGCATATAACATCACTGCCTTGGTAAGGATCCAGAAATACCACAAAAGAGAGAATTGAGAGAGTCATACAAGGAATCTCTGAGTTTTATTTGAAAATCTACAAAAACTCTAGAGCTATAGTTGATCAAAGAATAAGAGACATGGTGCTTGACTTGACCGTTCTATCTTTTAACTGCTCAAGACACAAGTGACGGTTGCAAGCCCCATGGTGGAAGGTAATATGAGTAAGTTTAAATCTTAACAGTTTACCTTAACCTAGAGATGAGATCTTGTTTGAACGCATGAGTACCTTTAAGGCATAAAACCACTGCAAAAACTCTTGAGTCCATCCTTGCTCAGGGACGAGCAAGAGGTATGCTTGGGAGAGTTTGTTGACGGTCCTTAAGTATCAAATTTAATCATCAAATAAATAAATAAAAGGATCTAAATGCAACCAACACCTAGACTTAGGGTTTTATCTAACAGAATTCCATGACTTTTGGTGTTTGTCTATTTCTATAGGGGGTTATCAAGAAATATGGAGGAAAGGCCCACACGTCGGGTTTACATAGAGATATTAACATGCCGCGCAATTTTCTATCATCTAGAAGACTCCAGAAGCCACGGAAACAAAGCAGAAGCCGAGAGGGCTCAGGGACAGGGCTCCCGCCCTAGTCCTTAGGGCGCCCACCCTCCTATTCTGCCCAATCAGGGTACAACTCGGGGATTATGCTCCACCGACCTAAAGGATTATTGACGGTCCTTAAGTATCAAATTTAATTATCAAATAAACAAAGAAAAGGATCCAAATGAAATCAACATCTAGACTTAGGGTTTTATCTGATAGAATTCCACGAGTTTTGGTGTTTGTCTATTTCTGCAGAGGGTTATCAGGAAATACGGAAGAAAGGCCCACACGTCGGGATTACATAGAGATATTAACGTGTCGAGCAATTATCTTACATCTAGAAGACTCCACAAGCCACGGGAAGAAAGCGGAGGCCGACTGGGGCCAGGCACTGGGCGCCCGCCCTCCTGCTGAGTCCAATCAGGACTCTGTTTCGGGGAAGATCTCCACCGACCTAAAGGATCAAGGATAACCGTTCAATCAATGTCGGTTTGATCCAACGGCTCATATTCACTTGAAGGGACTATAAAACCAGACCCCCTGGCCCCTCGAGGTGAGAGCCTCTCAACCCTAATTCATTATTCTCAAGGGAGAAGAAGCCCCTGATCAAGATTAGAGCCACCACATCAATTAGATATCTAGATTAGCATAACTACATAGGATTAGAACTAGAAGGAGTCAATCTTCGATTGGTTTCCGGATCTGTCAAGAGGATTCTTGGTAATTCTCTAATTGTGCTTCTAATTGTTCTTCTAATCATCTTTGTTCTTCAATATTATGAATATGACTTTGTTCTACTTCAATATATTGCTTATGACTTTGCTCTACTTGCTTATATTCAAGATTATATTGTTCTTAGTTTATCATAGTTATGTACTTGGCTTAGTTAGATTGGATCTATATACATGCTTAGGACCGTATAGCGTTTATCCATCGGATCCATGGGTAAATGATAGATATTGTGTAGGCGTGGTGCTTATACCGTATTTATCTGCGATTGTACCCAATATGCCAGATCGTGGGGTAGTTCGTGATAGTGATAGCTTCATTGATTCTTATATAGTCCCCCTCTCGTGTATTGGGCTGGCAGAGCAACATTATTACAGGGGAGTGATTGCTATGTTTCTCATTTACCTTGCTAATATCACTATGCATGGGCGTAGTCTTGTCTCGCAATGATTGCTAAGTATGCTTGCACTAACTATGATAATGCTAGACTATATAGTTGACAATAACTTAGGGAATATTCTTGTAGTTTGTTCTAATTCTATGCTAATGACTTTCTAGAGTATCTAATTGAGGTGCTTATCATATTTATTATGTGGCTAAGTTATGATCAGATTAATTATCTTTGTCACTATTCATTACTTCATATATCTTTTATGTGACACTTATCCCTATATGAAAGAGTTAGATAAATGTTCTCAATTATACATGCAATGATAGATACTCAATCTCATATTCTATTCTGTAATCAATATTGATGATTGCTAATCCCTTTCCAGTGGTAAAAATATAAATAACGATACCTGGAATACTTCTCGGTTAAAATGCTACATCAGTATTAATCTGTGCGCTTGCAGATCTCATTCATTATTTATTTAGAAGAGCAATTGCATATTTCAATACCGCGTCTCTCATGTCATGCTGGGGATGACAACTTGGCTTAAGTGGTATGAGGGATAGGTTTGGCATTTTTGGCACCGTTATCAGATTTAGAAAACTGTCTACTTATGGTAATGATGTTAAGAATACCCAACATGCATTTTTGGCGCCGTTGCCGGGAAGGTTGATTACTAATCAAGAATGGATATAGATTTTCGAGTCATCATTCGCATCACTAATATGATTGAGCTTATCTATTCTCTCATAGAGTTTTACCCTGATATTTTCTATTTTTATCTTATGCAGGGGAATGTATGAATAGAAGACATCTTCCAGGGAATTTTGCTGACAATCCCGAAGCGTTATTCAGAAAAACAAGAGCCAAGCTCAAGAGGAGATCATCAACACTTCAACAAGAAGCTTCATCCAATCAAGAAGATCACCGGAAC
>NC_012875.2:12408173-12564220 GCF_000003195.3 Sorghum bicolor | reverse complement strand
TTAGCAATATTATTGTGCATACATGCTGGCGCATATGTTTTGATGTGATGCTTGTTGCTCCTTTATGTGTTGAGTGAGCAATGTTTTAAAATGCGTTTAGTAGATCGATCTTCCATGATTGGTACGTCTCTATCTTTATATATAATCAAATTTCTTGTCTCTCAGGTCAAGATTTTATTCAGAGTCTCTCAGAATATTTTCTTTCAAACCTAAGTTACTCCTTTCAGTTTTTCATCCATCCAGCAATCTCTACAAACTTCATGACAATTTTTTTCGGCCTTTTCTAGAACTTGTTTCCACTTTTGTGTGTGCCTAATCTAATTTTTAGATGCTCTAAATCATCTTATCATGAGGTCTAAATACTTTATTTTGGTCTCTCATATTCCATAATATCTCTGAGAAATTTCCCCAAATTCTTGGATTTTTCGGAGTATTTTTCGTGGCTTAACTACTAATTCTAAACTTTTCTAGAATTATTTTATCAATGAAAACAATTAATTCTGAAAATAATAAATCTCTTATTATTTTTCCAACGTCAAAGCCCATAAAAAAATCCCAAAAACCATGTAGTTATTTACTAATGGTCTTTAATAATTAACTAGGTAGCGTGCCCGTGCGTTGCCACGAGATAGCAAAACTTTTATACTAAAAACACATGGATCACACGATAACATAACAACATTAAATATTAATATTAAACAGTCATAATTGTTTATTATTTCCTCACTTTAGAATACAAAGATAACTCTGTGTTGCTAGCACCGTGCAACTTCATGATAGAATGTGCAAACTCAATCACTGCAATTTGCATACCCAAATAAATGCTAAGATATAGAATTCACACGCATATTTTGTAGCTAGATTTTTCCCTTAGACTCCTTTGTCTCCAAAACCTCATGGGCACCAACATACCATCCGCACACTGAAGTGCAAAAATTCGTTCACATTTCTATATAGTGGGCTAGTGGCATGTCACAGGAGGACCTTCTATGTTAATGTTTAGCCACTCCCATGCTTTTTCATAGGCATCTGGAGTCTACGAATGCGACAATATCCCAATTACACTACTACACAAAATATTTTGCAAGACGTTTTGAAATAGGCCTTGGAGGTGGGCGGGACTTTGAACCGAGGCGGTCGTTTTTTATTACCTGAGGCTCCCTTTCTCCAGACGTCGTCGCTCCCCTCCACCAGTTGTGATCCACTCCCCCATCTCTCTTACCCAGTCGCGAGCCTCTCCCCCATCGCTCCCCTCTCTCCCATGTTGCCTCTCCCCCACCGCTCCTCTCTCCCCCATGGTGCCTCTTTTTTGGCTCAAAAACAGAGACTGAGGCAGCAACTTACATGCAGATTTAAACAAAGATACAACTGCCATTTATCATATTAAAAAGTAAAATTGACACATAAATCTTAGGCCACAATCATGAAAAGCTAAAAAAGATGTGATACAATAGGCCACCAAACAGAAAACGCTAAGCCGACTGATCCTATTGGAAATTAAGCTCATGCTGATCCAAAGTCAAGCAAGACAGAAAGTCTGTCATGCTTGGTAATATAGTTATGGTATAATAATATTGTCAAGTATATGAACTGTATAATTTCTTATAAAATACCTATATGATTTACAATTGGCAGGTGTGCACCTAACAGTATTTGGTTCTCACTCTCTCTGAAAGCATCCCTGTCAGAGGCAGCATCAGACTGCAAAAACCCAATTCAGTTAGAAGGTCACACACACAGACACGTAAACATTCAGTTAGTACGAACAATCAATGAAAAGGCAACATCATCAGGATTAAAAGAGCTAAGTCTATCACTGATCGTTGAGCTTTTCATAGGACTCAATTTGGATGCCTAGTTTCTTCTTAACATAAAGCCACATAGTTCCAAGTTTGGTTCTTTTTTAAAAAAAACTATAGACCAAAATGATTACATATAGAACTACATGTGTGATGTATCAAAAAAGATGTTACCCATGCTTGGGAGCAGGGAGCACAAGCATCATCAGCTAAGGTGATTCCACAAGTCAAAACACATAGTCACTTCTAGCTAATCGAATGATATAAGAGAGAAATTTTCCTTGATTTTTTTATACAATCACATTCCTTTAGAAAATAATTAAAACAACAAGTTGTGCATTATACCTTTTCTGGTATTTTCCATTCAAGTGCCTGCAGTGAGGAGTTTAACGTTTTGTTCCAGCCACAAATGACAATAAGCCCGCTTGGCAACTTCTTCTCACGAGCAGTAACATTTGTTCACATCAACATGTTCAGCTATGAGTTTGAACCTCAAAGGTAGAGTAAAGCTTAGATTGTATTTAAAGCAAGTTTATCTGTTGCTAGGTGTATGTGCAGATTAAGAATGATTACAGTGGGTTCTTCCTGATATGAGATAACCACAAATATAACTTCTTATTGAGACACTAAAACAAAACAAATTGAACCTTGATTAAAAAGCAGCAAATGAATATTTTTTCAAAATTACAATATGCAATAAAAAATAGTATGAAAAGTAGGCTTCAGGCTTCTAATATCTGATATTGTCAGAACCTGGTCTACATAGTAGGGATGCACACTGGATTTAATTTATAATCTGTCAATCACTTCTATTTTAAAGATCAAAAATTTTAGAAAGAACAACGATGGTCAAAGCTGCAATTCTAATTCCCAGAATATTTGGACTGACATACAAAGTTACAACTCTATTGACCATTTAGACCAAGAAATGAAACTTGCTGAGATTTTTCTAATAGACGACAAAGAGCTAGTCACCAACCTGGGAGAAAAGTGAGGATCAAAAACAATGAGTTGAACAACCAATGTCTGCTTGATTTGAGTAAATTTCTTTCATGCAACCTGCGCAGACATAAGAGCATTATAGAAACACCTTACAATAAAATGATCGGTATTCAAGAAGCTAAGTATACTTCAAGATGATTTTTCAGTAACATTTTTAAATATATTATATGGATGGATGCTTATAGAAACCCCTTCCAATATCAAAATAAATGGTGTGCATTAGAAATCTGAATGTATCCATTAGATGCAAAATAGATTTCTACTCAATAAATAGAAAACATGATCACAAAATCAGCCGGTGGCCGATAGCTGACCAATTGTAAAAAGTCACCCCAAAATCATGAGAAATTGATAACACTCTCCCTAACCGATACATGGAGCTGATTGGCCCGAATTAAAAAACCCAAGCATATCCAAGTCAGCACCCTTCTCACATGTGGATCCCCTCGACCCATCAACCAATGCTTCCTATTCCTTGCCACTTGTGACGACATGCAGTGGCTTGAATTAGCACCGACAAAAGGATAGTACCACTACCACCAATCCCATTTAGGTGGCCTGAATTGCAACCACTTAATTTCTACATGCAAGTACATTAAGAGTTTTGTCTTGATAATACAAAATGACCATGATAACGGTGCACTAATTAGCAGAGAGGGGCAAAGAAGCGCTCCAACTTTACTTTTTGTGTCTTCTATTTCAAAAGGTTCCCCTTTACAATTCTATTTTGCTGTTGTTGACCTTGCTGTACTAAACCTATAGATTAGAAAAACAAATGAATTTAATTTAGCACACTACTAAGTGCAACAAGATGTGCAGTTGTCAGAGCAACTGATATTCATTTGTCAAACTAACTGCATATTCGTCAATGTCCAGTTGTCAGAGCAAGATTATTAGTGGCTATTCCAAATTAAACATAGGAACAAGATGAAGCAGTAATAAAGTAGAGATTTGCTGAACAAATATGCAGAAATACAGGAAATTAGAGGGGAGCAAGGGAAGGACAATGACCACTCCCAGAGGCCGTTGCGTGCAAAGACATAAAAAACTACAGGAGAGCTTCTTTTTTATCTCTGTGTATCTATATAATTTATTTACTGAACCAAACCCTGTATGTTCGTTAATGTTGTAGTCCTAGCTGAATCCAAAGCACACGGGATAATACCATCTTAATTCCAAAGCACGACACACACATGAATCTGACGCTCGTGATCCCAGCAGCATGGTCCTAGCAGGCAGATGCTCCATTCATAGGGAATCGCGTTCAGTGCACAGGAAATGTGAGGCTGTAAATCAGATTTTATTACACCAAAAAAAGGAAAGAAAGTAAAACTCAAAGGGATTTCATCAAACACGTTACCTGCAGAGAAAACGAATGACAGACGGATGACCGATGTGCACGAGATGGCCTAACACTGATTGGATCCGGGTTTCGCCAGATTTGGCCGGCGGTCCTTACCACCAACCGATGAGCGGCGACGCCCCGACCTGCTCAAGATGCCTAGATGAGTAGCGGGCGGCGGTGTCTGGTGGTGGAGACGGACGCCAACGGGGCGGTCCTGAAGCGCGTCGGCGAGGGGTGGGGGTGGCGTGGATGTTGGGGGACAAGTGGGCGGCGGTGGCTGGCTGTAGGGTAGTAGGCTTGGTGGTGGAGGTCGATGTCAGCGATCCCAGGTGCGAGCGGGCGCCAATGGATGGCGACCGGTCTCAAGGCGGACGGCGGACGACATGTGCCGGCTGACGGCGCTCGGCGGGCGATGCGCGGCGCGTGCACTCGCGCTCGGCGGGGGACGGCGCGTGTCGGCGGACGGCGCTCGGCGGGCGAGGCGAGGCGCGTGCGCTCGTAGGCAAGAGGCGAGGCGCCGCGTGCGTTCGCAGGACGCCCGAGTGGACAAGATAGGAAAGGTGGAGGGGATGACGGTCCCTGTGTTTGTTTCCAAGTACACACGATGGAGGGATGCGGACGCACGGCGGGCGGGCAGGACCAAAGTAGATGTCGCACGAAAGTAATGTCCCTCTTCTTCTTTTTTAGTTGTATAAGGAGATTAGGCCTATTAGTAAAGGTGGAGGATGTAACATCAATTAATACCACATTGCTAGTTGATATAAATGTGGAGAGTTTTTCTCTATATATATATATATATATTAACCCCTTGAGTAAAGCATATAAATCTCTAATGAGATTAAATTTTTCCACTTTCCATTGAATAGCTCACCATCAGCCATTGATCGACACCGGCCGTGCCTCGGTCCATCGCCCTCGCATCTCAACCTTCTGGAGCCGCCTATCCATCTTCAAAAGCAGCGCCTGGTGGTTCACGGTTGAGGATGACAACCTTCCCCTGCTGTTCCAGACGGTCCTGAGCAGCTGTTGGATTCGATGTCATATCGGCGTACGCGTGTTCCTACCAACGTGTCCAAGGCGGAGTCAAGTCTGCACTGAATCGGAAGCGATGTTGGAATTGCAACTAATCACCGTAGCACAATCCATCTGCTATTCGGTTGTCAGTTGATGCTGTTTGGAATTCCAATATGATACTCCAAAAGCTGAGTCCCTGTGGTGCTGCCTGTTCTCTGTTATTTGCTGCAGGCTGTTCGATCTACCGGCTATCACGCGACTGCGATGTATCTGCTGAATTGCCATCCATCAAGTTTCGGGATGCTACAGGTTATTTTACGTAAATCTAAATTGCCACCGTTCCTTGTTCTCTGTAGTTTGATTTTCTTGCTATGCTCTGCGCCAACTCTGTAGTTGTTAGCTTGATGACATCGTGATGGCATTATGATGATGTCATTTAAGTTTTGTGGCCGTTTTTATTTATGAAAACAAATCTAGAACTACAAAGAAAATACACTTGCTTGTTTAGGTCATATTTTCTTCGCTTTAACTCCGTTTTGACCCGTTCAAATTGCGTTGGTTTCATAATCATAAGCTCTACATGTTAGTAAAATTATTTACTCAGTTTGAAACTTTTTATTTTCGTGACCCTAATTAATTAATTACTTTTCTATATAAAATCTTAAAAAATTCATAACTCCTCCGTTTTAATTCCGATTTTCGCGATCTTTACGTCTATGATATCGTAGCGATACGTAGAATCATTTTATAAACTTTTCATACTGTTTTTATATGATTGGTGTACTGTTCTAATAGTAGCCTTGTTTGTTTCGTGTATGTTGTCTCCGATTGTTTGTGTGTTGATGATCGATTTAGACGGTGAACAATTCGTGGTGAACAAGAGTACTTCAGTGATCAAGATCTGAGCCTTGGACAACTAGTGAGACCAGCAGGATAACCAAGAGCAATTGGATTAAGGCAAGTATAGTAATTTGGATTTTATTTCTGTGACCATGATCCTGTGGCTAGATTAATGTTAAGTAATAAACGATAAAAGATGACTTTTTAGCAACTTGATGATTTATCTGTACGTGATCATCCGGGACAACAGTGCAACCATGAGGGCTATAATGGCTCTGGCTTTAGCTCAGTATGAAGATCTTTTCTAGCTTGTTAGAGGTTACCCGAAAGGGCGGAGGGGCTGAACCGTTTTGGGTATAGTGTGGCCTCTGTCTGTATGTGTATAGGCTACGCGTCATTGTGCCATCGGAAGGGGGGCTCTATATCTGCGCGCAAAGGAAACCTAGCGGCTCTAACATGTTAGACAAACTTTTGAAATGCTTCATAGTGATCCCTACCGACCTTCCTTGGAAGTGGGTTAAGAGGCTGATCACCTCGGGTGATAGGGTAAATCATGACTCATGGGTAAAGATGTACAACCTCTGCAGAGTGTTAAAAGTAGTATACTAGCCGAGCTCACGGTCAGGAGCGGCCTGGGGACATCTACATTAAGGGTGATGAATCTTGTGTGTTAAATATGCTCATTATTTATTGTTTAATGCTCTACATTAATTATGTCACATTGATCATGAGATTGTGGGATCTATACAATCTAGTTGCTATACTTGTGGAGTTCGACATGGACTCACTCTTGCTATTTCCCCCACCCTTCAGGAGAAGTTTAGGCGTGTGATCAACCAGTCAGTTCGATCCTGTAGAGAGAAGTTAATACCCGAAGTTCAGAGTTGTCTATCCGCTGTTTGCTATCAAGGTTATCTCATTTATATTAAGTATGTTATATATTTATGCATTGTCTTTTGATATTACCCTTTATTTGTAGCCATATGTGAGATTTGCCTTATAAAACTCGCATATGGTGCGTATCTGATTTTGTCCTTAAAATCGGGTATTACAAATTGGTATCAGAGCAATGCTGACTGTAGGACGCAAGCCTAGTTAGAAATTTGTCGTCTTAAGGTTTTGGAATTGTCATAAAATCCTTGCTCTATAAACCTTGGTATTTTCATCCATACTATATCCATATCCTTGCTATTTGTCTCCACCTTGTTGCTTATTTTAAAACTACATGTTCTCACCTTCACTCCTTGATTCAGTATGCTATTAGAACCTTTTCTTACCCCCTTCTTGCGTCTTTGAAACATAAGTTTTAGGATCTTTGCCCTTAATGAAGAGAATGATAATATCGCAAGTTGAGTGAAGTGTGCTTAGTTGGTTTGTGATTATGTTTATGTTTGATTTGGATCTTTGTAATGAGTGTAATGATTTTGTGAGTTCTTCACAATTTTATTTAGTTTATAGACCTAAGGCATAAGGATTAATGAAATAAGTAGTTGGGTTTGGCTATCTCTTGTTTCTATCCCTTGCTGATTTCTGGAGGAGTTTGAAATAATGCTGGTGTATCTAAAGGTCCGGTCGTGCAAAGTTTATCAAATTTTTCTGGGAACAATTAGACTTCAAGATATTTCTCTGACCGCAAGAAGCACCCTCATAGCTATTATGGTTTGGAAGTTACAAAAATCACAAGATGATACAGATGTGCTGTCAAGAATCTGGAACAGTTTCGGTTGCTTACTGTTAATGCTGACTGTAGGACGCAAGCCTAGTTAGAAATTTGTCGTCTTAAGGTTTAGAAATTGTCATAAAATCCTTGCTCTATAAACCTTGGTATTTTCATCCATACTATATCCCTATCCTTGCTATTTGTCTTCACCTTGTTGCTTATTTTAAAACTAAATGTTCTCACCTTCACTCCTTGATTCAGTATGCTATTAGAACCTTTTCTTACCCCCTTCTTGCGTCTTGGAAACATAAGTTTTAGGATCTTTGCCCTTAATGAACAGAACGATAATATCGCAAGTTGAGTGAAGTGTGCTTAGTTGGTTTGTGATTATGTTTATGTTTGATTTGGATCTTTATAATGAGTGTAATGATTTTGTGAGTTCTTCACAATTTCATTTAGTTTATAGACCTAAGGCATAAGGATTAATGAAATAAGTAGTTGAGTTTGGCTATCTCTTGTTTCTATCCCTTGCTGATTTCTAGAGCAGTTTGAAATAATGCTGGTGTATCTAAAGGTCCGGTCGTGCAAAGTTTATCAAATTTTTCTGGGAACAATTAGACTTCGAGATATTTCTCTGACCGCAAGAAGCACCCTCATAGCTATTATGGTTTGGAAGTTACAAAAATCACAAGATGATACAGATGTGCTGTCAAGAATCTGGACCAGTTTCGGTTGCTTACTGTTTAGACATATATAACTATAGACTTTGGAAAAGTGTTCTATAGAAAAGTTGTAGATAATTTGCTAAGCTTTTCAACGGTATAAGCTGGAACTCATTTGGATAAGTAGAACCTGAGATATGACATTTATACTTGGATGTTTCTGTTCTATTTCAAAATCTGGACACATCTGGTATTTCCTATTTTCAGCCAAGTTAAAGATAGAATCTGGGAAAAAGTGGTATACAAAAGTTGTAGAGAATTTCCTAAGCTTTGTAAAAATTTAAGGATCATCTCCGGATGAGTTAAGTAGCTCGAGATATAACTTTTGGAAGTCACTGCACCTTTGCTGAGACATTGTCAGGATGGATATTAAGTTGGTTGTTTTACCAAAGCTTAAAAACAGAATCTAAGGAAGGCTTCTATATGAATGTTGTAGGGAATTTCGTAAGTTTTCTAACGGTGTAAGATACAACTCTATTGGATTAACAGAATAAGAGTTATATGTGTTTTACTACGCTGATGTTTTCCATATCATGAGAAAATTTCAGGATACCTGTTTGTTCTCTTGCACAAAAGTTCTTTGGGATGTCAGAAGTTCTTAATGTTAGTTAACTTGTCTGGAAAATATGCAAGCTAACTTTCTTGTGTCCCCTAGTTGACCCTTTTAAGGGGGGTAGCCCAATTAAAGGAGTTACAATAAGACGGATTGGCTAGTGTTGGATCATATGTGAGGATCACAAGCGCTTGGTAAATTGGTTTTGATTCAAGATATCATCCCATTCAGAGAATATATCTCATTGCTGATACTCATGGATTGGGAGTTATGGTTATGAGGATCAGATGACACCAAAGGTTACGAAGTTATATGTACAGTATGAGAGTGAAACAACTTAACCGTGATAAAGGTAGCGATAATTGGAACTTAGTGATGAAACTAACCTTGGATCAAGAGACTCGGTGCAACGAATGTAAAAGACTATGATGTGTAGCATCAAAAAGGATAGGAGAATTAGTCCTTAGTGTCCCCCAATCAATCTCCATTTTAAGGGGGGTAGCACCTTGGTATTACGGGATGATGCATTATAAAACTATCTTGAAGTGATAATTGTCTTCTGAGATATTATATGATTATGGTCATCTATAAGAAGTTTAAGTTTTGTCAAGATTGATCTTTGGTTCGAGCCACCCTTAGTTGTGAGATCAATTTTCACCATACTTAGCATGTACTTGAGACGTGATGTGGAGCATGGAAGTACTATCTTCTTGGACATAAAAAAAATATCAAAAAAATGTCATCAAGGTGGATCATAAGATCCTAAGGAAAATCTTCACTAAGTTGATTCTAAGTTGTTGACATCATCATTGGTTTGGTATTGAACAAGGTTATGACTTCAAAAAGTGCTATCACTTGGAGATAGATTACTAGAGGGTGCAACGGTAAAGCCAAAATCTCTACAAGAGGATGGAACAACTCAAGGAAGTGAACAACATCCAAAGGCAGAGTATCCATATCTCTTTGATCACTGTCTTCCTAATCTCGAGGACCAGATTCATCTTAAGGGGGGGTAGAATTGTAACACCCTAAAATTTGCCCTTTTCAAAATAGATGAAAATTTATTCAGTTTTGTATTTTGTGCTCATGAAAATATAAGGAAAATAATATTTTTCATTAAATTAAAATTTATTATAAGCCTTAGCAATATTGTTGTGCCTACATGCTGGCGCATATGTTTTGATGTGATGCTTGTTGCTCCTTTATGTGTTGAGTGAGCAAAGTTTTAAAATGCGTTTAGTAGATCGATCTTCCTTGATTGGTACGTCTCTATCTTTATCTATAATCAAATTCCTTGTCTCTCAGGTCAAGATTTTATTCAGAGTCTCTCAGAATATTTTCTTTCAAACCTAAGTTACTCCTTTCAGTTTTTCGTCCATCCAGCAATCTCTACAAACTTCTTGACAATTTTTTTCGGCCTTTTCTAGAACTTGTTTCCACTTTAGTGTGAGCCTAATCTAATTTTTAGATGCTCTAAATCATCTTATCATGAGGTCTAAATACTTTATTTTGGTTCCTCATATTCCATAATATCTCTGAGAATTTTCCCCAAATTCTTGGATTTTTCGGAGTATTTTTCGTGGCTTAACTACTAATTCTAAACTTTTCTAGAATTATTTTATCAATGAAAACAATTAATTCTGAAAATAATAAATCTCTTATTATTTTTCCAACGTCAAAGCCCATAAAAAATCCCAAAAACTATGTAGTTATTTACTAATGGGCTTTAATAATTAATTAGGCCTATTAGTAAAGGTGGAGGGTGCAACATCAATTAGTACCACATTGCTAGTTGATATAAATGTGGAGAGTTTTTCTCCATATATATATATATATATATATATATATATAGTAACCCCTTGAGTAAAGCATATCAATCTCTAATGAGATTAAATTTTTCCACCTTCCATTGAATAGCTCACCATCAGCCATTGATCGACACCGGCCGTGCCTCGGTCCATCGCCCTCGCATCTCAAGCTTCTGGAGCCGCCTATCCATCTTCAAAAGCAGCGCCTGGTGGTTCACGGTTGAGGATGACAACCTTCCCTTGCTGTTCCAGACGGTCCTGAGCAGCTGTTGGATTCGATGTCATATCGGCGTACGCGTGTTCCTACCAACGTGTCCAAGGCGGAGTCAAGTCTGCACTGAATCGGAAGCGATGTTGGAATTGGAACTAATCACCGTAGCACAATCCATCTGCTATTCGGTTGTCAGTTGATGCTGTTTGGAATTCCAATATGATACTCCAAAAGCTGAGTCCCTGTGGTGCTGCCTATTCTCTGTTATTTGCTGCGTGCTGTTCGATCTACCGGCTATCACGCGACTGCGATGTATCTGCTGAATTGCCATCCATCAAGTTTCGGGATGCTACAGGTTATTTTACGTAAATCTAAATTGCCACCGTTCCTTGTTGTCTTTGATTTTCTTGCTATGCTCTGCGCCAACTATGTAGTTGTTAGCTTGATGACATCGTGATGGCATTATGATGATGTCATTTGAGTTTTGTGGCCGTTTTTCTTTATGAAAACAAATCTAGAAATACAAATAAAATACACTTGCTTGTTTAGGTCATATTTTCTTCGCTTTAACTCCGTTTTGACCCGTTCAAATTGCGTTGGTTTCATAATCATAAGCTCTACATGTTAGTAAAATTATTTACTCAGTTTGAAACTTTTTATTTTCGTGACCCTAATTAATTAATTACTTTTCTATATAAAATCTTAGAAAATTCATAACTCCTCTGTTTTAATTCCGATTTTCGCGATCTTTACGTCTATGATATCGCAGCGATGCATAGAATCATTTTATAAACTTTTCATACTGTTTTTATATGATTGGTGTACTGTTCTAATAGTAGCCTTGTTTGTTTCGTGTATGTTGTCTCCGATTGTTTGTGTGTTGATGATCGATTTAGACGGTGAACAATTCGTGGTGAACAAGAGTACTTCAGTGATCAAGATCTGAGCCTTGGACAACTAGTGAGACCAACAGGATAACCAAGAGCAATTTGATTAAGGCAAGTATAGTAATTTGGATTTTATTTCTGTGACCATGATCCTGTGGCTAGATTAATGTTAAGTAATAAACGATAAAAGATGACTTTTTAGCAACTTAATGATTTATCTGTACGTGATCACCCGGGACAACAGTGCAACCATGAGGGCTATAATGGCTCTGGCTTTAGCTCAGTATGAAGACCTTTTCTAGCTTGTTAGAGGTTACCCGAAAGGGCGGAGGGGCTGAACCGTTTTGGGTATAGTGTGGCCTCTGTCTGTATGTGTATAGGCTGCGCGTCATTGTGCCATCGGAAGGGGGCTCTATATCTGCGCGCAAAGGAAACCTTGTGGCTCTAGCATGTTAGACAAACTTTTGAAAGGCTTCATAGTGATCCCTGCCGACCTTCCTTGAAAGTGGGTTAAGAGGCTGATCACCTCGGGTGAAAGGGTAAATCATGACTCATGGGTAAAGATGTACAACCTCTGCAGAGTGTTAAAACTAGTATACTAGCCGAGCTCACGGTCAGGAGCGGCCTTGGGGACATCTACATTAAGGGTGATGAATCTTGTGTGTTAAATATGCTCATTATTTATTGCTTAATGCTCTACATTAATTATGTCACATTGATCATGAGATTGTGGGATCTATACAATCTAGTTGCTATACTTGTGGAGTTCGACATGGACTCACTCTTGCTATTTCCCCCACCCTTTAGGAGAAGTTTAGGCTTGTGATCAACCAGTCAGTTGGATCATGTAGAGAGAAGTTAATACCCGAAGTTCGGAGTTGTCTATCCGCTGTTTGCTATCAAGGTTATCTCTTTTATATTAAGTATGTTATATATTTATGCATTGTCTTTTGATATTACCCTTTATTTGTAGCTATATGTGAGATTTGCCTTATAAAACTCGCATATGGTGCGTATCTGATTTTGTCCTTAAAATCGGGTATTACAGGAGTCCCTAGAGATGCTATACTACTTCGCCTCTTCCCATTCTCACTGTTAGGGAGAGCGAAGCAGTGGTACTACGCTACAAAGGAGAAGAATACTACGTGGGCACTCTGCTCAACAAACTTCCTGGCTAAGTTCTTTCCCATGGGCAAGACCAATGCTCTCCTTGGGAAGATTACAAGTTTTCAACAACAACATGATAAATCTGTTCCAGAAGCATGGGAGCGCTTCCAAGACTACATCCTAGAATGTCCCCATCATGGAATGGAGAGTTGGCTACTAATGCAGACATTTTATCACGGGCTCGGCAATAGTGCCCGAGAAACCATGGATGCTGCAGCTGGAGGAGCATTCCTATCACTCACCATATCACAAGCCACAGCTCTTGTGGAGAAGATGGCGTCCAACCAAGGCTGGAATGAAGAGAGGACCCAGACACGCAAGAAAGGTGGAGGTATGCATCAGCTCAAGGAGGTAGACATGCTGTCTGCAAAGCTAGACCTGCTCATGAAGAAGCTCGATGATAGAGCTGGAGACAAGAAAGAAGTTATGCACATCTACGACTCTCACATGACTTGTGAAGAGTGTGGAGATACTGGACACTCAGGCAATCACTGCCCTGAGATGCTTGAGGATGTGAACTACATCAACAATAATAGCAACAACTACTACAACCGTCCTCAACAAAATCAAGGTTGGAATCAACAGAGGCCTAACTACTCAGGTAATTATCAAGGTAATAATTCTTACAACAATAATAATAATTTTCCACCTTTGAGAGAGTTAGTGTCTAATCAAGAAAAGCTAATGGATAACCTATCTAAGAAATTGGCATCTAATAATAAAATGCTAGAAAATATAAATAATAGAATGGATAATTTCTCTACTGCCATCAAGAATCAAATTAGCTTTAATAAAATGATTGAATCTCAGTTAAATCAAATAGCTGCTGCTATTCCTGCTACTAACCCCAGTATACCATCACAACCGGAAGAATTAGAATCTGCAAATCTTGTAGACATGTTTGATGCAGGTAATTGGAGTAATCCCGTCACTGAAGTTACTACTGACCTTCTGCCGGTCAAGAGAGGTGATCTAGGACGCCCCGTCATCCCGATCTCCATCGGCATGGTGGACGTCCCAGAAGCACTCCGCGACTTTGGCTCTAGCGTCAACATTATACCTAGGGTACTCTATGAAAAATTCTTTACATATCCTTTATTAGAAACAACCATGTGTTTGCAGTTTGCAGATCAGACGATAAGTTTTCCAAAAGGAATATTGAAGAACCTTTGTGTCTGAGTTGGTACCTTATATGCCCTAGCAGACTTCGTGGTGATAGAGACCGGTAATGATGAGAGAGCACCCATCATCTTAGGGAGGCCATTCTTAAACACCTCGGGAGCTGTCATCTACGCTAGTGCTGCCTAGATCAGTTTCTACTTCAAAGGGAGGAGGGAGACATTTTTCTTCAAGAACAAGACTACACAAATCCCAGATCAATCCAGATGTGAATCAAGGAAGAGGACCAACAAGAAGAACAGGAACAAGCAAGTGTGGACCGAGTCAGCTAAGATGGTCACTGCAGTTCATGGAGGTCAAGATCATCAACTTAAGTCACCGTTTCTGACCAAGAAGGACGACCCAGGAATGCCAAGCATCTATTGCTCCATAAATGGATACAGCTTCTACAAGACGTTTTGCGACACCGGATCGGGCGTCAACATAATGGCCGCAGTCATCTATCGGCTCTTATTCGGAACCATGCCCTTAAAACCAACATACATTCATCTCCAGATGGCAGATCAGACGTTTCGAGAAGTTAAAGGAACAGTAACTGATGTCCCAGTCAAAATAGACGATCATTTTGACTACACAGACTTTCAGGTTATTGACATGGGAGAAGACGAATACGATCCACCCATCATCCTTGGAAGACCGTTCCTCAGCACCGTTAAAGCAATCATCTACATTGGAACCGGAGAAGTCCATATGCACTTCCCCTCAGAGAAGGTACACCGCTATTTTACTGACCCTAACTATATCGTTGAAGAATCTAAGCCGGTCAGAAAACGACGCAACCGCAACCAGAGGAGACAAATCATCAAGGACGGATGGGCAGACTATGAAGGAGAAGTTATAAGGTCAGAAGACGTAGAGTTTAAACAGAATTATCTAGAGGAGACCGAAGCACCGAGTGAGGTATGGAAAGAGAAGATAACTATACATGAAGAGGAGGCGCCGCCGGAAGTACCGACTCCGCCACCCAACGAATCCCAGGACAATTGAGAAAACGGAGAGTCCCGTTCGGAGGACTTAAAAACACCGAACGCCTTGCCAAGAGGTAAACTTGGTAGTTATCCTTTCCCTTTCAATTATTTCAAACAGTTTGCTTAGTTAATCATGTCCATACTATCCTAAAAAGAAAATAAAAATGTGAAAAATAGTAAGCCCCATGTGAGTATACGAGTGGCATAAAACCCATAAGTACATTCACTGTGGTGGCTTAAAAATAAAATAAAAATTTCTTTTCTACTTTATAAAATGAAAAGATAAAAATAGAGAGTAATAATTTTTAAGGAGTCTCAACATGATGAAGGCTAGATATTTATGCTAACACTTAATCAGTTCCACAAGCTTTGTTGTCTATTTGAGCTCCACAAAATTCAAGAATCAAGAAGACTAGCAGACGGAGGACATTCTAATCGCTGTCAGAATGCTGCTGACTTTCAAATACACCTCTGCCACCTGCTAGCTATATCAGGAGAAATTACGTCAAAATCCAGCTTGGGGGAGAGCACCCCCATTTATCCCGATAAGTATTTCTACCTATCTCTATACTTATATTATATTAGAATATAAATATACATAAACCAGGAAAAACCAAATAAAGATTTTGTGCTTATATAAATATATATATCTTTTGCTTAGTGTGCTTAATAAATAAATAAATAAAGTGGCTATGCTAATCTGAATCTTAATGATAAAACTCTAGCATGGATATGATGAATAGTTGCTCTGTCTAATTTTAAAATTTTAAGTTCTCTCTCAAGATTAGACATAACTGTTATAATTTAAAGCTTTCTCTAGACCTAAACTTGTGGGATGAAAACTTGATCTGAAGTCTAAGTTGTTAACGGATATGATATGGGAAGGTTGAGCTGCTGTTTATCCTAGAGATGCTAGAATTCTGGAGAATTATATCTTTGAAAATCTTTCAAATATTACATGATGAGTTCCTGTATGATGAGAGTTTAAATTCCTACCACGGCCATATATACATGCTTGCTAGACTTTGAGCCACACATTTACTATTTACTACTTATGAGCATTGAGTGTGGTCAAGCTGTGTAGACCCTTAGGAGCTTGTCATGTGGTTAAATCAAGATTCACTTGCACGTTCACTCACACATGCTACTTCTATTCCGGAAATACCATCCACATATATCCATCCATTTCCATCTCCAAAATCACCCAAAAATATTCTACTCCTAATCCGGGAGAGAATAACCAAAAATATTTCTGTTTTTTCCCTTGTGAAATAAATGCTCAAGTTATCTTGTTACTACCACTTGCTATATTATCTCAAAAGATGAGTGCTCTAAAAAAAAATAAATAAAAAGAAATAAAAAAAGAATACGAGGAAATAAAAAGGGGCAAGTGCCCGGAACCTCGAAAGAAAAGAAAAAAAGTGAGACGAGAGGTAAAAATGGACAAGTGTTCGACAGTAGAATTTGGGGTACAAGATACCCACCTGAGGGAAAAGAAAAAGAAAATATAGAGCATCTCATTCTCCTCAAAAAGTTTCAAAAGAGCAAGACAGGTATGTATCCCCTCAAAAGAGCAAAAGTAGAATTAGACTTTTACCATTGTTATCACCATCATCACCATACACCATTCATTCGCCACACATGCACATCTTGATTTGGCTTATTGATTTGTTTCTTTGGATCCATGGTTTGACTATACAATAAATGTCTTGTGAGTATGTATACTTTATCTCCCACCTATGAGCTCCAGATATAAAAAGCCTTATTAGAGTAGGGTGAGAGAGAAGGCAATGTCACTATGCCATATACCACAAATACTACATATTTTGAGAGAAGGCATATACCATCACTGCCTTGGTAAGGATCCAGAAATACCACAAAAGAGAGATCTGAGAGAATCATACAAGGAATCTCTGAGTTTTATTTGAAGATTTGCAAAAACTCCAGAGCTATAGCTGATCAAGAATAAGAGACATGGCACTTGACTAGACTGTTCTATCTTTTAACTACTCAAGACAGAAGTGACGGTTACAAGTCCCATGGTGAAAGGTAAAGTAAGTGAGTTTTAAGTCTTGACAGTTTACTCTAACTCAGAGATAAGATCTTATTTAAAAGCATGTGTACTGTCAATTTTTAAAGATATTGCATCAACGTCTGATCCATTACTGAGTCTATCCTTGCTCAGGGACGAGCAAGAGGTAAGCTTGGGGGAGTTTGTTGACGTCCTTAAGTATCAAATTTAATTATCAAATAAACAAAGAAAATGATCCAAATGAAATCAACATATAGACTTAGGGTTTTATCTGATAGAATTCCACGAGTTTTGGTGTTTGTCTATTTCTGCAGGGGGTTATCAGGAAATACGAAAGAAAGACCCACACGTCGGTGTTACATAGAGATATTAACATGTCGCGCAATTATCTTACGTCTAGAAGACTCCAAAAGCCACGGGAAGGAAGCGGAGGCCGAACGGGGCCAGGCACTGGGCGCCCGCCCAGTTGCCCTGGGCGCCCGCCCTCCTGATGAGTCCAACCAGGACTCTATTTTGGGGAAGATCTCCACCGACCTAAAGGATCAAGGATAACCGTTCAATCAATGTTGGTTTGATCCAACGGCTCATATTCACTTGAAGGGACTATAAAACCAGACCCCCTAGCCCCTGGAGGAGAGAGCCTCTCAACCCTGATTCATTATTCTCAAGGGAGAAGAAGCCCCTGATCAAGATTAGAGCCACCACATCAATTAGATATCTAGATTCGCATAGCCACATAGGATTAGAACTAGAAGGAGTCAATCTTCGATTGGTTTCTGGATCTGTCAAGAGGATTCTTGGTAATTCTCTAATTGTGCTTCTAATTGTTCTTCTAATCATCTTTGTTCTTCAATATTATGAATATGACTTTGTTCTACTTCAATATATTGCTTATGACTTTGCTCTACCTGCTTATATTCAAGATTATATTGTTCTTAGTTTATCATAGTTATGTACTTGGCTTAGTTAGATTGGATCTATATACATGCTTAGGACCGTATAGCGTTTATCCATCGGATCCATGGGTAAATGATAGATATTGTGTAGGCGTGGTGCTTATATCGTATTTATCTGTGATTGTACCCAATATGCCAGATCGTGGGGTAGTTCGTGATAGTGACAGCTTCATTGATTCTTATATAGTCCCCCTCTCATGTATTGGGCTGGCAGAGCAACATTATTACAGGGGAGTGATTGCTATTTTTCTCATTTACCTTGCTAATATCACTATGCATGGGCGTAGTCTTGTCTCGTAATGATTGCTAAGTATGCTTGCACTAACTATGATAATGCTAGACTATATACTTGAGAATAACTTAGGAAATATTCTTGTAGTTCATTCTAATTCCATGCTAATGACTTTCTAGAGTATCTAATTGAGGTGCTTATCATATTTATTATGTGGCTAAGTTATGATCAGATTAATTATCTTTGTCACTATTCATTACTTCATATATCTTTTATGTGACATTTATCCCTGTATGAAAGAGTTAGATAAATGTTCTCAATTACACATGCAATGATAGATACTCAATCTCATATTCTATTCTGTAATCAATATTGATGATTGCTAATCCCTTCCCAGTGGTAAAAATATAAATAACGATACCTGGAATACTTCCCGGTTAAAATGCTACATCGGTATTAATCTATGCGCTTGCAGATCTCATTCATTATTTATTTAGAAGAGCAATTGCATATTTCAATACCGCGTCTCTCATGTCATGCTGGGGATGACAACTTGGCTTAAGTGGTATGAGGGATAGGTTTGGCATTTTTGGCACCGTTATCAGATTTAGAAAACTGTCTACTTTTGGTAATGATGTTAAGAATACCCAACAAGGATCAAGAATAACCGTTCAATCAATGTCGGTTTGATCCGATGGCCCAGATTCACTTGAGGGGACTATATAAGCTGACCCCCTGGCCCCTGGAGGAGGCACCCCTTGATCATTATTCATAGACAGAGCAAAAGCTAGGGTTTGGAGATGAGAGCTCTCCTCTCATCTCTAAACTACAGTAGATCTAGATAGTAGCGAGATTGAGAGCGAGGGAGGATTGGAGGAGAAGCCGGCCTGTCGGTTTTTCCTCCAGTTGTACTTCGCCATGATCAAGCTCTAATCAAGCTTGCTCATGGGATGACTCTGGTAATCTACTTCTAATTCATTATGTAATTACTAATCATGTATGTTCTGGTTCACAACTCTTTTGAGTACTTCTAATCTATAGGACCCTATAGGTTAGAGTTGTATTATAGGTGTAAGCGTGGTGCTTAGACCTAGATTACTTGTGGATATCCCCTGTCTAGCTGGATCATGTGGTAGGCCGCGTAGGTGACACTTACGTTGGTCCCCTGTAGTCCACCTCCTGTTAACAGGACGGGTAGGGTTTATCGACCTATGGATAAGCATCCATTGTGGTGTATTCTTATCACGTGGTTCATCCCAGACATAGACATACCCCTTTGAAGTAGAGAAACCATAGTTAACCTCTCTATTCTGCTACCATCGCCCATATACTAGATTGCTCTACTCTCTATTCCCATATTATCACCCATTGTTATCTTACCTTTAATATTGTTCTTATTCAATTCTACCATCTTTCCTATTTACACTTATCTATCTATCTTGGTTAAGTTAGAGCGTAGTTGGTTCTCCCGTTTCCCTGTGGATACGATAAAACCTTTAACCGGGTAAAAGCTACAACGGTATCCGTGCGCTTGCGGATTTATCTGTGTGCGTATAAATACCATAGTACACTCTAGTGCTGTAACACCCTAGGTGTTAAGCATGCACTTAGCCTTACCAAAGCAATGCATAAGCATTCTCATCAAGCATAACATCATGAGTGTTGACGGTCCTTAAGTATCAAATTTAATTATCAAATAAACAAAGAAAAGGATCCAAATGAAAACAAGATCCAGACTTAGGGTTTTATCTGACAGAATTCCACGAGTTTTGGTGTTTGTCTATTTCTGCAGGGGGTTATCAGGAAATATGGAAGAAAGGCCCACATGTCGGGATTACGTAAAGATATTAACGTGCTGCGCAATTATCTTACATCTAGAAGACTCCAGAAGCCACGAGACCGAAGCGGAGGCGAAACGGGGCCAGAGACAGGGCGCCCGCCCTGTCCTACTGGGCGCCCGCCCCCTCCAGGAGTCCAATCAGGACTCTGCTTTGCGGGAGATCTCCACCGACCTAAAGGATGAATCTAAACCATACAATCTATGTCGGTTTAATCCAAGGGCCCATATTCACTTGGAGGGACTATAAAACCAGACCCCCTGGCCCCTGGAGGAGAGAGCCTCTCAACCCTAATTCATTGTTCCATCAAGGGAGAAGAAGCCTCTGATCAAGATTAGAGCCACCACATCAATTAGATATCTAGATTAGCATAGCTACATAGGATTAGAACTAGAAGGAGTCAATCTTCGATTGGTTTTCGGATCTGTCAAGAGGATTCTTGGTAATTCTCTAATTGTGCTTCTAATTGCTTTCTAATTATCTTTGTTCTTCAATATTATGAATATGACTTTGTTCTACTTCAATATATTGCTTATGACTTTGCTCTACTTGCTTATATTCAAGATTATATTGTTCTTAGTTTATCATAGTTATGTACTTGGCTTAGTTAGATTCGATCTATATACATGCTTAGGATCGTATAGCGTTTATCCATCGGATCCATGGGTAAATGATAGATATTGTGTAGGCGTGGTGCTTATACCGTATTTATCTGCGATTGTACCGAATATGCCAGATCGTGGGGTGGTTCGTGATAGTGACAGCTTCATTGATTCTTATATAGTCCCCCTCTCGTGTATTGGGCTGGCAGAGCAACATTATTACAGGGGAGTGATTGCTATGTTTCTCATATTCCTTGCTAATATCACTATGCATGGGCGTAGTCTTGTCTCGCAATGATTGCTAAGTATGCTTGCACTAATTATGATATGCTAGACTATATAGTTGAGAATAACTTAGGGAATATTCTTGTAGTTCGTTCTAATACCATGCTAATGACTTTCTAGAGTATCTAATTGAGGTGCTTATCATATTTATTATGTGGCTAGATCAGATTAGTTATCCTTGTCACTATTATTATTTCATATATCTTTTATGTGACACTTATCCCTGTATGAAGAGTTAGACATAATGTTCTCAATTGTACATGCAATGATAGATGCTCAATCTCATATCCTATTCTGTAATCAATAGTGATGATTGCTAATCCCTTCCCAGTGGTAAAAATATAAATAACGATACCTGGAATACTTCCCAGTTAAAATGCTGCATCGGTATTAATCTGTGCGCTTGCAGATCCCATTCATTATTTATTTAGAAGAGCAATTGCATATTTCAATACCGCGTCTCTTATATCATGCTGGGGATGACAACTTGGCTTAAGTGGTGTGAGGGATAGGTTTGGCATTTTTGGCACCGTTGCTAGATTTAGAACTTAGTCTACTTTTGGTAATGATGTTAAGAATACCCAACAAGCATTTTTGGCGCCGTTGCCGGGGAAGGTTGATTACTAATCAGGAATGGAATAAAAGATTTTGGGTTATCATTCGCATCACTAATATGATTGAGCTTATCTATTCTCTCATACAGTTTTACCCCGATATTTTTCTTTTTTATCTTATGTAGGGGAATGTATGAATAGAAGACATCTTCCAGGAAATTTTGTTGACAACCCCGAAGCATTATTCAAGAAGACGAGAGCCAAGCTCAAGACGAGATCATCAACACTTCACGAAGAAGCTTCATCCAATCAAGAAGATCACCGGAACTTGTCTTCAGAGTTCGAAGCCATGGCGAACAAATCAATCCGCGAGTTCTCAGCTCCCACTACGGACAACATCCGCACTGGACCTACTGCAGAGATCGACGGCAACTTTGAGCTCAAGCCTGGACTTATCAACATGGTGCAATCCAACCAGTTCTATGGGAAGGCACACGAAGATGCTAGTGCTCATTTACAACACTTCCTGGAGATTTGCAACACATTCACCATAGCAGGAGTTCCCAAAGACGCTATACTACTTCGCCTCTTCCCATTCTCACTGTTAGGAAGAGCGAAGCAGTGGATTTACGCTACAAAGGAGAAGAATACTACGTGGGCACTCTGCTCAACAAACTTCCTGGCAAAATTCTTTCCCATGGGCAAGACCAATGCTCTCCGTGGGAAGATTATAAGTTTTCAGCAACAAACTGATGAATCTGTTCCAGAAGCATGGGAGCGCTTTCAAGACTACATCCTAGAATGTCCCCATCATGGAATGGAGAGTTGGCTATTGATGCAGACGTTCTATCATGGGCTCGGCAACAGTGCCCGAGAGACCATGGATGCTGCAGCTGGAGGAGCATTCTTATCACTTACTATACCACAAGCCACAGCTCTTGTGGAGAATATGGCGTCCAACCAAAGCTGGAATGAAGAGAGGACCCAGACACGCAAGAGAGGTGGAGGTATGCATCAGCTGAAGGAGGTAGACATGCTGTCTGCAAAGCTAGACCTGCTCATGAAGAAGCTCGATGATAGAGCTGGAGACAAGAAAGAAGTTATGCACATCTACGACTCTCACATGACTTGTGAGGAGTGTGGAGACACTGGACACTCAGGCAACCACTGCCCTGAGATGCTTGAGGATGTGAACTTCATCAACAACAACAACAACTACTACAACCGTCCTCAACAAAATCAAGGTTGGAATCAACAGAGGCCTAACTACTCAGGTAATTATCAAGGTAACAATTCTTACAACAACAATGCTAATAATTTTCCACCTTTGAGAGAGTTAGTGTCTAATCAAGGAAAGCTAATGGATAATCTATCTAAGAAATTGGCATCTAATGATAAAATGCTAGAAAATATAAATAATAGAATGGATAATTTTTCTACTGCCATGAAGAATCAAATTAGCTTTAATAAAATGATTGAATCCCAGTTAAATCAAATAGCTGCTGCTGTTCCTACTACTAACCCCGGTATACCATCACAACCGGAAGGATTAGAATCTGCAAATCTTGTAGACATGTTTGATGCAGGTAATTGGAGTAACCCCGTCACTGGATTTTCTACTGACCGTCTGCCGGTCAAGAGAGGCGATCCAGGACGCCCCGTCATCCCGATCTCCATCGGCATGGTGGACTTCCCAGAAGCACTCTGCGACTTTGGCTCTAGTGTCAACATTATACCCAGGGTACTCTATGAAAAATTCTTTACATATCCTTTATTAGAAACAACCATGTGTTTGAAGTTTGCAGATCAGACGATAACTTTCCCAAAAGGAATAGCGAGGAACCTTTGTGTTTGAGTTGGTACCTTATATGCCCCAGCATACTTCGTAGTAGTAGAGACCGGAAATGATGAGAGAGCACCTATCATCCTAGGGAGGCCATTTTTGAACACCACGGGAGCTATCCTCTACGCCAGTGCTGCCAAGATCAGTTTCTACGTCAAAGGGAAGAAGGAGACATTTTTCTTCAAGAACAAGACTACACAAATTCCAGATCAATCCAGACGTAAATCAAGGAAGAGGACCAACAGGAGGAACAGGAACAAGCAAGTGTGGACCGAGTCAGCTAGGATGGTCACTGCAATTCATGGAGGCCAAGGTCATCAACTTAAGTCACCGTTTTTGACCAAGAAGGACGACCCAGGAATGCCAAGCATTTACTGCTCCATAAATGGATACAACTTCTACAAGACAATTTGCGACACCGGATCGGGCGTCAACATAATGGCCGCAGTCACCTATCGGCTCTTGTTCGGGACCATGCCACTAAGACCAACATACATTCAGCTCCAGATGGCGGATTAGACATTTCGAGAAGTTCAAGGAATAGTATCTGATGTCCCAGTCAAAATAGACGATCACTTTTTTTACACAGACTTTCAAGTTGTTGACATGGGAGAAGACGAGTATGATCCACCCATCATCCTTGGAAGACCGTTCCTCAGCACCGTTAAAGCAATTATCTACATTGGAACCGGAGAAGTCCATATGCACTTCCCCTCAGAGAAGGTACGCCGTTATTTTACTGACCCTAACTATATCATTGAAGAATCTAAGCAGGTAAGAAAGAGATGCAACCGCAACCAGAGGAGGCAGATCATCAAGGACGGATGAGCAGACTATGAAGGAGAAGTTGTAAGGTCAGAAGACGTAGAGTTTAAACAGAATTATCCAGAGGAGATTGAAGCACTGAGTCAGGTATGGAAAATGAAAATAACTATACAAGAAGAGGAGGCGCTGCCGGAAGTACCAACTTCGCCACCCAACGAACCTCAGGACGATTAAGAAAATGGAGAGTCCCGTTCGGAGGACTTAAAAACACCGAACGCCCTGCCAAGAGGTAAACTTGGTAGTTATCCTTTCCCTTTCAATTATTTCAAATAGTTTACTTAGTTAATTATGTTCCTACTGTCCTAAAAAGAAAATAAAAATGTGAAAAAAAACTGTAAGCCCCATGTGAGTAGACGAGTGGCATAAAACCCACAAGTACATTCACTGTGGTGGCATAAAAATAAAATAAATATTTTTCTGCTTTATAAAATAAAAATATAAAAACAGGAGTAATATTTATTAAGGAGTCTCAATATGATAAAGGCTAGATATTTATGCTAACACTTAATCAGTTCCACAAGCTATGTTGTCTATTTGAGCTCCACAGAAATTAAGAATCAAGAAGACTAGCAGACGGAGGACATTCTAATCGCTGTCAGAATGCTGCTGACTTTCAAATACACCTCTGCCACCTGCTAGAAATTACGTCAAAATTCAGGTTGGGGGAGAGCACCCTCATCTATCTCGATAAGTATTTCTATCTATCTTTATACTTATATTATTTTAGAATATAAATACACATAAACTATGGAAAACCAAATAAAGTGTTTATGCTTATATATGTCTTTTGCTTAGTGTGTTTAATAAATAAATAAAGTGGCTATGCTAATCTGTATCTAAATAAAACTTAAGCATGGATATGATAAATAGTTGCTCTGCCTAATTTGCAAATTTTAAGTTCTCTTTCAAGTTTAGATATAACTGTTATAATTTAAAGCTTGCTCTAGACCTAAACTTGTGGGATGAAAATTTGATCTGAAGTCTAAGTTGTTAACGGATACGATATGGGAAGGTTGAGCTGCTGTTTATCTGTTCCTAGAGATGCTAGAATTCTGGAGAATTTTATCTTTAAAAATATTTAAAATGTTGCATGATGAGTTCCTGTATGATGAGAGTTTAAATTCCTACCACAGCCATATATACATGCTTGCTAGACTTTGAGCCACACGTTTACTATTTACTGCTTATGAGCATTGAGTGTGGTCAAGCTGTGTAGACCCTTAGGAGCTTGTCATGTGGTTAAATCAAGATTTCACTTGCACGTTCGCTCATATATGCTACTTCTACTCCGGAAGTACCATCCACATATATCCATCCATTTCCATCTCCAGAATCACCCAAAAATATTCTACTCCTAATCCGGGAGAGAATAACCAAAAATATTTCTGTTTTCCCCTTGTGAAATAAATGCTCAAGTTATCTTGTTACTACCACTTGCTATATTATCTCAAGAGATGAATGCTCTGAAAAAAAAGAGAAAAAAAAGAAGATACGAGGAAATAAAAAGGAGCAAGTGCTCGGAACCTCGAAAGAAAAAAAAGAGTGAGACGAGAGGTAAAAATGGACAAGTGTTCGACAGTAGAATTAGGGGTACAACATACCCACCTGAGAGAAAAGAAAAAGAAGAGCATCTCATTCTCCTCATAAAATTTCAAAAGCAAGAAAGGTATGTATCCCCTCAAAGAGCAAAGTAGAATTAGACTTCCACCACCATTGTTTTCACCATTGTTATCACCATCATCACCATACACCATTCATTCGCCACACATACACATCTTGATTTGGCTTATTGATTTGTTTCTTTGGATCCATGGTTTGACTATGCAATAAATGTCTTATAAGTATGTATACTTTATCTCCCACCTATGAGCTCCAGATATAAAAGCCTTATTAGAGTAGGGTGAGAGAGAGGGCAATGTCACTATGCCTCATACCACAAATACTACATATCTTGAGAGAAGGCATATACCATCACTGCCTTGGTAAGGATCCAAAAATACCACAAAAGAGAGATCGGAGAGAGTCATACAAGGAATTTCTGAGTTTTATTTGAAAATCTGCAAAAAACCCCAGAGCTATAGCTGATCAAGAATAAGAGACATGGCACTTGGCTAGACTGTTCTATCTTTCAACCACTCAAGACAGAAGTGACAGTTACAAGTCCCATGGTGAAGGTAAAGTAAGTAAGTTTTAAGTCTTGACAGTTTACTCTAACTCAGAGATGAGATCTTATTTAAAAGCATGTGTACCGTCAAATTTTTAAAGAAATTGCAACTACTTATGATCCATAGCTGAGTCTATCCTTGCTCAGGGACGAGCAAGAGGTAAGCTTGGGGGAGTTTGTTGACGGTCCTTAAGTATCAAATTTAATTATCAAATAAACAAAGAAAAGGATCCAAATGAAAACAAGATCCAGACTTAGGGTTTTATCTGACAGAATTCCACGAGTTTTGGTGTTTGTCTATTTCTGCAGGGGGTTATCAGGAAATATGGAAGAAAGGCCCACATGTCGGGATTACGTAAAGATATTAACGTGTTGCGCAATTATCTTACATCTAGAAGACTCCAGAAGCCACGAGACCGAAGCGGAGGCGAAACGGGGCCAGAGACAGGGCGCCCGCCCTGTCCTACTGGGCGCCCGCCCCCTCCAGGAGTCCAATCAGGACTCTGCTTTGCGGGAGATCTCCACCGACCTAAAGGATGAATCTAAACCATACAATCTATGTCGGTTTAATCCAAGGGCCCATATTCACTTGGAGGGACTATAAAACCAGACCCCCTGGCCCCTGGAGGAGAGAGCCTCTCAACCCTAATTCATTGTTCCATCAAGGGAGAAGAAGCCTCTGATCAAGATTAGAGCCACCACATCAATTAGATATCTAGATTAGCATAGCTACATAGGATTAGAACTAGAAGGAGTCAATCTTCGATTGGTTTCCGGATCTGTCAAGAGGATTCTTGGTAATTCTCTAATTGTGCTTCTAATTGCTTTCTAATTATCTTTGTTCTTCAATATTATGAATATGACTTTGTTCTACTTCAATATATTGCTTATGACTTTGCTCTACTTGCTTATATTCAAGATTATATTGTTCTTAGTTTATCATAGTTATGTACTTGGCTTAGTTAGATTCGATCTATATACATGCTTAGGATCGTATAGCATTTATCCATCGGATCCATGGGTAAATGATAGATATTGTGTAGGCGTGGTGCTTATACCGTATTTATCTGCGATTGTACCCAATATGCCAGATCGTGGGGTGGTTCGTGATAGTGACAGCTTCATTGATTCTTATATAGTCCCCCTCTCGTGTATTGGGCTGGCAGAGCAACATTATTACAGGGGAGTGATTGCTATGTTTCTCATATTCCTTGCTAATATCACTATGCATGGGCATAGTCTTGTCTCGCAATGATTGCTAAGTATGCTTGCACTAATTATGATATGCTAGACTATATAGTTGAGAATAACTTAGGGAATATTCTTGTAGTTTGTTCTAATACCATGCTAATGACTTTCTAGAGTATCTAATTGAGGTGCTTATCATATTTATTATGTGGCTTGATCAGATTAGTTATCCTTGTCACTATTATTATTTCATATATCTTTTATGTGACACTTATCCCTATATGAAGAGCTAGACATAATGTTCTCAATTATACATGCAATGATAGATGCTCAATCTCATATCCTATTCTGTAATCAATAGTGATGATTGCTAATCCCTTCCCAGTGGTAAAAATATAAATAACGATACCTGGAATACTTCCCGGTTAAAATGCTGCATCGGTATTAATCTGTGCGCTTGCAGATCCCATTCATTATTTATTTAGAAGAGCAATTGCATATTTCAATACCGCGTCTCTTATATCATGCTGGGGATGACAACTTGGCTTAAGTGGTGTGAGGGATAGGTTTGGCATTTTTGGCACCGTTGCTAGATTTAGAACTTAGTCTACTTTTGGTAATGATGTTAAGAATACCCAACAATGAGCATGTCATTCATCCCAAAATATGATTTTATGTGTTTTATTCCATGTGCTTTAAATATGTTAAAAATATGATGCTTGCTTCTAAAATTGTGAAATATTCAAACTAGGTTGATTTATGTGTAAGAAGGTTTAAAAATATTTTGGTGCAATTTTTTGGAGCAATAGAATTTGAGAAATGGAATTTACACAAAATCCCCAAAATGAATTTATTTGAAAACCTAGAACTAGTTTTAATTGGTAATTCAAATTCTACTTGGAATTTGGCCTTGCTTATTAAAACAAAGTTGTAGGGTTTTTGTTTTGGAACAACTTTGCTTTAGGGAGAAAGAGGTGAAAATGATTTTAAATTGGTCCAAATGAATTTAGAAAAGAATTTGAGAAAAGAAATTCCAAAAAAAATGGAGAAGGGGCAGGCGCTGCTGGGCCAACCCCGCCTCCCTTTCGGCCCAGACAGTGGCCCGGCCTGCCTCTCCCTCCCCCTCTCTCCCGCGCGCGGACGCTCGCCTCGTCCCAGCCAGCGTCGGCCACGTGGCGGCCGTACACCGGCGAGGAGCGCGCCGCGGCTGACCGGCTTCACCTGGTCGGGACGCCGGCCCGGGCTCCCAGGCCACTCCATTCGCTTTGTCGCCCGCGCCTCTCTCCCTCCTCCCTCCACTCGCGAGCGCAACCGCAGCCGTAGGAGCTCCGCCGCAGCGCCATCGCCGGAGCAGCTCCGCTGCTCACCGCCGGCCACTCCAGTGCCCCAATCTCGACGCCGAAACCACCAGCGCACTCGCCGTCGTCGCGGTAAGCTCCTACGAACGCTCTACCGAGGTGAGCGCCCGTCGAATGCCATGAATCGCTCGTCGGAGTTGCTCCGACCTCGCCGGAGAGCTCCGCCGCGTCGAACCTCGCTCATTTCTTCCCCGTTTCGCTTGCTTCTTGGCGCGTTAGATCCGTAGTGCGACGGGGAAGCTCGGAGGAGCCCTTGCGCATGTTCTACCGCTCCGGAGCAGCCTGGCCACGGCGAGCAGCGCCGCCGTGCCGCCATGCATGCTCATCGGAGGTGCTCCGGCCATCCTTCGGCCAACCCGAGAGTACCGCTGGGTGCGCCTCGCTGCGGGGAGCACGATGGTGCTCACCCCGTGGCCGGGAACCTCACCACCGGCGAGATCTGCTCGTCGGAGGTGCTCTCCCTCTCGGTCTCGCTGTCCAGTGGGGTCAGAGGCCCACTGTCAGTCGCAGGGGGACCGCGTTGGTTGTAGATCTGGGTGTCTTTAGCGTTTTTGATCCCGTTTTCGAATTGATTTTCAGAAAAGGTTTTCCAGAATTCGATTTAAAACTTGTAAAATCCATATCTTGAGTTCTACAGCTCCAAATTTGATGAAATAAATTTTGGTGTGCTCTATATTTTCAGATATACAGTTTGATGTAATTGCATGTCATGTTTGAACATTTTTCTGGACAGAAATAATTAATCCATGCTTTTGCTAAACTTAGAAAATTCATAGTAATTAGAATATGGCTCAGAAAAATGTGAAACTTGATTTGTTGGCTCTGCATGTATGTTAACTCACTGGGAAAATATTGCTACACATTATTTGGTGTATAAATGAATTTATAGTGATTTAAATGCTTGCATGGTAGTGGTTTATGATTTTAAATAAAGATTTGGATCATGCAATCAGTCTGGAAATTTTTGTGGATGTTCCCTATGATATTAGACAAATTGTAAAAATATGAAATCTGCTGTTTGACACTTATACCACAGTAGAGTAATTGTACTTGCCTTTATGTAATAATCTTGTGATTTTTGTAGCTCAAAATAAGTATCCAAAAATTATGAAAAATTTATAGTAGACTTTATGCTTGACTGGAAGTCTCCTGTAATTTTTGTGGAAATGATAGATGAACAGAACTGCATGCAATTTTGATGGGCCTAGAAATGAATAAAGAAAATTATGAATTGTTATATATGGGTTAAATAGAATAAAAAGGGGTTTGGTGTATTTTTGAAGCATCATGTGGGTTGCTGGTTACACTTGAAAACAATTGGTAGAAGAGAATGTAATATATGTTTAATTCAATTGTCTGTTCTTGGATGATGTTGACTACCTTGTAATGAGCATGACCAAATGAATCACCTATGCATCATGTCATGATCATTTGGTACCTTCTCATACAAGCATCCACTCGGGCATCTCGCACTCCACTCATGAGCACACATGAATCATACAGGCTCGCAGGAGAACGAGGTGGGACCCGAGGGGCCAGAGGAGATTCAGGAGCAGGAACCTCCGGAAGCACCGGAATCCGGAGAGAAGCTACAGGAGTGTCCGGATCACCAGCCCAGCACGTTTGAGAAAGGCAAGCCCCGGAGCATTCTAAGTCTCCCTATTCTCGCTAACTTACATGATATACTATGCTTGTTCTACTATACTGCATTTATGTGATAGGAATTGCTTGATAACGTTGATGCATATGTACTCCTTGTTATCCCTACTCGTTTATCTACCTTGTCCTATGTAGATAGGCGCGGAGTCTATGCTTAGCTTGCTTAGTCCGATAGAAGTCGGGTGATTCCCTATCACCTGCGAGATATAGGTGGATACCTGCCTGATTAAGCAGTGGTTGCTTTGGGGAAAAGAATAACCAAGTGCGGAATGGAATTGGAGACCGGGCAGGGTCTTATGGTGGGTTGACCATAGTGCCCCTGCCTGTGTCGATTAAGGACCGATCGTTGACAGCCCTCTTGTCATGTTGAACGCATGTCCCACATTTAGCTGGAAGGATAAGTCGTTCCGACCGCGAAGCCTGAGCACTATCCGGGCCGGGAATCGGCCCAATGTACGCGCTGTATTGGTGATGGTTGAGGAGAACGATGAGGGCGCGGCGCGCAACCTTGGTATACCTTGGATACCTTGGTCGCCGGAACGGTCCTCGGGTACGGGCGGTGCCTGTCGAACCCGCGAATTGGTCGTGGATAGTGCAATACGGTGATCTGTAGCTCACTTGATCATTGAGTGTGGTTTGTGTGGGGAATAAACTCGCCAGCTGGTTAGAAATCGATTCGAATCGCCATCGCTCCTGGATAGTGAGCACTTGACATGAGCTTCGTCCTCGTAGTAAGGACTATGGAACACTTGGGTTATAATGATAAATGGTTTTAAGAATGCTATGATGAGGTACTATCATATCACTATACTTGCTTGTAATAGTGCAGGTGCAAACCTAGATAATAGGTAATGATACTTTCAACTTGAGCAAATTACAAGAAGAAAGATTTATGTAGGTTATGGTAATAAAATCCTGCGGTTATGCAAAATGGTTGTCAGCTACCCCACTATATAGCCTTCATGATCCTTGAAGAGTCTTTATTTTAAGTTTATGACGGGTAAGTCTAGCCGAGTACATTCTCGTACTCAGGGTTCTACTCCCATGTTGTTTTGCAGCTGGTCAAATGTACTATGGTTATTGCATCCTCTGTCTGTACCCAGCCATGGGTGATGACTAGACCAAGGGCGATGGTCACTCCATCTTCTCTTCTGCTTTTGTGGGAATGACCGAACTATGGCACTGTATCAGACTAAGTGTGTGTTGTATTTTCGAACTATGAAGCTTCCGCTACTTGAAGAACTTGATTTGTAATAATTTCAAGAACTCCGATGTATTTTATGAATGTTGTAATCTGGATGTATTTGTGGATGGCGACCGCTAAACTTATTACGATCTTGGCTGTCTGTACGATATGTGGTTTGAAATCCTTCGAGATTTCACGGACTACCGGGATTATATGGGCTTAAGCTCGATGGTTTGACTATGCAAATGGTCACTGTTAGGCTTAATCTCTTATAATTTGGTCGGTTCTGTTACAGCTGGCATCGGAGCAAGGTTTAGCGAGTTACTGTTCATAAGTACATTCTAAACTAAATCTAAACCGGTTTAATAAAAGATTTTATTAATTAATAATGATCAAGGTGTTAAACTAAGTTTTGGAAAACTATCTAGTGTGCCATGGTCATATCCTTTATGCCCAGTTAAGGACTCTAAGGTGGGTAGTTAAGTACTGACTTGGGGGTTAATGCATCATATTTCTATTTCGTCGCTCATACGGCGTGCAATGGTATGAGTACCATTCATTTGAGTGGTAATGTATGGATCCATTTTTTCTCTACGCCACGGTAAGTGGGAGCTGTGAGAGCATGATCGGATACATTGCCGGTCTAGGAGAGTGTTGTTAGGTGCTGTGTCATGCACACATGTTTTGGTGTGTTTTGGGAACAGTACCACATGTTGGGAATTCTATCCTGAGAGGCGATGCTGTCATTAGGGCGATGATGTGGGTAGTGACACGTCATATGCATGGACGGGTGTCTGTGTATGTGGGGTGTATAGTTTTAAAATTCTTGTTCTACATGAGCATACTGTGGGTGGGCTGAAATGAGTTTTCTGCAGGTACGCTAACCACGTTCTCGCTTAGAGCGCTAGCAGTTACGTTATGAGAGAACGCTGTGTGCCACCGCATATATCGCTTAGTGCTAACTTCTGTTCCTTAAGTATGTGAGATCGTAAGTTCGTGCATGCATCATATTCATTTCATATCATTGCTCACTTTCCCCCTTAATTTAATCTGTCCCAATTCTAAATAAAATAATTAAAGATAATCCTCGCTCTTACCCAAGGTATTCCATTTGCAGCAGATGGCGCGCACTAGGCTCATCGCTCGCAAGTCCACTGGTGGGCGGGCTCCTCGCCATCCGTTGGCAGCTAGGAGCTCGCGACATAAGAGTAAGTTCCTAGAGGAGTTTGGGATGCCCACTTTGCTTTGGAGAGTGCTCAGCTCGATGGGGCATCCTGAAGGAAGGGAGCCTCGCTACTATTGGGATAAGGAGCCGCTTGGTGACGAGACCCTAGTGGGGATCGAGGCAGTTGTTCCTACCAGTGGAGGTGACCCCGCCTGGGGCGGCTGGGTGTACGAGTACCGAGGTGCCATGCCTTTCCACGGTGCCAGCAGGGCAGCTTTCGCAGTTCTGAGGGACCTCATGGAAAGGTTTCCACAGGAGCTGGCCCATGCCTTCGCTGGAGTGTTTCCCCGGGGTGACCCCTACACTTCGGTGTGGGATCAGTCCGAGGTGAACGCTCTAGAGAGGAGTGCGGATGAGGACCAGTACAGTGACAGCGCAGCTATGAGTGTTATGTACGCTTTGATGAAGACCTATGGAGGCCTGGAGCGTTGTTTGGGTCGCTTGTCCGGGTCTCTTCTCACCGTCCAGGATGAGAAGCGCCAGTTGCAGCATGAGTTTGACTTTGAGGTTGAGAGGCTACAGGCGGAGTTGGCCCGCGTGACCCGAGAGAGAGACCAGGCAGTCCAGCAGAACAGTGAGTTGAGCCAGGACCTGCTTGCAGTGCGAGAGCAGAGAGATAGGGTGACTACTGCTCACAGGAACTGCGAGCACATGCTAGTCCATGTGCTTGGTCAGAGGAATGAAGCCTGGCACGAGGAGGACACTCTGAGGGCCCGACAGCTGGAGCTAGAGCAGCAGCTAGCTAATGCTGAGGAGTACAATGAGAACTTGCATGAGGAGATCCACCAGCTGCATAACCAGCTCCACCCTCACCACCTGCCTGGAGCAGCTGAGCTAGACTCTGAGGACGAGATGGATGAGGATCCCGAGATAGGAGCAGCTGCTAGTGGAGATGAGGACGAGGATGGCTCCGGCATGGACAGTGACCATAGCGAGTAGATGTTAGGGCTCTAGAGCTAGTCCTTCTTCTTTTGTGTTGTATGTTGCATGGCATGTCTTGTACTTTTGGATCTGGGCTATGTAAGACTTATGATATGACGCTGAAAGTCCAGTGTATGTATGCTGGCAAATTTGGATGTACGCGAACCTTGTTGCTTGAATGTTAAGTAATCTGTTAGTGATGTTGTGCGTAGATGATGAATTGTTGTGCCTCTGTTTATTGTGCGAATTTATTCCCTCAGTAAATTCAGTACGGCATGATTCTACACATTTCTACCGTTGATGGCAACTCCTAATGATTGCTTATCATTGACGTATGCAGATGGTGCAAACACGTGGCGGGGGTAACAGCAACCCGGGTCTTGGAGCAGGTACGTCCGGAGGTGGGGCTCAACGGGATGAGGACAGAGCACCAACACCACCACCACCGCCTCCTCCGTATACTGCGGATGTGTTTTTCACGCAGTTTCTGGGGAGCCAACGCAAAATGGAACAAATGCAGCGCAACATGGAAGAGGCTCTGCGTAACATAGCTGACAACACCCGTCGTGGGGATAACCAGGGCGGCCGTGAAGTCAATCAGTACAGCTCTTTCAAGGACTTCATGGATACCAAGCCATCAGTCTTCAAGGAGGCTTTGGAACCACTTGAAGCTGATGAGTGGATTAACACTATGGAGCAAAAGTTTCGTCTTCTTCGGATGACAGAAGAACTCAAGGCTGAGTATGCGGCACATCAGTTGCAAGGACCCGCTGGAATTTGGTGGTCCCATCATCGTACTACCTACCCAGAGGGGACCCCAATCACCTGGAACCGTTTCACCACCGCTTTCCGGGGAAATTACATTCCTCCGGGTGTGGTTGAAATGAAGGTTGGGTAATTCATGAGGCTGTCCCAGGGGACGAAATCTGTGAAGGAGTATCTACACGCTTTCAACAATCTCGCTCGCTACGCCCCTGAGTTTGTGAACACGGAGGCCAAGAAGATTGCTAGTTTCTAGAGAGGATTGAATCCAAAGATGCTAAAGACCATGGGTACAGGAGCCAGGGCTACCTTCAATGCCTATATCAGTGACTGCCTGACCCAGGAGAACAATAACAACAACTACAGTGCATCCAAGTCACGTAAGAGGGCTTTTGAAGCCGGATCATCCTAGCCTAGGGCACCAGTGGCGGGGCGACAGCAGTATCGTCCTCCTGCACCAGGTGCTAGGTTCCGACCGCTGCAGAGAAGGAACACCGGGCATCCAACGCAGGAGAAGCCGTACAAGGTGGCGATAGCTCCTGCCAAGCCAAAGGCAATTCAAGCTGCGGCACTGTTGACGGTCCTTAATACACACATTTAACCATCAACTAATTATAGAAAAGGATCCAAATGCAACCAACACCTAGACTTAGGGTTTTATCTGATAGAATTTCACAAGTTTTGGTGTTTGTCTATTTCTGCAGGGAGTTATCAGGAAATACGGAAGAAAGGCCCACACGTCGGGTTTACATAGAGATATTAACGTGCCGCACAATTTTCTATCATCTAGAAGACTCCAGAAGCCACGGGACCGAACGGGAGACTTAACGGAGCCGGGCACTGGGCGCCCGCCCTCCCCCGTGGACCAATCAGGGTGAAGTTCGGGGATCATGCTCCACCGACCTAATACTTCAAGGAAAACCACACGATCAATGTCGGTTTGATCCGACGGCCCAGATTCACTTGAAGGGACTATAAAACCAGACCCCCCTGACCCCTGGAGATCATACCTCTTCTACAGAATCAAAGTTAGGGTTTCAATTCTTCATCCAAGTAGAGAGGATTCCTCTAGTTCTTCTAGTTCTACCTCTAGTTCATCTAGATCTAGTTCTAGTTCATCTAGTTCTAGTTCTAGTTCCTCTAGTTCTAGTTCTAGTTAGTTCTAGTTGTAATCTAGAAAATAGGGAGAGAGAAGAGGAGAGCGGAGGAGGAGGAGCCGGATCTGTCGGATCTTCCTCAACATTGTACTTTTGCAGCAACTGGTTCGTTCATCGTTCTCCAGGTTCTTCAATTCATAATTCCTGAGTTCTTTAATTACTTTTATTTACATTCAAATTATTTATTGGATTCCCGCTTGCATCAAGTGCTCTAGTCTTTATAACGCTAGAGTAGTAATTAATAGATTAGACGTGGTGTTTAGTCTTGCAACTACCTGGAATTGCACCCAAACCTGCGGATTGTTGTGGTAGCCTTAGGGTAGTGACAGCCCTAACGGTCGACGTATTCCACCTCGTTCGGATCGGTGTTTGTAGGACCGTAGTCAGACCTTCCTAGCCCCCTTCTCATCTCTTTCTGTGGTTAGTGCTCTGATGTCCCGATATAGATAATCTTGAAGTAATTCTTGATTCTTAGATCAACTAGAGAACTCTCAGGAAACTTCCTCTCTTCCCACCAAACATAATTATATAGTTATCCTTGGGCGATCTTGGATCTTAATTAGTACACTCACGTTCCCTGTGGAAAATCGATACTCTGGAATACTCCCGGGTGAAATCTACATCGGTATCCGTGCGCTTGCGGTTTTTCTGTTTGCGTTTAAAATACCCAACAAGCTTTCTGGCGCCGTTGCCGGGGAACGGTAGCTGTGCTAGTTTCGAACCAAGTCGTCCGTGTATCCTTTTTCTTTTCCTTTTTACCACACTCACCTTATCACTTTCACCATACCACATGGATTTCACTCTAAGCATTAATGAGCATGGAATTTATTTAATAGCCACTTCATTTGCTCCATGCTCATATGCAACATCTTCACAATCCATTGGTCTCTCCAACATCACCACATTCGAGATCTCCAACCCCCTCATCCTTTCTATTTATAAAAACTTTAAAAGGGCGGTTGTCGATGCATATGTCTATAATAAATTTTGCAGATCTCGTTGAGTTGATCTTGATATAGGTCAGCGTTGGAGGGGAAACCACTTCACTGACATAAATTGATGGTTTCCCAAGGACAAGCTTAGTGTCCTAAAACAAGCACTGATCAGATTGTAACATGAGCTTTTAATTATTTGCAACATTACCTTGTGTATTAAGCATATAAGGATAATTGTAAAAAAAATTCCTTCGGGTATTCTTGTCACTAACCTTTCTAGGATTGGAGCAAGAAGATCGGATGAATGACAAGCATAAGGTATGTACAACCAATCATCATACAACATTGAATTAAATTCATCCAAACTTGAATTTTGCAAAATTCAAGCTTGGGGGAGTACTTTACATAAAAACATCCTTTGTCATGTTGCTATGTTGGTTGTCCCTACCTTTGAGACATGCTCAATTTATTAAATACTAATCACACTACTTCATCTCCACTTGAGTAGATCTCTATAGATGCTCTCATGCTACCTTTATTTGCTTTAGTATATATCTAGGTTTGGAGTAGTTTCATTTATCTCTTAATTAAGCATGGTGCTTAGTTTAGGAATGATGATCTTACTTCCAAAGGATTTTAAATTAAGCATGATGCTTAGGTTAAAATTCCCTCCTAAATCAAATTAGACATGGTGTCTAGGTTGATCTTTGAGCCGATAGTATGCTATAGTAGATATTGGATATTTTGTTGGACTAACCCCTGCAGGAACTTTGGCTCTAGCGTCAACATTATGCTCAGGGTACTCTATGAAAAATTCTTTACACATCCTTTCCTAGAAACAACCATATGTTTGCAGCTTGCAGATCAGACACTAAGTTTCCCAAAGGGAATATTGAAGAACTTCTGCATCCGAGTTGGTACCTTGTACGCCCCAGCAGACTTCGTGGTGATAGAGACTGGTACTAATGAGATGGCACCCATCATCCTACCACTACAAGAATCCTAGGCTTCTGTGACGATTACCAAATGACAGAGCACCTGTTTGTCATAAGCAGAGTTTGTTTATGACGACTGTTCTCAGGATGACAACTGTTTATGACCAAACTATGTCTTTGTCATAATATCTGTCTGTCTGAGATTTGTGACCATGGATTGTGACAATAGTTAATTGTCATAAAATATAAATCGGTTATAATTGTTTTTAAAATGTCTTGTAGTCCTAGGTGGAGTCTTCCATCCACATCATCTCCTAGTCTCATGTAGAATTGAAGTGGAAAACATAAATAAAAAAAGAATTGGAAGAAAAGGCATATCCTAGTCTCATGTAGGATCGAAGGAAATTCCAAAAAAAAGGATCGGAGGAAATAAAAATAAAAAACATTAAATTATGGCCAAAGGATAGATCAAAACCACGGCCTCCAATGTTCCCAAACCGTGTGAACTCACAGCTTCAGAGATTAGGTTATTTTTAGTTGCATATATATGAATTAAAGATGAAATTCCTTAAAAAAAAAAGAGACGAGCTGGCTTTGAACCCGCAACCTGTAGGTTAAAACTCGACTGGTCTAACCAGTCAAGACGAATGACAGGTTATGCATTGGATTGTGCTCGAACAGTTTTTAACTATCTCACTCGGGGTGTACGCAAAAAATATCCAAACTTTTGCATCTCAGTCACGCCCGCATCCGCCCAGACGCCAGACCACGAACGCATCAGGCAGGTCCGCCGCGCCGCCGCCGCCTACCGCAGATCCACGCCGCCGGCAGCTGCCCCAGCCAAAGCCACAGGCTGCCGCTGTCTCCGGCTAGTCCATGCCCCTCACGAAAGCAGCCGGTCGGCGCTGTCGTCTCTAGCTGGTCCGTGCCCCTCGCAAAAGCAGCCGGCCGCCGCCGTCTCAGGTGGTCCACGCATCCGCCAAAGCCGCCGGCCACCGCTGGTCCACGCATCTCGCAAAGCCACGGCCCCTACTGTCTACACATCGGTTGCCGCTGTCTCCAACCCGGCATTGCTGTCTCCTGTGGTTGACTGCTTCGTGCCGTTGGAACAGCAAGAAAAAGGTAGATATGACCCTTGTTTTTGTTTTATCAAATTGAATTGATGTGGTGCTGTGTAGTTCATTTTATATATATGAAGTTCATGATATTGAGTGCATGGATTTGTAGTGAATCATGGTCAGTGATAAAAAGCTATAAAGAATAGCAGTATGTTATGGTGAATGGTCAGTTGTTTATTCCTTTGTATTGTCTTATTTCAGTGTTTTGCATATGGACAGAAGTTGGGTGAATTCTAGGCCATTTAGCAAGGCACATCTAGATGGGGTCACTGAATTCATGAACTTCGTATCTGATAAATTGGGTGACAATCAGGAAATATTATGTCCATGTCGTAAGTGTTTGAATCGGATACATAGACATAAAGGAGATGTGGAGGATCACTTACTAATTCATGGAATGACTAATACATACACTAGGTGGATACATCATGGAGAAGCATTGGAGGTCAGATTAAATGAGAATTCTGAAACTAGGGATATTAGCTGCAGCATTGAAACAGGGGATGATGGCTGCCATTTTGAAACAGAGATGAATGAGCCAGAGGATGATCTAGATGATGATAGAATCCATGATATAGTTCAAGAGCTGTACACAGCTGAAGACCGTGGACCACAAACAAAGTCCAAGTTTGCAACCCTATTAGAAGAGATGAAACAGGAACTGCACCCTGATTGTCCCTATTCCAGATTTTCTTTTGTGGTGAAGTTGCTACACATCAAGTCATTTTACCGATTCAGCAATGTTGGGTTCAGTGCTTTTTTGAAGTTCTTAAGTTTAGCATTTCCAAAGTGTCCTATCCCTGCATCTTATGCTGAAGCAAAGAAAGTTATTCGTGCATTAGGACTTGGATATGATTCAATACATGTTTGCCCAAATAACTGTGTTTTGTTCAGAAAGGAGTTGGCTAAAAAGGATAATTGCCCAGTATGCTGTGCTTCAAGATGGAAGGATGAAGATACAAGAAAGAAGATTCCAAACAAGGTTTTGAGGCATTTTCCTGTGGTTCCAAGGTTGCAGAGGATGTTTACATCCAAAAAAATTTCAGAGCAGGCACAATGGCACAAGTTGAAGAGAAAACCAGTGGACAATGAGCTTAAACATCCAACTGATGGCGAGGCATGGAAGGATTTTGATAGGAAATATGGTTGGTTTGCAAAAGATGCTAGGAATGTTCGACTTGGCCTCGCTACTGATGGGTTCAATCCATTTGGGAAGATGAGCGCCAACTATAGCATGTGGCCAGTATTTCTTATCCCTTATAATTTTCCTCCATGGGAATGTATGGAGCAATCCAACTTCATGATGGGCCTACTCATTCCTGGTCCAACATGCCCAGGAAAGGATATGGATCTGTTCTTGCAGCCACTGATTGAAGAATTGTTAGATCTTTGGAAAGGTGTCCCTACCTATGATGCTCTGACTAGGAAATCATTTGATCTTCATGCTGCAGTTATATGGTGCATTCATGACTATCCAGCATTGAGCACACTTTCAGGCAGAATCGCTAGAGGTTACTATGCCTGTGTTCGTTGTGACAAAAACAATGAGATGCACTTGGCTAAGGGCTGCGAGACAAGTGTCCACCACGAGTGAACCTGATTTGTCCGCAAACCAGAATCAGGGCGACACCAGCAATACTGAACAAGGCAAGTGGCTACCAACTACTATTTTTTTCTTGTCAATGTGTGGTATGCTGCATTTGTATAGAGTGCAAAGTTTATTACAACATACACTTACATTTCAAAATGTATTCTGTAGCCAATCTCACTGCAAGTGTAGAAGTGCAAACTGCTATAGAATTGAACAATACTGAACAAGGCAAGTGACTTTGGTTGCTGTTTTTTTATTGTAAACATGTGCGGTATGCTGCATTCATGTTAAGTGCAAAGATCATTTTTCTAACATGTTTCAAAATGTATTTTGTTAGGCAACCTCACTTTAAGTACAGAAGTGGAGTCAATGGGATTGAACACTACTGAACAAGGCAAGTAACTTGGACTGTTGTTTCCATTGTCCATATATGTGGTATGCTTCATCCTTATCCAGTGCAGGATCTAATTTTTCTTGACACATGTAAATGTTTTATGTTAGGAACCTGTACTGGTACTATACAAGTGCGGCCAAGGGGGGAGACCATGGGCAAAGAGATTGATTCCATAAGTCATGGTTTAGGGTGTCCGATACCAATCATTATCAAGAAAGGGAAAAGAAGGCCAGAGGCTCCTATGCAAGCTGCAAAGCTGGCCTCAGAGAGTGGGACCATAATGAGAAAGAATATAAAAATATATCCAAATTGGACAAAGTACTACAAGAACAATGGTGAGCAGCTTGAGAACTTAAAGGGCAAACTCAAGGTAATAAGACTCTGTTCAACTAATTGAATCCATGTTAAGTAACTAATGAAAAATTTGTTTGTGCTGCAAGCATCATAAATAAAACTAGATGCCCAAGGTGGAACTAGGTGCACGCTGCTTATTCTGTATGTGCTGCCAGCTGCTTATTCTGTATGTGCTGCCAGCTGCTTATTCTGTATGTGCTGCTAGCATTATGTGGTTGATAATTAGCATGCATTGGCACTAAAAATGGAAAACTCTAACTAACATCTGTAGTGAAATATAAGTAAACCTACATGCAGTTTGGACTTGTTATCCGTCTTGGTATGTGCTGGTCACTATGCCCATATATCATCTATGCATGTTGTTCATAAATGATGCTCATTCTATTCAAATGCATGTTTTGGCTAAGCCTCATTTGTTTACCATGTGCTCCTGATGTGCGCTAATTAATCTTGCTGCTTACATTAGCCATATGTACTGAACATTGCATATAATTTTTGTAGTTACTTCCTAATTTCTACTTTTGTCAAAGCTTAATGGTATGATATTCAATGAATAGATAAAATTCGACATTAACACCGACAGCAGCCCTGTAAAAGCTGCATGTGAAGACATCCTAAAGGGTGGAGTACGCCAAATGAGGTATAGGCTAAAGAAAAAGTACTTTGATGGCGTACCAGCTAATCAAGTGAGGACTACATCGCCATTGAAGCATATGAGTGATGAAGAATGGAGACAATTGGTAGACATGTGGTCAAGTCCAGAGCACAAGGTAATGCTTGTTTCAATTTGTCTGAGCCTATTACTTAGATATGAGGTCGCTTTTGAATCTGTTTGTAGAAAATGGAACATGCCAGCTACATCTGATAATAATTCATGTAAACTTCCTAAGTTTTTTAACCACATAGCTTCCTATGATACATCAACATAAATTTGATTTTTTTATGCGTAGTCCAGATTATAGCTTTATTTGCATTCCTGATGTAATAGTGGTCTATGAAACAAATCAAAATGAGGTTGGGTGGAAATAATAGATGCATAGTTCTATTGCTTATGCTATGTAATTGTGTCATGTGCAGGATAAATGTGCCAAAAACCAACTGAATCGTGAGAAAGTTAAGTATCAACAGCGTACCGGATCTCGGTCCTACATTGCACAAGCCTATGTCGTGGTAAGAAATAATTATAATGTCATATAGTTGGATGTGCCAAATACTCTTGTTCAGAAATTTGTATCAGTTTGGTTTGATTACTCTACTTATTTGGGGTGACATCAACTAAGTTTATACATAGCAACCAGTGTCAATGTTTAATACAAAGAATTAATGTCAACTGGATTTCTTGTGCTGGAGAACATGTTTTTTGTGTTAATGTGTGTACTTTAACATAACCATTACTCATGCCATCATGTTTCTCTCAACATTGTAGTAGCAAGAAAAATACAAAGACAGTGAGCCCACTGCAATTAATCTATTTGAGGAATTCCACTGCAGCAAAACCAAAGGTTTTAGTGAACCAGTGAAGAAAGCTATAGTAAGTACTGGATTCTTACCTCTTCTTTCCTTTTATTAAGTACCTTGTGCAGAGCCTTTATTTATATTGTAATGCATAATTGAAACCTTTCTTTGATTGCTAGGATGATATGCATGCCCAGGAAGCCCTCACTTCACCACCAGTGGAAGATGGACAGCAAGCTAAGACTTCTATTGAAGCTATTTCCAAAGTACTGCCAAAGTCAAATACATTTCTGCGCAATGTTGGAATTCAGCAGCCTGCTGCCAAGACACCAAATGTGGTGAAAGACCTCCAAACTGAACTGGATGCAAAGAAGCTAGAATCTGCACGACTTCAGCAGGAGCTTGAAAGATTGAAGGCACAGGCACAGGAATCTGATGCAAAAGTGGACAAACAAGCTGAGGAGATTGCGAGCCTGAGGAAGATGGCAGCAGAAAATCAGAGCCTCCTTCGCCAAATGATAGCATTTGGGCAGAGTCAGATTGCTCCTCCCTAAGCTAGCTGATCCTCAGGTACACAACTTGTCTCTTGTGCGTTTGCATCCAAATCAAGACTGTTGTGCTGTTTCTTTGGTTGCTGAACTCATGGTGTATGTGTATGGTTGAACAGGAATTTGGTGGCTTAACATGGATTTTGAAGGCTGGTAATTTTAGTGTAGTTGTTGAACTTGGAGGCTGTGATCCCTTTTGTGCTGCTGCTGAATGTGTGCCATAGTGGATTTTGGTGCATGCTGGTACTTCAGCGCATGATATTTTGGTTGCTGGAATCTGCTGCTGGCTGCTTCTGTGTGGCGGCTACTTTGTGTAGCAGTTGAACTTGAAGATGGCTGGTTGACTCTTGTTAGGTGCCTATTAGTTCTGTGTAGTGGTTGGAAGGTGGATGGAAGCCTGGAATGTGGCTGGAATGTCTTTTGGATATGTAATATGTATTCTGGAGTTGATATTGTATGACTGAATTGATTATTACATTATGGCTGGAAAGTATTTTGTTGCATGGGTAACATGCTTTATAACTGAGCAATTGCTTGTGGTTTATAATATGTGATTATTTCTTTAATTGGGTAGATCCAAAATATGGGCCTAGATTTCTTGTGCTGGAGTTTGGGCTGACCCAAAACTGATGTTGGGCTGCAAACGAAAAAATATTAATTTGTAGTTGGGCCAAAAAAAAAAACAATTGTGCTGATTGTAATTGAAAAAAGAAAAGAGCCCATATACTATATGGGCTGAAAGTGAATTGCCATTTGTCATGTCACATGTGCCATGTCATCATACATGTGGCGTTATCTGGTTGAATTAGTTATGACGAGTTTAGTCTCGTCATAGCATCAATGATAGGAGAACTATCGTCACTGTATCAATGACGACGTCCTCTGATGGTCACAGAAGCCCTCTGGTGACCCACCTTCTGTGACAACAGTCAGTTCGTCACTGCGGACAGACAATGACAGGAAACAGGCCCTGATCGTCATATTTAGACTGTCACAGAAGCCCAGGATTCTTGTAGTGTACGGAGGCCATTCCTGAACACCTGAGGAGATGTCATCTACGCTAGTGCTGCCAAGATCAGTTTCTACATCAAGGGGAGGAAGGAGATGTTTTCCTTCAAGAACAAGACTACACAAATCTCAGAGCAATCCCGACATGAACCAAGGAAGAGGACCAATAGGAGGAACAAGAACAAGCAAATGTGTACCGAGTCAGCTAAGATGGTCACTACAGCTCAAGGAGGTCAAGATCGTCAACTCAAGTCACCTTTCTTGATCAAGAAGGACGACCCTGGTGTCCCAAGCATCGAGTTCACAATCAACGGATATTCTTTTCAGAAGATGCTTTGCGACACCGGGTCAGGTGTCAACATAATGGCTGCCAGTCACCTATCAGCTCCTATTCGGAACCATGCCCCTAAAACCGACATACATTCAGCTCCAGATGATTTTAAGGTTATTGACATGGGAGAAGACAAGTACGATCCACCCATCATCCTTGGAAGACCGTTCCTCAGCACTGTTAAAGCAATCATCTACATTGGAACCGGAGAAGTCCACATGCACTTCCCCTCTGAGAAGGTACGCTGCTATTTTACTGACCCTAACTATATAGTTGAAGACTCTAAGCAGGTCAGGACAAGAAGAAGACGACGCAACCGTAACCAGAGGACGAAAATCATAAAGGACAGATGGGCAGGCTATGAAGGAGAAGTGGTAATGTCTGAAGACATACAACTTGAACAGAACTGTCCTGAGGAGACCGTAGCACCGAGTCAGGTGTGGAGAAAGAAGACAGTTATACATGAAGAGCAGGCTCCACCGGAACCACCGACTACGCTATCCAGCGAATTCCAGGATGATTGAGAAAACGGAGAGTCCCGTTCGGAGGACGTAAAAACACCGAACGCCTTGCCAAGAGGTAAACTTGGTAGTTATCTTTTTCCTTTCAATTATTTTAAAATAGTTTGCTTAGTTAATCAGGTTCACATCTTCTTAATAAGAAAATAAAAATGTTTAAAATAGTAGGCCCCATGTGAGTATGCTCATGGCATAAAACCCATAAGTACATTCACTGTGGTGGCATATAAAAAAATGAAATAAATATATTCCTATCCTATAAAAATAAATTTATGATCCTACTAAAGAGAGTAACATTTATTGAGGAGGCTCAACATGATAAAGGCTAGATACTTATGCTAACACTTAACCAGTTCCACAAAGCTTTGTTGTCTATTTGAGCTCCACAGAATTCAAGGATCAAAGAAGACTAGCTGACGGAGGACATCCTAATCACTGTCAGGGTGCTGCTGACATTCAAATACACCTCCGCCACTTGCTAGCTACATCAGAAGAGATTACGTCAAAATCCAGCTTGGGGGAGAGCACCTCCATTTATCCAGCTAAGTGTTCTACTCATCTTTATATTTTACTCAAATAATAAAAAGATGCATAATCATAAAAACCCAAATAAAGATTTTATGCTCATATATATCTTTGCTTAATTTGCTAAATAAATAAATAAATAAAGTTTGCTATGAACCCTCATAATAAGCTCTCACATGGAAATGATGAATAGTTGCTCTGCCATGACTAGTTCTCAAAATTGAAATCTCTCTCAAGTTTAGGCCTAACTGTTATTAATTAAGATTTGCTCTAAACCTGAACTTGTGGGAAGAGTACTTGATCTGAAGTCTAAGTCGTTAACGGATATGATATGGGAAGGTTGAGCTGCTGTTTATCTGTTCCTAGAGATGCTAGAATTCTGGAGAATTTTATCTTTTAAAATCTTTAAAATGTTGCATGATGAGTTCCTCTATGATGAGAGTTTAAAATCCTACCACAGCCATATATACATGCTTGCTAGACTATGAACCACACATGTACTTTACTACTTATGAGCATTGAGTGTGGTCAAGCTGTGTAGACCCTTAGGAGCTTGTCATGTGGTTAAATCAAGATTCACTTGCACGTTCACTCACACATGCTACTTCTACTCCAGAAGTACCATCCACATATACCCATTTCCATCTCCAGAACCACCCAAAAATATTCTACTCCTAATCCGGGAGAGAATAGCCAAAAATATTTCTATTTTTCCCCTGTAAAAAAAATGCTCAAGTTATCTTGGTTACTACCACTTGCTATATTATTTCAGGAGATGAGTGCTCTAAAAAAAAGAAAAAAAAAAGAGAAAAAAATAAATACGAGGAAATAAAAATGGGCAAGTGCCCGGAGCCTCGAAAGAAAAAAAAAGAAGTGAGACGAGAGGTAAAAATGGACAAGTGTCCGACAGTAGAATTAGGGGTACAAGATACCCACCTGAGAGAAAAGAAAAAAAAGAGAAGAAGAAAACATAGAGCATCTCATTCTCCTCAAAAAGTTTCAAAAGTGCAAGAAAGGTATGTATCCCCTCAAAAGAGCATAAGTAGAATTAGACTTTCACCATTGTTATCACCATCATCACCATACACCATTCATTCGCCATACATGCACATCTTGATTTGACTTATTGACTTGTTCTTTTGGATCCATGGTTTGACTATGCAATAAATGTCTTGTAAGTATGTATTAGCTGTCTCCCACCTATGAGCTCCAGATATCAAAAGCCTTATTAGAGTAGGGTGAGAGAGAAGGCAATGTCACTATGCCTTATACCACAAATACCACATACTTTGAGAGAAGGCATATACCATTACTGCCTTGGTAAGGATCCAGAAATACCACAAATGAGAGACTAGAGAGAGTCATACAAGGAATCTCTGAGTTTTATTTGAAAATCTGCAAAAACTCCAGAGCTATAGTTGATCAAGAACATGAGACATGGCGCTTGATTAGACCGTTCTATCTTTTAACTGCTCAAGACACAAGTGACGGTTACAAGTCCCATGGTGAAAGGTAAATGAGTAAGTTTTAAGTCTTAACAGTTTACTCTAACCCAGAGATGATATCTTGTTTGAACGCATTTATATCTTTAAGGTATGAAACCACTGCAGAAACTCTTGAGTTCATCTTTGCTCAGGGACGAGCAAAGGTTAAGCTTGGAGGAGCTTGTTGACGGTCCTTAATACACACATTTAACCATCAACTAATCATAGAAAAGGATCCAAATGCAACCAACACCTAGACTTAGGGTTTTATCTGACAGAATTCCACAAGTTTTGGTGTTTGTCTATTTCTGCAGGGAGTTATCAGGAAATACGGAAGAAAGGCCCACATGTCGGGTTTACATAGAGATATTAACGTGCCGTACAATTTTCTATCATCTAGAAGACTCCAGAAGCCACGGGACCGAACGGGAGACGTAACGGAGCCGGGCACTGGGCGCCCGCCCTCCCTTACTGGGCGCCCGCCCTCCCCCCTGGACCAATCAGGGTGAAGTTCGGGGATCATGCTCCACCGACCTAATACTTCAAGGAAAACCACACGATCAATGTCGGTTTGATCCGACGGCCCAGATTCACTTGAAGGGACTATAAAACCAGACCCCCCCTGACCCCTGGAGATCATACCTCTTCTACAGAATCAAAGTTAGGGTTTCAATTCTTCATCCAAGTAGAGAGGATCCCTCTAGTTCTTCTAGTTCTACCTCTAGTTCATCTAGATCTAGTTCTAGTTCATCTAGTTCTAGTTCTAGTTCCTCTAGTTCTAGTTCTAGTTAGTTCTAGTTGTAATCTAGAAAATAGGGAGAGAGAAGAGGAGAGCGGAGGAGGAGGAGCCGGATCTGTCGGATCTTCCTCAACATTGTACTTTTGCAGCAACTGGTTCGTTCTTCATCGTTCTCCAGGTTCTTCAATTCATAATTCCTGAGTTCTTTAATTACTTTTATTTACATTCAAGTTATTTATTGGATTCCCGCTTGCATCAAGTGCTCTAGTCTTTATAACGCTAGAGTAGTAATTAATAGATTAGACGTGGTGTTTAGTCTTGCAATTACCTGGAATTGCACCCAATCCTGCGGATTGTTGTGGTAGCCTTAGGGTAGTGACAGCCCTAACGGTCGACGTATTCCAATTCGTTCGGATCGGTGTTTGTAGGACCGTAGTCAGACCTTCCTAGCCCCCTTCTCATCTCTTTCTGTGGTTAGTGCTCTGATGTCCCGATATAGATAATCTTGAAGTAATTCTTGATTCTTAGATCAACTAGAGAACTCTCAGGAAACTTCCTCTCTTCCCACCAAAAATAATTATATAGTTATCCTTGGGCGATCTTGGATCTTAATTAGTACACTCACGTTCCCTGTGGAAAATCGATACTCTGGAATACTCCCGGGTGAAAGCTACATCGGTATCCGTGCGCTTGTGGATTTTCTGTTTGCGTTTAAAATACCCAACAGGCACCTGCCGCCAACAATGTGCCCAAGGGTCCATGCTATAACTGCCACAAGATGGGGCACTTTGCTAAGGAATGTCCCTACCCCAAGAGGCAGCAGCCAACCTATCCAGCTCGTGTGCACCATACCTCGATCGAGGAGATCCCGGAAGGAGAACCGGTAACAGCTGGTATGTTTCCTGTCAACCAACATCTTGCAGTTGTTTTGTTTGATTCTGGATCATCGCATTCATTCATGAGCCAAGCATTTGCACAAAAGCATGACCAGCCAGTTACTGAGTTGGGTTATGGCTATCGCATCAGCTCAGCCGGAGCTGATGTGTTGACTAATAAAATAGTAACAGGAGTTACCTTGGATATCAGTGGCCGGAGGTTTCGCGTAAACCTTGTGGTCATGCCAGGGCTGGTTTTGGATGTCATCATTGGAATGAACAAGATGACTGACTGGGGCGCGGTTATAGATGCCGGGAATAGAACTCTTTCCCTCAGAGACCCGCAAGGGAAGGGTGTGCTTCAGGTCAAGCTACCCCGACGGTTAGACTTCGCCAGTCTTTCGTGTGCAGTATAGGTGCTTCCACTAGAACACATACCCGTGGTATGTGAGTTACCTGATGTTTTTCCCGAGGAATTGCCAGGACTTCCTCCGGATAGGGAAGTAGAGTTTGCAATCGAGTTGATACCAGGTACAGCACCAATATCTAGAAGGCCGTACCGGATGCCACCAAACGAACTCGCTGAGTTGAAGAATCAACTAAAGGAGTTACTGGGTAAAGGGTTCATCTGGCCAAGTTCGTCAGAATGGGGTTGTCCAGCGTTGCTCGTGAAAAAGAAGGATCAGTCTTTGCGCATGTGCGTGGACTATCGTCCGCTCAATGCAGTGACCATAAAAAATAAGTATCCTTTGCCGAGGATTGATATCTTGTTTGATCAGTTGTCCAAGGAAAAAGTGTTTTCCAAGATAGCTTTGAGGTCTGGGTATCACCAAATCAAGATTCGTCCGCAGGATATCCCGAAGACTCCTTTTTCCACCAAATATGGGTTGTATGAGTATCTTGTCATGTCCTTTGGGTTGACAAATGCTCCTGCATACTTTATGTATCTGATGAATTCAGTCTTTATGCCAGAATTAGATAAGTTTGTTGTGGTGTTTATCGATGATATTCTCGTTTATTCAGAAAATGAGCAAGATCACGCCGAGCATCTGAGAATCGTGTTAACAAGATTACGAGAGCATCAGTTATATGCCAAGTTCAGCAAGTGTGAGTTCTGGTTGAAGAAAGTACCTTTCCTGGGGCACATTCTGTCTGAAGAAGGGATTGCTGTGGATCCGTCAAAAGTACAGGAAGTCATGGACTGGAAGGCACCAACTTCTGTCTCGGAAGTTAGAAGTTTTCTTGGTCTGGCCGGGTATTATCGTCGTTTCATACCTGACTTCTCAAAGATTGCTAAGCCAATGACCAGTTTGCTATAAAAGGATCATAAGTTTGTCTGGACGGAGGGGTGTGAGCTAGCCTTCCGCACCTTGCGAAAGTTGCTAACCACTGCTCTCGTTCTGGTGCAACCCAATATCGAGAAGCCTTTTGATGTGTTTTGCAACGCGTCGAAAAGTGGCTTGGGGTGTGTGTTGATGCAAGATGGCAGAGTGATAGCTTATGCTTCATGACAGTTGAGAAAGCACGAAGTCAACTACCCAACTCACGACCTCGAGTTAGCAGTAGTGCACGCTTTGAAGATTTGGAGACACTATTTGCTGGGAAATAAGTGTCATATCTATACCGATCATAAGAGCTTGAAGTACATCTTCACTCAGTCCGAGCTGAATATGAGGCAACGATGGTGGTTAGAGTTAATCAAGGACTATGATCTGGAAGTTCACTATCATCCAGGCAAAGCTAATGTAGTAGCAGACGCTTTGAATCGTAAACCGCACTATCAAATGTGTTCAACCGTTGTTTGAAGATGGTTTTAACCTCATGCATCCTGAAGTCGTATGTCACATACAACTTAGTTGTTCGCTCGAGAGTCAAGTCATTGAAGGTTAGAAAACAGACAAGGGTATTTTCCACATCAAAGAGAAGATCAAAGATGACTCAAAAACTCAGTTTCGAGTTGATGAAAAAGGGGTACTGTGGTTTCAACATCGGTTAGTAGTCCCGAAGGATCGGGAATTGAAGAATCGTATCATGGATGAGGCCCATCTCTCTAAGCTTTCTATTCATCCAGGTAGTAGTAAAATGTATCAAGACCTAAGACCCCACTTTTGGTGGACCAAGATGAAGAAAGAAATAGCCGCATATGTGGCCCGTTGCGACATGTGTTGCAGAGTTAAGGCCATCCATATGAAACCTGCAGGTCTGTTGCAACCGTTATCAGTTCCAGAGTGGAAATGGGAAGAGGTCAGCATGGACTTTATCACAGGTTTACCAACCATGAGGAAGGGGAATGACTCGATTTGGGTAATCATAGATCGATTAACCAAGTCGGCTCATTTCATCTCAGTTAAGAACACATACAGACCTCCCGAGTATGCCGATATATATATGGCTGAGATTGTCAAGTTGCATGGTATTCCCAAGACCATCATATCAGATAGAGGACCACAGTTCACCGCTCACTTTTGGGAGCAAATGCATAAGAGTTTGGGGACCAGTCTAATAAGAAGCACCGCGTATCATCCCCAAACCTCAGGTCAAACTGAGAGGCTAAATCAGGTGTTAGAAGATATGCTGAGGGCCTATGTGCTATCGTCCAAGGGATCATGGGAGTCATGGCTACCTCTGGCTGAATTCTCATTCAATAACAGCTACCAAGAGAGTATCAAGATGGCTCCGTTCGAAGCTTTGTATGGTCGAAGGTGTAGAACTCCGTTAAATTGGGTTGAACCTGGTGAAAGGAGATACTACGGTATCGACTTCGTGAATGAAGCAGAGAAAAAGGTGCAAATCATACAGCAGCATATGCAAGCGGCACAATCGCGACAAAAGAGTTATGCTGATAAGAGGAGAAGGCCACTTGAATTCAAAGTAGGTGACTATGTGTACCTCAAGGTTACGCCAATGAAGAAAGTTCAACGTTTCCAAGTTCGAAGCAAGCTTGCACCCAGATACGTGGGACCGTATCAAATACTAGAGAGGAAAGGCCCCGTGGCCTACAAGATTCAGTTGCCTGAAGAATTGAGTTCGATCTTTCCGGTCTTCCATGTGTCGCAACTACGGAAATGTTGGAAAGTGCCTAAACAGAGGATTGAACCTCGAGGGATCAAAATAAAAGCAGACTTAGAGTATAAAGAGCAGCCAGTGGGAATTGTGGATACCAAAGAACGAGTAACCCGAAACAGAGTTGTCAAAACATACAAGGTGGTGTGGAGTCATCATGACGATCGGGATGCCACCTGGGAAACTGAGGATTATCTAAAAACAGTTTATCCAAAATTTCATAAGAAATGGTTAGTAACCCAAATCTCGGAACGAGATTTCCCTAAGGGGGGAAGGGCTGTAACACCCTAGGTGTTAAGCATGCACTTAGCCTTACCAAAGCAATGCATAAGCATTCTCATCAAGCATAGCATCATGAGCATGTCATTCATCCCAAAATATGATTTTATGTGTTTTATTCCATGTGCTTTAAATATGTTCAAAATATGATGCTTGCTTCTAAAATTGTGGAATATTCAAACTAGGTTGATTTATGTGTAAGAAGGTTTAAAAATATTTTTGTGCAATTTTTTGGAGCAATAGAATTTGAGAAATGGAATTTACACAAAATCCCCAAAATGAATTTATTTGAAAACCTAGAATTAGTTTTAATTGGTAATTCAAATTCTACTTGGAATTTGGCCTTGCTTATTAAAACAAAGTTGTAGGGTTTTTGTTTTGGAACAACTTTGCTTTAGGGAGAAAGAGGTGAAAATGATTTTAAATTGGTCCAAATGAATTTAGAAAAAAAATTTGAGAAAAGAAATTCAAAAAAAAATGGAGAAGGGGCAGGCGCTGCTGGGCCAACCCCGCCTCCCTTTCGGCCCAGACAGCGGCCCGGCCTGCCTCCTCCTCCCTCTCTCTCCCGCGCGCGGACGCCCGCCTCGTCCCAGCCAGCGTCGGCCACGTGGCGGCCGTACGCCGGCGAGGAGCGCGCCGCGGCCGACCGGCTTCACCTGGTCGGGACGCCGGCCCGGGCTCCCAGGCCACTCCATTCGCTCTGTCGCCCGCGCCTCTCTCCCTCCTCCCTCCACTCGCGAGCGCAACCGCAGCCGTAGGAGCTCCGCCGCAGCGCCATCGCCGGAGCAGCTCCGCTGCTCACCGCCGGCCACTCCAGTGCCCCAATCTCGACGCCGAAACCACCAGCGCACTCGCCGTCGTCGTGGTAAGTTCCTGCGAATGCTCTACCGAGGTGAGAGCCCGTCGAACGCCATGAATCGCTCGTCAGAGTTGCTCCGACCTCGCCGGAGAGCTCCGCCGCGTCGAACCTCGCTCGTTTCTGCCCCGTTTCGCTTGCTTCTTGGCGCGTTAGATCCGTAGTGCGACGGGGAAGCTCGGAGGAGCCCTTGCGCATATTCTACCGCACCGGAGCAGCCTGGCCACGGCGAGCAGCGCCGCCGTGCCGCCATGCATGCTCGTCGGAGGTGCTCCGGCCATCCTCCGGCCAACCCGAGGGTACCGCTGGGTGCGCCTCACTGCGGGGAGCACGATGGTGCTCACCCCGTGTCCGGGAACCTCACCGCCGGTGAGATCTGCTCGTCGGAGGTGCTCTCCCTCTCGGTCTCGCTGTCCAGTGGGGTCAGAGGCCCACTGTCAGTCGCAGGGGGACCGCGTTGGGTGTAGATCTGGGTGTCTTTAGCGTTTTTTATCCCGTTTTCGAATTGATTTTCAGAAAAGGTTTTCCAGAAATCGATTTAAAACTTGTAAAATCCATATCTTGAGTTCTACAGCTCCAAATTTGATGAAATAAATTTTGGTGTGCTCTATATTTTCAGATCTGCAGGTTGATGTAATTGCATGTCATGTTTGAACACTTTTTCTGGACAGAAATAATTAATCCATGCTTTTGCTAAACTTAGAAAATGCATAGTAATTAAAATATGGCTCAGAAAAATGTGAAACTTGATTTGTTGGCTCTGCATGTATGTGAACTCACTTGGAAAATATTGCTACACATTATTTGGTGTAAAAATGAATTTATAGTGATTTAAATGCTTGCATGGCAGTGGTTTATGATTTTTAATAAAGATTTGGATCATGCAATCAGTCTGGAAATTTTTGTGGATGTTTCCTATGATATTAGACAAATTGTAAAAATATGAAATCTGCTGTTTGACACTTATACCACAGTAGATTAATTGTACTTGCCTTTATGTAATAATCTTGTGATTTTTGTAGCTCAAAATAAGTATCCAAAAATTATGAAAAATTTATAGTAGACTTTATGCTTGACTGAAAGTCTCCTGTAATTTTTGTGGGAATTATAGATGAACAGAACTGCATCCAATTTTGATGGGCCTAGAAATGAATAAAGAAAATTATGAATTGTTATATATGGATTAAATAGAATAAAAAGGGGTTTGGTGTATTTTTGAAGCTTCATGTGGGTTGCTGGTTACACTTGAAAACAATTGGTAGAAGAGAATGCAATAGATGTTTAATTCAATTGTCTCTTCTTGGATGATGTTGACTACCTTGTAAGGAGCATGACCAAGTGAATCACCTATGCATCATGTCATGATCATTTGGTACCTTCTCATACAAGCATCCACTCGGGCATCTCGCACTCCACTCATGAGCACATATGCATCATACCTGCTCGCAGGAGAACGAGTTGGGACCCGAGGGGCCAGAGGAGATTCAGGAGCAGGAACCTCCGGAAGCACCGGAACCCGGAGAGGAGCTACAGGAGTGTCCGGATCACCGGCCCAGCACGTTTGAGAAAGGCAAGCCCCGGAGCATCCTAAGTCTCCCTATTCTCGCTAACTTACATGATATACTATGCTTGTTCTACTATACTGCATTTAAGTGATAGGAATTGCTTGATACCGTTGATGCATATGTACTCCTTGTTATCCCTACTCGTTTATCTACCTTGTCCTATGTAGATAGGCGCAGAGTCTATGCTTAGCTTTCTTAGTCCGGTAGAAGTCGGGTGATTCCCTGTCACCTGCGAGATATAGGTGGATACCTGCCTGATTAAGCAGTGGTTGCTTTGGGGAAAAGAATAACCAAGTGCGGAATGGAATTGGAGACCGGGCAGGGTCTTATGGTGGGTTGACCATAGTGCCCCTGCCTGTGTCGATTAAGGACCGATCGTTGACGGCCCTCTTGTCATGTTGAACGCATGCCCCACATTTAGCTGGAAGGATAAGTCGTTCCGACCGCGAAGCCTGAGCACTATCCGGGCCGGGAATCGGCCCGATGTACGCGCTGTATTGGTGATGGTTGAGGAGAACAACGAGGGCGCGACGCGCAACCTTGGTATACCTTGGATACCTCGGTCGCCGGAACGGTCCTCGGGTACGGGCGGTGCCTGTCGAACCCGCGAATCGGTCCTGGATAGTGCAATACGGTGATCTGTAGCTCACTTGATCAGTGAGTGTGGTTTGTGTGGGGAATAAACTCGCCAGCTGGTTAGAAATCGATTCGAATCGCCATCGCTCCTGGATAGTGAGCACTTGACATGAGCTTCGTCCTCATAGTAAGGACTATGGAACACTTGGGTTATAATGATAAATGGTTTTAAGAATGCTATGATGAGGTACTATCATATCACTATACTTGCTTGTAATAGTGCAGGTGCAAACCTAGACAATAGGTAATGATACTTTCAACTTGAGCAAATTACAAGAAGAAAGATTTATGTAGGTTATGGTAATAAAATCATGCGGTTATGCAAAATGGTTGTCAGCTACCCCACTATATAACCTTCATGATCCTTGAAGAGTCTTTATTTTAAGTTTATGACGGGTAAGTCTAGCTGAGTACATTCTCGTACTCAGGGTTCTACTCCCATGTTGTTTTGCAGATGGTCAAATGTACTATGGTTATTGCATCCTCTGTCTGTACCCAGCCATGGGTGATGACTAGACCAAGGGCGATGGTCACTCCATCTTCTCTTTTGCTTTTGTGGGAATGACCGAACTATGGCACTGTATCAGACTAGGTGTGTGTGTGTGTGTTGTATTTTCGAACTACGAAGCTTCCGCTACTTGAAGAACTTGGTTTGTAATAATTTCAAGAACTCCGATGTATTTTATGAATGTTGTAATCTGGATGTATTTGTGGATGGCGACCGCTAAACTTATTACGATCTTGGCTGTCTGTACGATATGTGGTTTGAAATCCTTCGAGATTTCATGGACTACCGGGATTATATGGGCTGAAGCTCGATGGTTTGACTATGCAAATGGTCACTGTTAGGCTTAATCTCTTATAATTTGGTCGGTTCTGTTACAAGTGCCATGCTGGGGATGACAACCTAGTATTCAAGTGGTGTTAGCAAGTGTCAACATCTGCATAGCTTTTCTGACGAGACTGAGCAACTCTCAGGTTATCCCGAATAATCCGCACCTATTGCTCTGCATGTCTAAGCACATCTGTACCAAACACCTGAGTTTCTCCTGTCTGATCCCAAAACAAAGGTGTCCTGCACTTACGACCATACAGTGCCTCGAACGGTGCAATCTTAAGACTCTATTGATAGCTGTTGTTGTAGGAGAATTCTGCATATGGCAAACTCTTGTCCCAACTAGTACCATACTGCAAAGCACAAGCTCTCAACATATCCTCCAGTATCTGATTGATCCTCTCAGTTTGTCCATCTGTCTGTGGATGATATGCTGTACTAAAATTTAACTTTGTTCCCAAGGAATCATGCACTGCTTTCCAAAAGTGAGATGTGAATTGAGTACCCCTATCTGACACAATCTTCTTAGGTACTCCATGCAAACAAACAATTCTCTCCATATACAACTCAGCTAGGCGTTCTCCAGTGTACTTAGTTTTAACAGGTATGAAGTGAGCCACTTTAGTCAAACGATCTACTATCAGCCATATTGAGTCATACCCTCTCTGTGTACGTGGTAAACCCACTATAAAATCCATACCCACTTCTTCCCACTTCCATTCCGGAATCTTCATTGGTTGCAACAGTCCAGCTGGCCTCTGATGTTCCGCTTTCACTCGCTGGCAAGTATCACATACAGCAACATATTCAGCCACATCTCTCTTTAAGACATACCACCAGTACTTCTGTTTCGGATCTAGATACATCTTAGTGCTACCAGGATGAATGGAATATGCTGACTCATGAGCCTCTCTCAGAATCATATCACGAATAGCCTTCACTTCAGGAACACATATCCTTTTTCCAAACCATAGTACACCATTGTCATCTATTCTGAATCCTGGTGCTTTGCCTAGTACCACATTCTATGCTATCTCCTTTAGTTTCTCATCTTCCAACTATCCTTTCAATATATCTTCTTCTAGAGTAGGAGTGACCTCAATTTCCATAGCATTTATTACAATCCCCAAGTTCAAATATGCAAATTCAGCACACAACTCCTCAGATTCAAGTGTCGCCCGAAGCTCATTAGCATATTTCTTCCTGCTAAGTGCATCAGCTACGACGTTCGCCTTTCCAGGATGATAATGCACTTCCAAATCATAATCCTTTATCAGTTCCAACCATCTTCGTTGCCTCAAGTTCAGGTCGGTCTGGGTGAAGATATATTTCAAACTCTTATGATTAGTGTATATGTCACTCTTATGCCCAATCAAATAGTGTCTCCAAATCTTCAATGCATGAACCACAGCTGCTAACTCTAGATCATGAGTAGGATAATTCAGTTCATGTTTCCTCAACTTTCTAGATGCATAAGCAACAACTCTACCTTCTTGCATAAGAACACAACCTAAACCCAGACGAGAAGCATCACAATAGATAGAGAAACTCTTACTCAGACATGGCAATACCAACACAGGTGCAGTAGTCAATCTCTTCTTAAACTCCTCAAAACTAGCTTGACACTTATCAGACCATACAAACTTAGCATTCTTCTCCAACAGAGCAGTCATAGGTTTTGCAAGTTTTGAGAACTCTTCAATGAATCTACGATAGTAACCAGCTAAACCAAGAAAACTGCGAATTTTACTTACATTTGTAGGTGGTTTCCAATTCAGCACATATTTCACCTTACTAGGATCCACTGCAATACCACCATTAGAAACAACATGACCAAGAAAAGAAACTTCTTCCAACCAAAACTCATACTTACTACGCTTGGCATATAGCTTATGTTCTCTAAGTTTCTGTAAGACCAACCTTAGATGTTTAGCATGTTCTTTCTTGGTTTTAGAGAATACCAGAATATCATCAATAAAGACCACCACAAACTTATCAAGGTACTCCATAAATACTTTATTCATCATGTACATAAAGTAAGCTGGTGCATTGGTCAAACCAAAAGACATAACTGTATACTCATACAACCCATACCTTGTTGTGAAAGCTGTCTTTGGTATATCAGAATTCTGAATCTTCAATTGATGATAACCAAAACGCAAATCAATCTTAGAGAACACACAAGCACCTCTTAGCTGATCAAACAAGTCATCAATCCTAGGCAAGGGATATTTATTTTTGATAGTGACCTCATTAAGTGACCGATAATCAACACACATCCTCTGACTACCATCCTTCTTATCAACAAAGATAACTGGTGCACCCCATGGTGATGAACTAGGACGAATGAACCCTTTATCTTGCAATTCCTTAATTTGTTTCTTAAGTTCTTCTAGTTCATTAACCCCCATTCTATATGGTCTTTTAGCTATGGGTGCAGTACCAGGTAGTAATTCAATAATAAATTCAATGTCTCAGTCAGGCGGCATACCTGGCAATTCATCTAGAAAGACATCCGGAAACTCATCCACTACCAGATTCTGAGGATCAACATCATCATTCAGTTGGTTCAGTTTAGCTGTGAGTGGTGCTTGCACTGTTACATCAACACTGATTCGTTCTCCCTTTGGGGTTGTCAGAGCCACTACTCTCTCCTTGCACTTAATATCTAAGTCATATTGCTTCATCCAATCTAAACCCAAGTTCACATCTATGCCTGAAGTTCTCATAACCATGGGACTGATAGGAAAATCTACCCCCCTTAAAGAAAGACTTGCTGAGGGGCAACATAAAGAAACTGGTATAGTCCCACTCGGTGAATTTACTAGCATAAGGGTTTCATTGCAACTAGTGGAATGCTATGAACTGTAACAAATGCTTGTGATATGAATGTATGCGAAGCTCCAGAATCAAATAAAACTGTAGCACGGATAGAGTTGATGCTGAACGTACCCATCATGATTTCTGGTCCCTCCTGAACTGTTTCCGCTGCCACGTTGTTCACGTTTGCTGAATTAGGAGTGGATCTCCGGTCGTTGTTCTGCGGATTAAACTTCTCTAGGCAATCATAGGACATATGTCCTTCCTTCCCACAACGGAAACACCTGCTAGGAGTGTTAGAAGCACTTCTTTTCGTGGAGGTGGCATTTGAGTTCCCTGAGCGAGGTGTCTGCTGACCATGCTGCTGTTGATTATGGTTACATTGTTGGAATGGAGGACGTTGGTTCCCACTCTGTGATTGATTCTGGAAACGCTGGGGTTGCTGGTTGCGGTTCTACTGACTAACTGGTCCCTGGAACATCTACTGATAGCCTTGATGAGAACTGAAATGCTGACGGTTGTTGCTCCCAGAACCTTGTGCCAGCATCCTTCTCTTCTTATCCTGACCCTTACGCATATTATCAAGCACAATGGCACGATTCACAAGAGCCTGGAAGGTAGGATAGGTGTTTCCAGCCAACTGCAACCTGAGCTCGTAGTAAAGACCTTTCATGAATAGACGTTGCTTATGAGCATCTTCCCTGACATCGTTCGGAGCATAGCGAGCTAACTGTTCAAATGTGTCACGATATTCTGCACAGTCATGGAGCCCATCGTGACAGATCTGAATTCTTCTTGCTTGAGCTCCATCATTCCCTCATTTATATATCGAGCTCTGAAGTCTCTACAAAATTCCAGCCATGTGCCAGGAGGAGCATTGTTGGGACGAGCAGCCTGATATGACTCCCACCATGTCTGAGCTGCCCCCTGAAGCTGTCCAGAAGCATACAACACCTTATCTAAGTCATTGCACTGAGCTATGTTCAGTTGCCTCTCCACAGAACGAAACCAATCATCTACCTCCATGGGATCAGCTGAGTGTGCAAATACTGGAGGTCTTTCCTTCATAAACTCCCCACACTTATCCCTCACATGAACAGGTGGTGGTGGTGGTGGAGGTTGCTGCTGTAAATGCTGCATGAAAACGTGCACCATCTCATTTTGGGTTTGCATGAGTTCCTCCACAGTAATTGGGGCATTGCCACCATTGCCACGGCCTCTGCCTCTGCCTCTTCCCCTTACTGCCATCTGCATTCCAAGGTATATAAACACATCTTAGTAATGTCCAACATGACAATTACAAAAGTTAACGGAATCTGAAATTTTCTGTGTAACATCCAACATCAGCAGTTCAGAAAACCAGTTATATCTCGAGTTCCAGAATTCAAAAGGATACATACTGTACACCGTTGGAAATATAAAGAAATCGTCTACAACTTTCATTTAGATCATAGTAACAGATCCCAATGTTAGGTTAATCAAAAACTAGGTACAACCGAAACTGTTCCAGAATTCCAGACTGCGCAGAAACCTCAAATTTAAACAGTCATAACTCACAGCTCATAATAGATAATATGGTCATTATTGCGGCATTGGAAAGATATGAAAGTCTACTTGCTCGCAGAAAAATTTGATGAACATTGCATGAACAGAATTTTGGTTATTTTGTCATATGTTCATCGGACATGGTGATTCTAATATTATTCTAAAATCTTATATATCTCTCTTAGTAGTTTCATAAACTATAAGAGAGATGTAAAATTTATAAACAAATTTGTTTTCGCTTTGTCAAATAAAGAAATGATCAAAATAAATGTTGTAGATCTTGAGAAGTTATACAACTTTGTATTTAAAAACTTTTTGATTTGAATTCGTTTCGAGCTTCAAAATTCGATTTGAAATTTTCTTTGCCGAGTGTTTTTTTTTGACACTCGGCAAGGAATTTTTCAAATTTAAGAAATTCAAATATAGTTTTTGCATGACAAGATGATTGCAAAACAAAAAGTTATCAACTACGAAGTTTCATAACTTTTTAAGATCTACAAAGTTTATTTAGAGAGTTTTTCCATCCGAGGTTGTTTAAAAATTCAAATTTTAAAACTATCAATTAAAAACGTGGTTTTGCATGACAATATGAACTCAAATAAAAAAGTTGCCAAATACAAAATTTCATAACTTCTGAAGATCTACAGAGTTTATTTTGGTTATTTTGTCATATGTTCCTCGGACATGGTCATTCTAATATTATTCTAAAATCTTATATATCTCTCTTGTATTTTCATAAACTATAAGAGAGATGTAAAATTTGTAAACAAATTTGTTTTGGCATTGTTAAATAAAGAAATGATAAAAATAAATATTGTAGATCTTGAGAAGTTATACAACTTTGTAGTTAAAAACTTTTTGATTTGAATTCGTTTAAGGCTTCAAAATTCGATTTGAAATTTTCATTGCCGAGTGTTTTTTTGACACTCGGCAAAGAAGGTGTCAAAGAAGAACACTCGGCAAAGGCTTCTTTGCCGAGTGTCGGAAAAAACACTCGGCAAGGAATTTTTCAAATTTAAGAATTTCAAATATAGTTTTTGCATGACAAGATGATTTCAAAACAAAAAGTTATCAACTACGAAGTTTCATAACTATTTAAAATCTACAAAGTTTATTTAGAGAGTTTTTCCATCCGAGGTTGTTTAAAAAATTCAAATTTTAAAATTTTCAATGAAAAGAGGGTTTTTGCATGACAAGATGAACTCAAATAAAAAAGTTGCCAAATACAAAATTTCGTAACTTCTCAAGATCTATAGAGTTTATTTTGGTTATTTTGTCATATGTTCCTCGGACATGGTCATTCTAATATTTTTCTAAAATCTTATATATCTCTCCTGTATTTTCATAAACTATAAGAGAGATGTAAAATTTGTAAACAAATTTGTTTTGGCTTTGTCAAATAAAGAAATGATCAAAATAAATATTGTAGATCTTGAGAAGTTATACAACTTTATAGTTAAAAACTTTTTGATTTGAATACGTTTAAGGCTTCAAAATTCGATTTGAAATTTTCTTTGCCGAGTGTTTTTTTTTACACTCGGCATAGAAGGTGTCAAAGAAAAACACTCGGCAAAGGCTTGTTTGCCGAGTGACAGAAAAAACCCTCGGCAAGGAATTTTTCAAAATTAAGAAATTTAAATATAGTTTTTGCATGACAAGATGATTTTAAAACAAAAAGTTATTAACTACGAAGTTTCATAACTATTTAAAATCTACAGAGTTTATTTAGAGAGTTTTTCCATCCGAGGTTGTTTAAAAAATCAAAATTTAAAACTTTCAATTAAAAACGCGGTTTTGCATGACAAGATGAACTCAAATAAAAAAGTTGCCAAATACAAAATTTCATAACTTCTCAAGATCTACAGAGTTTATTTTGGTTATTTTGTCATATGTTCCTCGGACATGGTCATTCTAATATTTTTCTAAAATCTTATATATCTCTCTTGTATTTTCATAAACTATAGGAGAGATGTAAAATTTGTAAACAAATTTGTTTTGGCTTTGTCAAATAGAGAAATGATCAAAATAAATATTGTAGATCTTGAGAAGTTATACAACTTTATAGTTAAAAACTTTTTGATTTGAATTCATTTAAGGCTTCAAAATTCGATTTGAAATTTTCTTTGCCGAGTGTTTTTTTGACACTCGGCATAGAAGGTGTCAAAGAAAAACACTCGGCAAAGTCTTCTTTGCCGAGTGACAGAAAAAACCCTCGGCAAGGAATTTTTCAAAATTAAGAAATTCAAATATAGTTTTTGCATGACAAGATGATTTTAAAACAAAAAGTTATTAACTACGAAGTTTCATAACTATTTAAAATCTACAGAGTTTATTTAGAGAGTTTTTCCATCCGAGGTTGTTTAAAAAAATCAAAATTTAAAACTTTCAATTAAAAACGCGGTTTTGCATGACAAGATGAACTCAAATAAAAAAGTTGCCAAATACAAAATTTCATAACTTCTCAAGATCTACAGAGTTTATTTTGGTTATTTTATCATATGTTCCTCGGACATGGTCATTCTAATATTTTTCTAAAATCTTATATATCTCTCTTGTATTTTCATAAACTATAGGAGAGATGTAAAATTTGTAAACAAATTTGTTTTGGCTTTGTCAAATAGAGAAATGATCAAAATAAATATTGTAGATCTTGAGAAGTTATAAACTTTATAGTTAAAAACTTTTTGATTTGAATTCATTTAAGGCTTCAAAATTCGATTTGAAATTTTCTTTGCCGAGTGTTTTTTTTGACACTCGGCATAGAAGGTGTCAAAGAAAAACACTCGGCAAAGTCTTCTTTGCCGAGTGTCAGAAAAAACCCTCGGCAAGGAATTTTTCAAAATTAACAAAATTCAAATATAGTTTTTGCATGACAAGATGATTTTAAAACAAAAAGTTATTAAATACGAAGTTTCATAACTATTTAAAATCTACAGAGTTTATTTAGAGAGTTTTTCCATCCGAGGTTGTTTAAAAAATCAAAATTTAAAACTTTCAATTAAAAACGCGGTTTTGCATGACAAGATGAACTCAAATAAAAAAGTTGCCAAATACAAAATTTCATAACTTCTCAAGATCTACAGAGTTTATTTTGGTTATTTTGTCATATGTTCCTCGGACATGGTCATTCTAATATTTTTCTAAAATCTTATATATCTCTCTTGTATTTTCATAAACTATAGGAGAGATGTAAAATTTGTAAACAAATTTGTTTTGGCTTTGTCAAATAGAGAAATGATCAAAATAAATATTGTAGATCTTGAGAAGTTATAAACTTTATAGTTAAAAACTTTGTGATTTGAATTCAGTTAAGGCTTCAAAATTCGATTTGAAATTTTCTTTGCCGAGTGTTTTTTTGACACTCGGCATAGTGTGAGAAAAAACCCTCGGCAAGGAATTTTTCAAAATTAAGAAATTCAAATATAGTTTTTGCATGACAAGATGATTTTAAAACAAAAAGTTATTAACTACGAAGTTTCATAACTATTTAAAATCTACAGAGTTTATTTAGAGAGTTTTTCCATCCGAGGTTGTTTAAAAAAATCAAAATTTAAAACTTTCAATTAAAAACGCGGTTTTGCATGACAAGATGAACTCAAATAAAAAAGTTGCCAAATACAAAATTTCATAACTTCTCAAGATCTACAGAGTTTATTTTGGTTATTTTGTCATATGTTCCTCAGACATGGTCATTCTAATATTTTTTTCTAAAATCTTATATATCTCTCTTGAATTTTCATAAACTATAAGAGAGATGTAAAATTTGTAAACAAATTTGTTTTGGCTTTGTCAAACAAAGAAATGATCAAAATAAATATTGTAGATCTTGAGAAGTTATACAACTTTTGTCGGTGTTTTCCCCCGGGGGGTCACACCAACGAGTAAATTTGTATGCGTGCTCCCTTTCCCGGATGGTGATGCAAGAAGACACAGAGATTTATCCTGGTTCGGGCAAGAGAAGGCCCTACGTCCAGCGGGGGGAGAGAGTTTGTATTATCTCGCACCTAGGTGCTTGTACAGGGGCGAATACAAGCGTGGTATGAAGTGTGGAGCTCTACTACGTATGAGCGTGGTCTTGTGTCGTGATCCTTCTGTTCTATTCCTGAGTCCCTCCTTTTATAATTCCAAGGAAGGACCTAGGGTACATGTATAGGTGTAGGAATTGGAGTCGATAGCAGCATGGAGCGCTGACCTACTCGAGGTTTCCGTACCGGCATGACCTCGAGCCGTCCCGTCTTAATAGCCAGGTGATGATCACGCGTGCCCCTGCATTCTGCTCTGCGCGCCGTCTTGGATTGGTTCGGCGGATGCACGCTTATATGGCTCGACGGCAAATCCGGCGGAGCGGTTACGGCGTGGTCAGTCGACGCCCGACTCGTCTCCAGAAAGGAGCCTGGTGAAGTCGAGGGTCGGACGCCGTACGAGGTGTCGATATCTGGAGCGCTGACCTTGGGTGTCTCGAGGGGGTCCCGATTAGACGTTCCATCCTTGTTTCCCGCGTCCTGACACGCCCTGGGTCGTTCGGTGGGAAGGCTGCAAAAAGAACGATGGGACAGAAGCCTGTTCCCTATCACGCCTCCCGTGACCCGTGTGTTAGGTGGGGAAGCGTCAGGTGCATTAAATGCCCTGGCTCTCGTGCGCGCGTCAGGCGGCGGACAGTGTCCTTGCGCTCAACGCCTCTCGGTTCGCTCGAGCCCGCTTCCGTATTCGACGGCAGTTGTCGCTCGAGCCCTGACCGATTCGCTCGACGCTATTTCCGTCTTCGAGGCTGCGGCCGTCGATGGCCGCGCGTGTGTACGGATGGTCTCGTTATACGCATTGGTGAGGGTACCCCTTGTTGATACCCTCGACAGTAGCCCCCGAGTCTTCATTCGAGCGCTGGCGCTCGAGTGGAGACTTTCGTTTTTACGGTCGAGCTTCCACGGGGGCGCGCGAGCGACCCCGCGGGGGCAGCCCCCGAGCCCTCGAGGGAGTATTTAACTCCTTCGAGGGTTATTTTGCCAAATTTGCAGAAACGCTGTCAACACCCGTGGTGGAAGGTTTTGTTCGGCTTTGCCTTGCGTGGAGGTTTCGACGTACTCTCGATAGAGCGAGCGTCTTCCACCCCAGATTGAGTTCCTAGCGGGTAGTCCAAGTGAGAACCTGTGCCCCTTTCGAGGGGGTCAGCTGTAGCCCGGAGGCGTCCTCATAAAGCAGGGTCGACGTGGTCGGGGATACCGGTCTCATTCGATAGAGTCCAGCGGCTCGATGCCTCCCTTCGGGGGGATTCCTCTCGACTGTCTCGACCCTACCTTGGACATCGCCAGCGAGTCCTCGAGGCGGGCCTCGATTTTCGACCACTCGCTGGGGATCCCTGACTCTTGGTGCTCGAGATCGGCTGTCGAACCCTTTCGACGGGCCAGCCATTGACCTCTCGAGACTATCGTGGGCGCATACCTTGGCTTACGAAGTAAGGAAGCTGCCGTGCCGGTTCGTCTTTCTGCCCGTTGGGCGCACCTTTTGAGGTAAGTGACGTTGCGACACTGTATCGGCGGGGAATTCGGAGCGACCGGCCTGTGAGGAGAGAAAGGACTGTTAGACGGCGCATTTATGGGGGGAGTTACCTCATTTATCGGATCTATCCGTTGGTTGGCCGCTATCTATAAATACGCCGTGGCGTTGCTCCATTCTTTCTTTCCCCTTCCGTCCTCAATCCTTCGTCTTCTCGCTGCCTTTGCTCTCTTGCTTCCTCCACGCGCGCGTGCACCCCCTCGAGCGGTAGTGAATCCACCATCCTTCCAACCAAGATGCCTGTGAAGCTTGTTGCCGCCGACGACTGGCGTCCGTCGTTGATGACGGACCGCCGTCTGCTAGAGCTCGAGAATGAAGGGCTCTTGCGCCGCCGCACTTCGCAGTCTTCGCCGGTGTGGATCGCGCCGCCGGCGAGTCACAGGGAGCCCCAGCCACCCGAGGGCTATGTGGTGTCATTCGCCAAGTTCCACCGCCATGGCTTGGGTGCTCCCCCGAGTCGCTTTATGCGGGCCCTCTGCTTCCACTATGGAGTGGAGCTCCAGCATTTTTCCCCGAACGCCATCACCGTCGCGGCGGTCTTTGTCGCGGTGTGTGAGGGCTATCTGGGGATGATGCCCCATTGGGATCTATGGCTCCACCTCTACAGGGGCGAACTTTTCAACGCCCCCACCGGAACCACCGGCGTGAGGAAACCCGTGCGGGCCGGATGCCTCAACCTGGTGTTGAAGACGAAGAAGACGGAAAGGCCGCGCGAGTACATCCCGGTGGGGCTGTCGTCGAACCATGCTGGGTGGGACTCCCAGTGGTTCTATCTGAGAAACGACGACGGTCTCTTCCCCGCCTACACGGGCCGTCTGATCTCGGAGCGCCCAGACAACTGGACGTATGGCGTCGTCCAGGAGCACCAGTCGCGGCTCGACCCCCTCCTCGACGCCATGAAGAAGCTGCGCCTGGAGGGCCTGTCCGCCGCTCTCGTCCTTTCGGCCGTCCATCGTCGGAGGGTCCTTCCCCTGATGTCTCGGCCGTTGAGGATGGACGAAATGGGGCCGGGCGTCTCGTCCCGGGATCTCGAAGCTTGCCGGATGTCCAACGTGGCTCTGGCGGACGATGAAGTCGCCGCCCGGGTCAGGGCGGCCATCGCCGGTGACTTCAAGTCGCAGCACGTCAACGACTTCCCCATGAGGCCTGATGAAGGCTCGGTCGATCTGGTATGTTTTCTTCCTCGTGGGTAGCCTTGACACTGGGTTCCTTTTCCACCCCCTTTTTCTAAGTCTACTTTTTACGGTGGCAGGGGCGGATCGACGTTCGATCCTCGAGGCCCCCGGTGAGGGAGGACGAAGTCGACCGCGACGCGCGGCGCCGGTCCGCCGAGAAGTCGAAGTCCGTCAAGGACTCTAAGAAGAAGGGGGAGAAGAAGAAAAACCTCCACCGGCAAGCCTTAGAGGCGCGCCGGTCCAAGTCCAGGCAGAGGGGAGAGCCTGAGGAAGAGTCCCCCAGCGAGAAAGATGACGACGATGACGAGGACAGTGAGGACTCCGAGGGGATGGCGTCTCGTCTTGACCGGATCCTCGGGGGTCCATCTCAAGGCGACGTCGACGCTCCTCGGGTGGAAGCTCCGACAGGGGGCCCAGGCGGATCCTACCGTCCTCGCGCCGATACCCCTCCCGCGCCCAGGGTCAGTCAAGTCGTGCCGCGCCCACCCCCGGCGCTCAGGGAGAGCGGTCATGCCAGGCCCCAAGTGACGGGGCCACTGACCCGCGGTCGCGCAGCGGCCTCCGAGAAAGGAGAGGTCGGCCGCAGGAGCGCCAGTCCCGGCGCCCGTCAGGCGGGAACTGACGCACCTAGGCCAGCGCCTGCCCTCGAGGGGCCTGGTGCCCTGACGCGGGGTGGCTCGAGGCCCACCGGTCGGGGCGGAGGGAGGCGAGCTGTTCTCCCTGTGGGGTAAGCCTTCTCGATGCTGTGGCTTTTGTCTTCCTGTTCCTCTGCGTTTGCTCATATACCGATCTTTTCTCAGGCTAAAGCGGACCCTCGAGCAGGCCCAGCCATCCATGGCAAAGAGGCTCAGAACGGGCGCCGCCTCCAAGGAACCAGGTTCGTAGTTTATTTCGGGGCCTTGCGATGTTCTTGTGTCGGTTATTATAACGTCTGACCTTTTTACCCTTTGTTTTGTAGGCTCCTCCAGTTCCCAACCTCCAGCCGGCGTCGAGAGGGCTCCGTCTCGTCCCGCGCCTACTCCGTCGCTGCCGACTTGTGATGAGGCGCCCCAGACGCAAGCGTCAGAGGGAGCCCCCGATCCCCCTAGATTGGGGGTCGAGGGGGAACCCATCACCATCAGCGACACGTCTGATGGTGACAGAGCGTCTGGGGGTGCCCGCCCCATGGAGGAGGAAACGTCGACCCCTCATGTCGAGGGATCAACTCCCTGGCCCGCCGGCCTCCGCAACCTCGAGGAGCAGAAAAAGAAGAGGGAGGAGGATGAACAGCGGGAGCGCGAGGCGGCGCGGCAGCCACAGGAGCATGAGGCACAGCAACAGCAGCAACAACAACAGCAGCAGCAGCAACAGCAACAACCGCAGCAGCAGCAGCAGCAACCACCGCAGCAGCAACAGCAGCAGCAGCAGGCGGGCGAAGAGGAGGGACCGCTCGAGCCTCCGCTCCAAGGTCCGGCCCAGCCAGTGCCACCGGAGCCGTAAGAGCTCGGCGAGGAGGAGGACCTGCCGGTGTACGGCCCCCCAACCCCGGCGTGGCTCCTCCCGGGGGCACCTGCCGCGATCCGGGCAGAGCCGGGGCGAGCGGATGGAGTGGTGGCGCTCGCCTGCCTGAAGCGCACGCCCCCCGACCCCGAGTCCGATATCAAGAGGACAATTTACGGCATGGACGGGATCGCCCCAGGGTTCCTCCGGGAACGTCGGGCGTGGGAGGACCGCTTTCCTTCCGAGGAGGATGAAATTGGGGCATCGGGGACCAAGGATGGAACCTGGAAGACGGTGGACGACGACGGACGGTTCCCATGCCTCGTCGACCTGTTCCTGCGCCATGGGGGCTCCCTCGAGACCGTCGAGGGCCTCATCCGCGGCGTTAAGGCGCGGGCTGACCTGGGTCGTCGACGCGACGTAGAGGAGCAGCGGCTCTGCAGGTTGAGGTGGAACCAGGACTGGTGCCGAGGTCAGCGTCTTCTTCAGCCTTTCGAGTGCTTCCTCGGCCTCGGGGGTCCAAGAAAAGCGCTCGACCTTCTTTAGGAGTCGATATAATGGTAATGCCTTTTCTCCTAGTCTCGAGATGAAACGGCTCAGAGCCGCCAGGCACCCCGTGACTCTCTGTACACCCTTGATGTCTCGGATCGGCCCCATTTTCGTGATAGCCGAGACTTTCTCGGGGTTGGCCTCGATGCCGCGCTGCGAAACGATGTATCCTAGGAGCATGCCTCGAGGCACACCGAAAACGCACTTCTCGGGATTGAGCTTGATCCGGCTGGTGCGTAGGCAGCTAAAGGCAATCTCGAAGTCCTGGATCAGGTCTCCTCGTCGCTTTGACTTGACGACAATGTCGTCGACGTAGGCCTCGACCGTTGACCCTATATGTTCGCCAAATACATGGAGCATGCAACGTTGATACGTGGCTCCCGCGTTTCGAAGCCCAAATGGCATGGTCACGTAGCAATACATCCCAAAAGGCGTGATGAAAGAGGTCGCGAGCTGGTCGGACTCCTTCATTTTTATTTGGTGGTAACCAGAATATGCATCAAGGAAAGAAAGGGTTTCACATCCCGCGGTAGAATCGACAATCTGATCAATGCGTGGCAATGGAAAGGGAACTTTTGGACATGCTTTATTCAGACTAGTATAATCGACACACATCCTCATTTTCCCATTCTTTTTCTTAACAAATACAGGGTTTGCTAACCAGTCAGGATGATGAACCTCCTTGATGAATCCGGCCGTCAAAAGCTTGTGGACTTCCTCGCCAATGATCTTGCGCTTCTCCTCATCGAATCGGCGCAACCGCTGCTTCACTGGCTTGGAACCGGCTCGAATCTCCAAGGATTGCTCGGCGACTTCCCTCGGTATGCCTGGCATGTCCGAGGGACTCCATGCAAACATATCAGCATTTGCACGGAGAAAGTCGACGAGCACGGCTTCCTATTTGGGGTCGAGGTCGGCGCTGATCGTCAGCACTTTGCCGTCGGAGTTGTTGGGGTCGAGCGGGATCTTCTTGGTTCCTTCCGCCGCCTCGAAGCTGCCCGCATGACGCTTAGGCTCTGGAGCCTCAGCGGCCATGGCCTCGAGCTTTGCAACGAGCTCGGTGGAGCTCTCGACCGCCTCCCCGTACTCGACGCACTCGACGTCGCACTCGTACGCGTGCTCGAAGGAGGAACTGACAGTGATGACGCCTTTGGGACCAGGCATCTTCAGCTTCAAGTAGGTGTAGTTGGGTATAGCCATGAACTTGGCGTAGCCCGGGCGCCCGATGATGGCGTGGTACGTGCCTCGGAACCCAACCACCTCAAAGGTGAGGGTCTCCTTCCTGAAGTTGGCCGCCGTGCCGAAGCAGACCGGTAGGTCAATTCGACCTACTGGCAGTGCCTTTTTCCCTGGCACGACGCCATGGAAACCGCCGGCGCTTGGCTGGAGGCGTCCTCTATCGATGCCGAGGAGGTCGAGAGTCTCGAGGTAGATGATGTTGAGGCTGCTGCCACCATCCATCAGCACTTTCGAGAGTCGGGTGTTGACGATGATGGGGTCGACGACGAGCGGGTAGACGCCTGGGGCGACTACCTTGTCGGGGTGGTCCTCTCGGTCGAAAGTGATAGGAGTGCTTGACCAGCTAAGGTACTGGGGCACCGCCATTCTTGCCGCAAAGACTTCACGACGCTCCCTTTTGCGCTGCCTCATGGTTAATTGAGTCGAGGGCCCGCCATAGATCATGTAGCAGTCGTGGACGGCGGGGAAGCCGTCGTCATCTTTGTTGTCCTCCTTGCTGCCAGCCTTCTCTTTCTTGGAGTCATCACGCGTATCTTTTTTGAACCCCAGACCGTCGTAATGCTTTCTCAGCATACGACAGTCCTTGAGCTTGTGGTTGGCGCCTCCCTTATGGTAAGGGCACGACTCCTCCAACATCTTGTCAAAGATGCCTCCATCCGGAGGGCCTCGAGGCTTCTTTCGATCCATGGCGGCGACAAGGTTGTCATCGGAATCTTCCCGGTGGAACTGCCGCACTTTCTGCTTCTTTTTATTCTTCTTGAGGCCTCGACTGGGGGTCCCATCTTCGTCGACGGGCTGCTTGCCTTTTCTTCCTTCTGAGCTGAAGAAGGCGCCGACTGCCTCCTCCCCTGCCGCGTAGTTGGCTACTACGTCCATCAGCTCGTTGACGGTCTGAGGTCGATTGTGACCTAATTCCCGCACCAAGTCTCGACTGGTGGTGCCCGAGAGAAACGCCAAGATGACGTCGTGGTCAGGGATGTGTGGCAGCTCAGTGCGCTGCTTCGAGAAGCGTCGAGCATACTCCCGAAGAGTTTCTCCTGACTTCTGCTTGCACTTGCTGAGGTCCCACGAGTTCCCTGGCCGTATGTAGGTCCCTTTGAAGTTACCCTCGAAGACTCTGACCAGATCAACCCAGTTGTGGATCTGATTGGCAGGGAGTTCCTCGAGCCATCGACGGGCGGTGTCGGAGAGGAAAAGGGGTAGCTGTCTGATGATGGCTCGATCATCACCTCGAGCGCCACCTAGCTGACAGGCCAGCCTGAAGTCGGCCAGCCACAACTCTGGTTTGGTCTCTCCATTGTACTTCGCGATGCTGGTCGGGGGTCGAAATGGATTGGGCAGGGGCGTGCTGCGGATCGCCCTGCTGAACACCCGTGGGCCTGGTGGCTCGGGGGCCACCCGATCCTCGTCGCTGTCGTATCTCCCACCGCGATGCGCGCTATAACCGCGCTCTTCCGCGTCTCCGTGCCGGCGGCGTCGATTTTCTTTGATGTCGTGCCGCGCGTCGTGTCGACGTTGATTGTTGACGGGGAGGATGAGAGCGGTCTTTCTACCTCGAGGGGGAGGTTGTTGATGGACTGACACCTCCTCTTCGTTTAGAGGCTGTTCGTCGCGCTTCTCTGTGGCAGCTCCTCGTCGTCGAGATGCCGAACTTTCGGCTTGTTGAACCGCCGCCACCTGGAGCAATGTCTGTACCTCATCTCGAATGCGTCGGGCCTGGGAATTCGACGGCTCTGGCATGTTACGTAGCAGCATCGTCGCTGCCACTACATTCTGGCCTGCTCGAGGGAAACGGCTGACAGGTTGCTCTGGCTCTGCGTCGCCGACGATCTGTCGATGTACCTCTCGAGCGCGTCTGCGGACACTTCCGCCCGGCGGGTAGGGCAGGTCTTGCTCGAGGATTTGCTCGAGCAGGACGAGGCGCTCGCGGTCTTCATCGAGCTTCATCTTGAGCTCCCGCAGCTGCACGAGCTGCGCGGTTCTGTCTTCCTGAGGAGGGGGGTCGACCTGTCCGTCGTTCCCAGGCGTCCTGGGGTCTTCTCGCGCCGCGGGGGCTCGACCACCCGCAGCAGCATCCCGTGTCTCGTCAGTAGTTTCTACCGCCCCGTCGATGTGATAGCATTCCCTCGTAGGGTCATAGCTATCTGTCTCGGAGTCGGAGTCCGGTTCGGCGGCGTAGAAACACCCACGTCCTTCCTCCAGCAATCCTTGCCTGAGGGAGGTGATCGAGTATCGTCCGGGGCCTAGACGACGGAGGCCTTGTACTCGGGATAGGTCCGGCAGCTCGGACGCCGGCCGCCGCGCTTCAGAGCTACGTGGGAGGACCATTGGTCTTTCTACGTACGTCTGGGCGTTTGGGCATACCGCCCTGGCGAGCGACGCCGCGGCGTTGTCCAATCCGAACGGCAGTGCCGCTCTTGGAGTGAACAACCCGTGTGGAAGTAGCCTAGCAGCGGTGGGGGAGAGCGCGCGAGACGCGTCCCCTCCCGTCGTCGCGCGGTGCTGAGTCGTCGCGCTTGTTGCTCCGTCACACGGTGCTGCCGACTTGTGGCCTACGTCCTGCCTCGCACGAGTTGTTGGTCGTGCTGAAGCAGAGGGGCCGCGGTGGTGCTGTCCGCGCCACTTCTTAGGCGGGGAGGCGTGGTGGTGAGGGCGTCTCGGGGCCTTCAACCGTGCTGGCGTAACGCGGGCTCCTCCTGGTCCTTTGACTGAGAGCAAGATCATGTCGTAGCCGGAGCCCGTAGACATGAACTCGAGACTCCCAAACCAAATCACCGTGGAGCGCGGAAATGGCGAGGCAAGAGTAGCCATCCGGAAAGGAGTGGGAAATCGATGAAAAACACGCAGGACCCCTACCTGGCGCGCCAACTGTCGGTGTTTTCCCCCGGGGGGTCACACCAACGAGTAAATTTGTATGCGTGCTCCCTTTCCCGGATGGTGATGCAAGAAGACACAGAGATTTATCCTCGTTCGGGCAAGAGAAGGCCCTACGTCCAGCGGGGGGGAGAGAGTTTGTATTATCTCGCACCTAGGTGCTTGTACAGGGGCGAATACAAGCGTGGTATGAAGTGTGGAGCTCTACTACGTATGAGCGTGGTCTTGTGTCGTGATCCTTCTGTTCTATTCCTGAGTCCCTCCTTTTATAATTCCAAGGAAGGACCTAGGGTACATGTATAGGTGTAGGAATTGGAGTCGATAGCAGCATGGAGCGCTGACCTACTCGAGGTTTCCGTACCGGCATGACCTCAAGCCGTCCCGTCTTAATAGCCAGGTGATGATCACGCGTGCCCCTGCATTCTGCTCTGCGCGCCGTCTTGGATTGGTTCGGCGGATGCACGCTTATATGGCTCGACGGCAAATCCGGCGGAGCGGTTACGGCGTGGTCAGTCGACGCCCGACTCGTCTCCAGGAAGGAGCCTGGTGAAGTCGAGGGTCGGACGCCGTACGAGGTGTCGATATCTGGAGCGCTGACCTTGGGTGTCTCGAGGGGGTCCCGATTAGACGTTCCATCCTTGTTTCCCGCGTCCTGACACGCCCTAGGTCGTTCGGTGGGAAGGCTGCAAAAAGAACGATGGGACAGAAGCCTGTTCCCTATCACGCCTCCCGTGACCCGTGTGTTAGGTGGGGAAGCGTCAGGTGCATTAAATGCCCTAGCTCTCGTGCGCGCGTCAGGCGGCGGACAGTGTCCTTGCGCTCGACGCCTCTCGGTTAGCTCGAGCCCGCTTCCGTATTCGACGGCAGTTGTCGCTCGAGCCCTGACCGATTCGCTCGACGCTATTTCCGTCTTCGAGGCTGCGGCCGTCGATGGCCGCGCGTGTGTACGGATGGTCTCGTTATACGCATTGGTGAGGGTACCCCTTGTTGATACCCTCGACAACTTTATAGTTAAAAACTTTTTGATTTGAATTCGTTTAAGGCTTCAAAATTCGATTTGAAATTTTCTTTGCTGAGTGTTTTTTTGACACTCGGCATAGAAGGTGTCAAAGAAAAACACTCGGCAAAGGCTTCTTTGCCGAGTGTCAGAAAAAACCCTCGGCAAGGAATTTTTCAAAATTAAGAAATTCAAATATAGTTTTTGCATGACAAGATGATTTTAAAACAAAAAGTTATTAAATACGAAGTTTTATAACTATTTAAAATCTACAGAGTTTATTTAGAGAGTTTTTCCATCCGAGGTTGTTTAAAAAATCAAAATTTAAAACTTTCAATTAAAAACGCGGTTTTGCATGACAAGATGAACTCAAATAAAAATGTTGCCAAATACAAAATTTCATAACTTCTCGAGATATACAGAGTTTATTTTGGTTATTTTGTCATATGTTCATCGGACATGGTGATTCTAATATTTTTCTAAAATCTTATATATCTCTCTTGTATTTTCATAAACTATAAGAGAGATGTAAAATTTGTTTTGGCTTTGTCAAATAAAGAAATGATCAAAATAAATGTTGTAGATTTTGAGAAGTTATACAACTTTGTAGTTAAAAACTTTTTGATTTGAATTCGTTTAAGGCTTCAAAATTTGATTTGAAATTTTATTTGTCGAGTGTTTTTTTGACACTCGGCAAAGAATTTTTCAAATTTAAGTAATTCAGATATAGTTTTTGCTTGACAAGATGATTTCAAAACAAAAAGTTATCAACTACGAAGTTTCATAACTTTTTAAGATCTACAAAGTTTATTTAGAGAGTTTTTGCATCCGAGGTTGTTTAAAAAATTCAAATTTTAAAACGTTCAATGAAAAACGCGGTTTTGCATGACAAGATTAACTCAAATAAAAAAGTTGCCAAATACAAATTTTCATAACTTCTCAAGATCTACAGAGTTTATTTTGGTTATTTCGTCATATGTTCCTCGGACATGGTCATTCTAATATTTTTCTAAAATCTTATATATCTCTCTTGTATTTTCATAAACTATAAGAGAGATGTAAAATTTGTTTTGGCTTTGTCAAATAAAGAAATGATCAAAATAAATATTGTGGATCTTGAGAAGTTATACAACTTTGTAGTTAAAAACTTTTTGATTTGAATTCATTTAAGGCTTCAAAATTCGATTTGAATTTTTCTTTGCCGAGTGTTTTTTTTGACACTCGGCAAAGAAGGTGTGAAAGAAAAACACTCGGCAAAGAAGCGAGTGTAAGAAAAAAACACTCGGCAAGGAATTTTTCAAATTCAAGAAATTCAAATATAGGTTTTGAATGACATGATTTCAAAACAAAAAGTTATCAACTACGAAATTTCATAACTTTTTAAAATCTACAAAGTTTATTTAGAGAGTTTTTCCATCCGAGGTTGTTTAAAAAATAAAATTTTAAAATTTTCAATTAAAAACGCGGTTTTGCATGACAAGATGAACTCAAATAAAAATGTTGCCAAATACAAAATTTCATAACTTCTCGAGATATACAGAGTTTATTTTGGTTATTTTGTCATATGTTCATCGGACATGGTGATTCTAATATTTTTCTAAAATCTTATATATCTCTCTTGTATTTTCATAAACTATAAGAGAGATGTAAAATTTGTTTTGGCTTTGTCAAATAAAGAAATGATCAAAATAAATGTTGTAGATTTTGAGAAGTTATACAACTTTGTAGTTAAAAACTTTTTGATTTGAATTCGTTTAGGGCTTCAAAATTCGATTTGAAATTTTCTTTGCCAAGTGTTTGTTTTACACTCGGCAAAGAATTAATCAAATTTAAGAAATTCAGATATAGTTTTTGCATGACAAGATGATTTCAAAACAAAAAGTTATCAACTACGAAGTTTCATAACTTTTTAAGATCTACAAAGTTTATTTAGAGAGTTTTTCCATCCGAGGTTGTTTAAAAAATTCAAATTTTAAAACTTTCAATTAAAAACGCGGTTTTGCATGACAAGATGAACTCAAATAAAAAAAAAGTTGCCAAATACAAAATTTCAGAACTTTTCAAGATCTACAGAGTTTATTTTGGTTATTTCGTCATATGTTCCTCGCACATGGTCATTCTAATATATTTCTAAAATCTTATATATCTCTCTTATATTTTCTTAAATTATAAGAGAGATGTAAAATTTGTTTTGGCTTTGTCAAATAAAGAAATGATCAAAATAAATATTGTAGATCTTGAGAAGTTATACAACTTTATAGTTAAAAACTTTTTGATTTGAATTCGTTTAGGGCTTCAAATTTCGATTTAAAATTTTCTTTGCCGAGTATTTTTTTTTGACACTCGCCAAAGAATTTTTCAAATTTAAGTAATTCCCATATAGTTTTTGCATGCCAAGATGATTTCAAAATAAAAAGTTATCAACTACGAAGTTTCATAACTTTTTAAGATCTACAAAGTTTATTTAGAGAGTTTTTCCATCCGAGGTTGTTTAAAAAATTCAAATTTTAAAACTTTCAATTAAAAATGCGGTTTTGCATGATAAGGTGAACTCAAATAAAAAAGTTGCCAAATACAAAACTTCATAACTTCTCAAGATCTATAGAGTTTATTTTGGTTATTTCGTCATATGTTCCTCGGACATGGTCATTCTAATATTTTTCTAAAATCTTATATATCTCTCTTGTATTTTTCATAAAATATAAGAGAGATGTAAAATTTACAAATTTGTTTTGGCTTTGTCAAATAAAGAAATGATCAAAATAAATATTGTAGATCTTGAGAAGTTATAGAACTTTGTAGTTAAAAACTTTTTGATTTGAATTCGTTTAAGGCTTCAAAATTCGATTTGAAATTTTCTTTGCCGAGTTTTTTTTTTGACACTCGGCAAAGAAGGTGTCAAAGAAAAACACTCGGCAAAGGCTACTTTGCCGAGTGTTAGAAAAAAACACTCGGCAATGGATTTTTTAAATTTAAGAAATCCAAATGTAGTTTTTGCATTGCAAGATGATTTCAAAACAAAAAGTTATCAACTACAAAGTTTCATAACTTTTAAAGATCTACAAAGTTTATTTAGAGAGTTTTTCCATCCGAGGTTGTTTAAAAAATTCAAATTTTAAAATTTTCAATTAAAAACACGGTTTTGCATGACAAGATGAACTCAAATAAAAAAGTTGCCAAATACAAAATTTCATAACTTCTCAAGATCTACAGAGTTTATTTTAGTTATTTTGTCATATGTTCATCGGACATGGTGATTTTAATATTTTTCTAAAATCTTATATATCTCTCTTGTATTTTCATAAACTATAAGAGCATCTCCAAGGGCTTTGCAAACAAACTTTGCATTGCTCTATTTGCAAAAAAGAGTAGAAAATACCCCTCTAATGGTTTTGCAAATAAGGTTTGCAATTTGGTTAACTTTGTAAATAGAGGTTAAGGCTTTGCATATATGCAAACCTTCCCACCACTTTGCATCTACAATTTCGGGCTTCCACGTCGGACTCTGTCCCCCCGGCCCCCCACCCCGTGCGATTTCTCTACGCCCGTCCGCCCTCCCTGCCGCACGTGCCCGCCCTCCCTACCGCGCGTGCCCGCCGTCCCTCCAGCTGCCGTACGCGGCCACGTCTGGGCGATGTACGTGGCCATGGAGCAGGAACAGAGGTGGACCTTCCCTCGTGGGGACCTTCCCTCAGAGGAGGACGGAGGTGGACGGAGCCGAACTGACGCGAACGACGACGGCGACGAACGACGAACGCGGCCTGGGCTGGGCGGCGACTGGCGCGAAGACCTGGGCTGAGCGGCAACTGGCGACGACCTGGCCTGGGCGGCGACTGGCCCGCATGACGTACGTCAAAATGGCGTGAAGGGAAAAAAACGCGCAGGCGCGATCGGTGAAAAAAAAATCGGAGGTAGGGTTCACACTTTGGGTTTGCCAAGTCTAAATGCAAAGTCCTTTGGAGTTGGACTATTTTTAGGGTTTGCAAATGAGTTTAGAACTTTACAAACAATAACAAATACAAAATTCATTTGCAAAGTCCCTTGGAGATGCTCTAAGAGATGTAAAATTTGTAAACAAATTTATTTTGGCTTTGTCAAATAAAGAAATGATAAAAATAAATATTGTAGACCTTGCGAAGTTATACAACTTTATAGTTAAAAACTTTTTAATTTGAATTCGTTTAGGGCTTCAAAATTTGATTTGAAATTTTATTTGCCGAGTGTTTTTTTTTACACTCGGCAAAGAATTTTTCAAATTTAAGTAATTCAGATATAGTTTTTGCTTGACAAGATGATTTCAAAACAAAAAGTTATTAACTACGAAGTTTCATAACTTTTTAAGATCTACAAAGTTTATTTAGAGAGTTTTTCCATCCGTGGTTGTTTAAAAAATTCAAATTTTAAAATTTTCAATTAAAAACGCGGTTTTGCATGACAAGATGAACTCAAATAAAAAAGTTGCCAAATACAAAATTTCATAACTTCTCAAGATTTACAGAGTTTATTTTGGTTATTTTGTCATATGTTCATCAGACATGGTGATTCTAATATTTTTCTAAAATCTTATATATCTCTCTTGTATTTTCATAAACTATAAGAGATATAAAATTTGTAAACAAATTTGTTTTGGCTTTGTCAAATAAAGAAATGATCAAAATAAAGGTTGTAGATCTTGAGAAGTTATACAACTTTGTAGATAAAAACTGTTTGATTTGAATTCGTTTAGGGCTTCAAAATTTGATTTGAAATTTTATTTGCCGAGTGTTTTTTTGACACTCGGCAAAGAATTTTTCAAATTTAAGTAATTCAGATATAGTTTTTGCTTGACAAGATGGTTTCAAAACAAAAAGTTATCAACTACGAAGTTTCATAACTTTTTAAGATCTACAAAGTTTATTTAGAGAGTTTTTCCATCCGAGGTTGTTTAAAAAATTCAAATTTTAAAACTTTCAATGAAAAACGCGGTTTTGCATGACAAGATGAACTCAAATAAATAAGTTGCCAAATACGAAATTTCATAACTTCTCAAGATCTACAGAGTTTATTTTGGTTATTGTAACACCCAAAAATTTTGTTTCTTTTAAATAGATGAAATGAATTTAAATGAATTTATTTTGTGAGCATTTTCAATATAGGGAAATAAATAAATTTGGAGAAATTAAAACTTTATGTTGCATTCATGCTGGAGCATTCTTTTATGTGATGAGTGTTTTGAAAACAAATGTCAAACTGATTAAAAATCCATTTGGAAAATGCATTGAAAAATTATTTGAAAAATAAAAAGGAATTTTTCTTTCCCCTTTCTCTATTCGGCCTTTCGGCCCAAAACCCCCCGCGCGCGAGCCCCTCTCTCTGGGCCGAGGCCCGCCAGCCAGCCGCCTCCCCCTCCCTTCCCCTCTGTCTCACCCGCTGATAGGCCGGGCCCGCCTGTCAGCATCTCCTTCTCCAACTGCCGCTGCCCGCTTCCCCCTTTCTCTCTCGGATGGAAACCGTCCGGCCCCAAGCCGCGCCCCCGCTCCCCCCACGTTCCCTCCCCGCGTCTCGGCTTTAAGTTGGAGAAAACCCTGCGCGCCCGAGCCATTCTCCTCGCCCACTTCGCTTTCCCCTCGCCTCTGCGCCCTTCCGTAAGCGCGCTGTGAGAACCGTCGCCGGAGTTGTTCGTTGGCCGCGCGAAGCCGCCGTCCCGAGCCGTTTTCGTCGATTCTCGTAGCGTTGGTGAGCTTCCCTGCTCCCTCCCCGTCCTTTTGCCATGCGAAATGAGGTCCTTTAGTCCCCAACCGCGCTCGCCGGAGAGCTCCATGGCCGCCGGCCATGGAGCGAGCCGCTCGGGCCTTCTCCGGCCGCATTTCTAGCCCGGGGTGAGTTCGCTTTCGCATCCTCTCTCTCCCGGTGCTTTTGGATCGCGAAACCGAGCTCCGTAGCGCTCTGCAGGGCGTCGCCGGCGAGCTTGGGCCGGCCAGCAATGGCCGCCGCCGCGCCCTTCCTCCCCTCCGGCGGCGCGCCGCTCCTCCCCCCCCCTCTGTTTTCTTCTTTCTAATCTCGCGCGTCCGATTCCAGATCAACGGCCCTGGATGCACCGTACCCCTTCGGGGGGGAATTTTGCTTAAAGAGCCCCTCCCAGATTTCCAAATTCGGCCGCGGTCTTTAGCTTATTTCGCAGTTTACGTCTTGCTGTTTGGAAAGCGTAAACTCTGTCGGTTTAGGTCAAAATACGCTTTCAGGAAATTACAGAATTGCCACTGAACTTGTTTTGGCCATAAAATATTCGTTATAGCTCCAATTTGACCCGTTCAAATTGCGTTAGATTCGTAATTAAATTCTCTACATGATAGTACCACTGTTTCTGTAGTTTGCCACTTTTTATTTTTAGGGTTAGGTTTAATTAATTAATTGCCTATAGGAAATCGCCGAAAACTCGTAACTTGGTCATTTTAGCTCCGATTTTCGTGATCTTCGTATCTATGTGATCGTAGCGAAACGTAGGTTCTGTTTTTAAATATTTTATTTCATTTTTGATCTGATTGGTGTACTGTTCTAATTAAATGATTGTTTGCTTGTATGAATGAACCTGGATGCGTGTTGTTGTGTGGTACCGATCGAGCGCAGATGGTGACGTGTCCGTGGGTGATCCATTTTACTTCGAGGAGCAACAGGACCAGCAGCAGCTCCCCTTCACCGAAGGCAAGTATAACATGGGTTTCCCTTGTACACCTATTCACTTAATTAATTACGCATCTGCATGTGTCTAATTTGGTAACCCTAAGGACATCCTAGCTACCTGACTATATATTTATGACACCTATGGGTAGAATGCATGTGGGTAGCTGTGCTAGTGCTTTAAATAATTGAGACTTTATTATCACTCTGACTTTAATGAATATGATGATAAATGTTGGGAAAAAGGGCTATGGTGCAATTGACTTCGGTCGGGTTGACCTAGACCCTCCGTAAGGACTTCTCTGTAAGCGACAATCCGGGACTTACAGTGCAACCGTGATGGTTATATGGCTCTAACTTTAGCTCAGTAATAGGATCTCATCTAGCTAGTTAGAGGTTACCCGAAAGGGCGCAAGAGGGGCTTGCCACTTTGGGTATAGAACTGCTTCTGTTCCTATGTGTATAGCCGTGATGGAAATGTGCCATAGGAAAGGGGGTTCTCTATATCTTCATGCCGAGGAAACCTTGCGGCCCTAACTGGTTAGACGTGGCCTATGGAAGGCTTCATAGTGTTCCCTGCCCGCTCACCTTGGCAGTGTTAGTGGGTCTTGCAAACCCCGGGCATATGGGTAACACGACTTACGGGAAAAGTGCACTCCTCTGCGCAGAGTTTGATCAAACTGGTATACTAGCCGTGCTCTCGGACATGAGCGGCCTTGGACCCTTACGGAATAGTTGGGTGTGGAAGGTTATGGGAAATAACTTGTGAAAATCTGACGAATTGATCGTGATGATTAATGTGGTTTAACCGTGATGGTGATGGTGTTAGCCGTGAAGGTTAACGGTGTTATTATCATGTGCTCATTTGGGTTAATCGGGAGTTTAAGCATAATTGATGATTAAATAGGATTAAAACATTGACCAACTAAAATGCTAACTGCAGTAGCCAGTGTCTAACCTTTTTGAGCCGCATAAAATCCTATGTTATGCTTGCGGAGTACGAGATGTACTCACGCTTGTCTTTATATTTCTTTTTGGACAAAATCCCGGATGGGTAACAGATGACAGCTACTACGAGGAATTCCCGGAGGACTTCTAGGTTGGCGATCCCCCATTCGGTCGTCCCTGTGTTGGAGTTATCATATCATAGCTAGTTATGAGTCATATTTTCCGTTTGTCGCAGACTTTGATATTTTTGTGTTGTAATAACGTTATGTAAGACACTTGTGATGATACATTTGTAATTTGTCGACTTGTGTACGCGACTATTCCTGGGGCGCACATTATTGTACTCAAATTTATCCTTAAATTTGGGTGTGACAAATTGGTATCAAAGCAAGGCTGTAGGACGCAAACCTAGGTAGAAACAGTCAATTTAGGGTTTTTATTTTTGCTTTATTTATTTCACTGCTCACTTTACTTTCTTGTTATTTTATTGAAATTTTATATTCTTACCCACTGTTCTATTTTTGTAAACATATTGATTCTAATTCTTAAATAAAATTTATAGATGCCTCGTCGCAGCGCAGCCGCGTACCGTGCTCTCTTCATCGCCGCCCGTGCTCCGCCAGTTGCACAAGCACCAGCCCCAGTACCTGCACCCGTACCAGCACCAGCACCTGTACCTGAGCCGAGGTCGTCGCCTCTGGTGGCGGCGAGGAGGAGGAGCCTATGGACACGGGGTCCCCTACGCCTACACCTTCAGCTCCTACAGTGGCGGTACCGATCCCTCAGGCTGCCGCTCCAGTTCCACCTGCGCCTGCACCACCTGCACCTGCACCACCTGCGCCTGCACCCCACGCGTCGACGGGTTCAGCACCGACGCCTCAGTACCCACAGGTTGTTCCGGAGATGGGATGGACCTCCAGGAACAAGTTCATGGAGGCGGACAAGGACTCTCACTACCACACTCTGCTCACGGGTGTGTTGGCGAGCTACTACCCGGAGTTTGCTGCCACCGTCCGCTACCTTTGCTCGGAGCACAAGCACCCGTTGGAGAACACCTACTGGAAGGCCGAGGTGATCATCACCGCTCGGAACAACGTCGACAACTCGGATGAGGTGGAGTCCATCCACGAGAGCAGGGTTAGACATGCTTCCGCCTACGAGAGCATGGAGGATGCAGCTCAGGCCGCGTACTTTCACTACCATGGCCGCCGTTTTGAGGCCATGCAGGAGGATAGGCACCGGTTCCTTCCTCGTAACGAACCAGATGGCAGGACATGGCATGTCCTAGCACCTCCTGCCGGTGACCCTACCCTGGATACGACTGTGAGACACGTCAGTGCCATTCAGGAGATGAACGTGGCACTGAGGCAGGAGCTGCGTGTTGCGCAGCAGGCGGTGAAGCGCCTCCAGCGTCAGGTGGATGAGCTGCGTGGTCAGCTTGGACAGCCACCCATCTACAAGAAGAAGCCCTGCAAGTTCGTTCTCCAGGATAGAGCTCCTTAGATTTCCCAGTACTTTCTAGATTGACGCTAGCACGAGTATTTCAGTAATGTGTGGCATGTGAACTTCAGTGAGTTGCTGTTTGTGTTGATGAACAATTATGATTTGGAGATTTGTTTGATTGTGGAAACATGTGGACCTGTCCGCATGTTTCTAAACCTTAATCCTAGAAGTAAATGTTGTTTAAATTCGAAGTTGGGTTACTTTATCTTGTCTCAGTCATGCTGTTTCTGGAGCAGTCTGTGGTGTTTTTTCAATATATCATTATCGGTTCAGTCAAAAATTATGAAATTCTTATGATGAAAACTAGACTGGTATATCTTTCATCTCCAACTGGAATCACCTCATTATCTGTTCGGATCTATGAGATATGTCCGTTTTAATTTGCTGTACCTGCGCAGACTGAGAACCAGAGCAGAACCCGATAAACCACATTTTTGATTATGTTACTTTTGGAATCAGTAAATGTGGTCTGAATAAAGTTTGTATAGAATTTCTTAACCTTTCCAACGATGTATACCATGTTCCTATTGGATCTATAGGTTATGAGATAAGCACGGATTACTGACCTGCTGAGTTTGAAACTTGTTCAGAAAACTGCTAGACTTGTTTTTATTCATTATAAGCGATGAATAATTATTTTTGGAAGATCACTAAAAGCCGTGCATCTTTGTTGGAAGCAGGTGGACGCCGAAGGAGCAGCCGCTGGTCATGGACGTGGCCGTGGCTGTGGTCGTGGCCGTGGACGTGGTGTACCTGAGAATCCGCCACCACCACCGCCGCCGATGACTATTGAGCAGCTCATGGGTATGCAAGCTAATCTGATGCAAGCCATGATGAACGATATGAACAATGAACCAGTAGCAGCACCCCCGCCGGTTCAAGTCCGTGACAAGCGTGGGGAGTTCTTGAAAGGACGTCCTCCGGTGTTCACCCATGCCTCTGATCCACTGGAGGCAGACGACTGGTTAAAAGCAGTCGAGAAGCAGCTGAACATAGCCCAATGCAGCGACCTGGAGAAAGTGCTGTACGCATCAGGCCAGCTGCAAGGACCTGCACAGGAGTGGTGGGAGTCCTATCAATATGGACGCCCGAACAATGCTCCGCCAGTCACCTGGAAGGAGTTTACGGAAGGGTTCAGGTCCCATCATATTCCGGAGGGCCTGATAGAACTTAAAGCGGAAGAGTTCAGATCTCTCAAGCAGAGATCGATGTCAGTCAGTGAATATCGTGACAAGTTTGCTCAACTGTCACGATATGCTCCATATGAGGTGGCCAGGGACTCTGACAAGCAGCGTCTCTTCCTGAAGGGTCTGTACGATGGGCTGCAGCTACAGCTGATGAGCAACACCTACCCTTGTTTCCAAGATTTGGTGAACCGCGCTATTGTCATCGACAACAAGCGCAAGGAGATGGATGCAAAGAAGAATAAGCTCCAGGGGCAACCGTCGGGCAGCAACACTCGCCCACGTGCGTACCCTCAGCAGGGATTCCCTCAGCGCAGTCAAGGACCGCCGAATCAGTGGAACCGTGGTCAGTTTCCTCAGCGTCCCCAGTACCACCAGCAGCACAGCCACCAAAACCAACAACGTCCCCAGCAGCAGTATAGCAACCAGAATCAGCAACGCCCCCAGCAACAGGTCAGCAACCAAGCACCACGCCAAGGAGTGCCCAACAATGCTCCTGGCAAGAGTGCAGCACCCAACGGCAATCCCAATGCCTGTTACCGCTGCGGAGAGGTGGGACACTATGCCTACCAGTGCCCCAAGAAGCAGAATCCACCAGCCCAGCAAAACCAGAACAACAATCAGAGGCCTGCTCGACCTCCGTTCTCTGGAAAAGTGAACCATGTGTCCACTGACACAGCTCACGAAGCACCAGAGGTTATGATGGGTACGTTCAACATCAACTCCATCCCCGCTACAGTACTGTTTGATTCTGGTGCTTCACATTCTTTTATCTCCCAAACTTTTGTTAAAGTGCATAGCATCCCACTTTGTGCACTAAAAAATTCCATGCTAGTAAATTCACCGGGAGGCACCATGCCAGCTAATTACTGGAGCCCCTCCACTAGTATATCTCTAAGGGGGGGTAGATTTCAAGGTGAAACCTATTGTGCTAAGAACCATGGGAATTGACCTCATACTTGGTATGGATTGGATGAAGCAGCATGGGGCAGTAATACAGTGTCAGGAGAAATCTGTGGTGGTGACATCACCAGGTGGGGATAGAATAAGTGTGGATGTGGCAGTGCAGCCTCAGCCGACTGCTACAGTGAATCAGTTGAGTGGTGGTAATCAAGAAGACCAGGTGGTGGACGAGTTCCCCGATGTGTTCCCGGATGAGTTGCCAGGTATGCCACCAGACCGAGACATTGAATTTCTTATTGAGCTTTTACCTGGAACTGCACCCATAGCAAAAAGACCATATAGAATGGGGGTAAATGAATTAGAGGAACTTAAGAAACAGCTTAAGGAATTGCAAGAAAAAGGGTTTATTCGTCCTAGTTCTTCACCATGGGGTGCACCAGTAATCTTTGTTGATAAGAAAGATGGCACTAGGAGGATGTGTGTGGATTATCGGTCATTAAATGAAGTCACTATTAAAAACAAATACCCACTGCCTAGAATAGATGACTTATTTGACCAACTGAAAGGAGCATGTGTGTTCTCCAAAATTGACCTCCGATCTGGCTATCACCAGTTGAAAATCCGTGCAACTGACATACCTAAGACATCTTTTACCACAAGGTATGGCTTGTATGAGTATACAGTCATGTCATTTGGGTTGACCAATGCACCTGCATACTTCATGTATATGATGAACAAGGTGTTCATGGAGTATTTGGATAAGTTCGTGGTAGTATTCATTGATGATATATTAATCTTCTCCAAAACCAAAGAAGAACATGCTGAACACTTGAGGCTGGTCTTGCAAAAGCTTAGAGAGAATAAGTTGTATGCCAAGAAAAGCAAGTGTGAGTTTTGGTTGGATGAGGTCTCATTTTTGGGACATGTGGTCTCTAACGGTGGAATAGCCGTAGACCCCAGTAAAGTGCAGGATGTGCTAAATTGGAAGCCTCCAACCAATGCTAGTGAGATCCGTAGCTTTTTGGGACTAGCTGGTTATTATAGGAGGTTTATTGAAGGCTTCTCTAAGTTAGCAAAGCCCATGACAGCCCTACTAGAGAAGAGTGCCAAATTTATTTGGTCAGATAAGTGCCAAGAAAATTTTGAGGAGCTAAAGAAAAGGTTGACCACAGCCCCAGTGTTGACCTTACCTGATCTGAGTAAAACCTTCTCTATTTATTGCGATGCATCTCGCTTAGGCCTTGGATGTGTGCTTATGCAAGAAGGAAGCGTAGTGGCGTACGCATCCAGGCAGTTGAGAAAACATGAGCTGAACTATCCTACTCATGATTTGGAGCTAGCTGCCGTGGTTCACGCTCTAAAGATTTGGAGGCATTATCTAATTGGACACAAGTGTGATATTTATACGGATCACAAAAGTTTGAAGTATATTTTCACACAGTCAGATCTGAACCTAAGGCAACACCGCTGGCTAGAATTAATAAAGGATTATGACCTTGAAGTGCATTACCATCCCAGGAAGGCAAACGTTGTTGCCAATGCACTTAGCCGAAAGAGCTATGCCAATGGGCTGCAATTGACCTTCATTCCCACAGAGTTGCTAGCTGAAATAGAGCATCTCAATTTAGATTTAGTGAATAACACTGTTGAATTGGAGTTACAGCCCACCCTAGAGCAAGAAATCCGCAAAGGTCAGTTGGAGGATGAGAAATTAAAAGAAATTTCAGAGAATGTAGTGCTTGGAAAAGCACCGGGTTTCAGGTTAGATGAAAATGGTACACTATGGTTTGGGAAGAGAATATGTGTGCCAGAAGTGAAATCCATCTGAGATGCAATCCTACGTGAAGCACATGACTCTGCATATTCAATTCACCCCGGAAGCACCAAGATGTATCTAGATCTTAAAGAAAAATACTGGTGGTATGGATTAAAGAGAGATGTGGCAGAGTATGTAGCGTTATGTGATACTTGTCAGAGGGTGAAAGCCGAGCACCAAAGACCTGCAGGGTTGTTGCAACCAATGCAAGTGCCTGAATGGAAATGGGAAGAAGTAGGTATGGATTTCATCACTGGATTGCCTAGCACTCAGCGTGGGTATGATTCAATTTGGGTAATAGTGGATCGACTCACTAAAGTTGCTCACTTTTTGCCCGTTAAGACCAACTATGATGGTGCAAAGTTGGCAAAATTATATATGGATAGAATCGTGAGTCTACACGGAGTTTCGAAGAAGATCGTGTCTGATCGGGGTACACAGTTCACATCACTGTTTTGGCATAAAGTACATGAATCATTGGGAACAAAGTTGAACTTTAGTTCCGCGTATCATCCCCAAACCGATGGGCAGACTGAAAGAGTAAATCGGATTCTAGAAGACATGTTGAGAGCATGTGCGTTACAGTATGGTACCAGTTGGGACACTAGTTTACCATATGCTGAATTCTCATATAATAATAGTTACCAGAAAAGTCTCGATATGGCACCGTTTGAAGCATTGTATGGGCGGAAATGTAGAACACCTCTGTTTTGGAATCAGACTGGTGAAAGTCAAGTATTTGGACCTGATGTTCTTAGAGATGCAGAGGAAAAAGTGCGGAAAATACGGGACAACTTGAGAGTAGCTCAGTCTCGACAAAAGAGTTATGCGGATACTAGGAGAAGAGAATTGGCATTCGAGTTAGGTGACTATGTGTATTTCAAGGTGTCACCTATGAGAAGTGTCAGGAGGTTTAATATGAAGGGTAATTGGCACCGAGGTATGTTGGACCGTTCAGAATTCTTAGGAGACGTGGAGAAGTGGCCTATCAGTTAGAGTTGCCTGCGAGTATGTCGGGTATTCACGATGTGTTCCATGTGTCGCAACTGAAGAAATGTTTGCGAGTGCCTGAGGAACAAATTCTATTGGAGGAACTCACAGTTGAAGGAGATCTAACTTATGAGGAATATCCAATCAAGATCTTAGAAACAGCGGAAAGAGTCACCCGGAGTCGGGTTATAAAAATGTGCAAAGTGCAGTGGCACCGATATAAAGAAGAAGAAGCCACTTGGGAAAGAGAAGATGAGCTGAGACAATCTTATCCATACCTCTTTGAGTAAGCACCGTCTAAATCTCGAGGACGAGATTATTTTTAAGGGGGGTAGAATTGTAACACCCAAATTTTTTTTTCTTTTAAATAGATAAAATGAATTTAAATGAATTTATTTTGTGAGCATTTTCAATATAGGAAAATAAATAAATTTGGAGAAATTAAAATTTAATATAAGCTTAGAGAAAACTTTATGTTGCATTCATGCTGGAGCATTCTTTTAAGTGATGAGTGTTTTGAAAACAAATGTCAAACTGATTAAAAATCCATTTGGAAAATGCATTGAAAAATTGTTTGAAAAATAAAAAGGAATTTTTCTTTCCCCTTTCTCTATTCGGCCTTTCGGCCCAAAACCCCCCGCGCGCGCGCCCCTCTCTCTGGGCCGAGGCCCGCCAGCCAGCCGCCTCCCCCTCCCTTCCCCTCTCTCTCACCCGCTGACAGGTCGGGCCCGTCTGTCAGCATCTCCTTCTCCAACTGCCGCCGCCCGCTTCCCCCTTTCTCTCTCGGATGGAAACCGTCCGGCCCCAAGCCGCGCCCCCGCTCCCCCCACGTTCCCTCCCCGCGTCTCGGCTTTAAGTTGGAGAAAACCCCGCGTGCCCGAGCCATTCTCCTCGCCCACTTCGCTTTCCCCTCGCCTCTGCTCGCTTCCGTAAGCGCGCTGTGAGAACCGTCGCCGGAGTTGTTCGTTGGCCGCGCGAAGCCGCCGTCCCGAGCCGTTTTCGTCGATTCTCGTTGCGTTGGTGAGCTTCCCACTCTTCCCCGCTCCCTCCCCGTCCTTTTGCCATGCGAAATGAGGTCCTTTAGTGCCCAACCGCGCTCGCCGGAGAGCTCCATGGCCGCCGGCCATGGAGCGAGCCGCTCGGGCCTTCCCCGGCCGCATTTCTAGCCCGGGGTGAGTTCGCTTTTGCATCCTCTCTCTCCCGGTGCTTTTGGATCGCGAAACCGAGCTCCGTTGCGCTCTGCAGGGCGTCGCCGGCGAGCTTGGGCCGGCCAGCAATGGCCGCCGCCGCGCCCTTCCTCCCCTCCGGCCGGCGCGCCGCTCCTCCCCCCCCCCTCTGTTTTCTTCTTTCTAATCTCGCGCGTCCGATTCCAGATCAACGGCCCTGGATGCACCGTACCCCTTCGGGGGGGAATTTTGCTTAAAGAGCCCCTCCCAGATTTCCAAATTCGGCCGCGGTCTTTAGCGTATTTCGCAGTTTACGTCTTGCTGTTTGGAAAGCGTAAACTCTGTCGGTTTAGGTCAAAATACGCTTTCAGGAAATTACAGAATTGCCACTGAACTTGTTTTGGCCATAAAATATTCGTTATAGCTCCGATTTGACCCGTTCAAATTGCGTTAGATTCGTGAGAAGTTATATAACTTTGTAGTTAAAAACTTTTTGATTTGAATTTGTTTAGGGCTTCAAAATTCGATTTGAAATTTTCTTTACCGAGTGTTTTTTTTTGACAATCGGGAAAGAATTTTTCAAATTTAAGAAATTCATATATAGTTTTTGCATGACAAGATGTTTTCAAAACAAAAAGTTATCAACTACGAAGTTTCATAACTTTTTAAGATCTACAAAGTTTATTTAGAGAGTTTTTCCATCCGAGGTTGTTTAAAAAATTCAAATTTTAAAACTTTCAATTAAAAACGTGGTTTTGCATGACAAGATGAACTCAAATAAAAAAGTTGCCAAATACAAAATTTCATAACTTTTCAAGATCTACAGAGTTTATTTTGGTTATTTCGTCATATGTTCCTCGCACATGGTCATTCTAATATATTTCTAAAATCTTATATATCTCTCTTATATTTTCATAAACTATAAGAGAGACGTAAAATTTTTGTAAACAAATTTATTTTGGCTTTGTCAAATAAAGAAATGATCAAAATAAATATTGTAGATCTTGAGAAGTTGTACAACTTTGTAGTTAAAAACTTTTTGATTTGAGTTCGTTTAGGGCTTCAAAATTTGATTTGAAATTTTCTTTGCCGAGTGTTTTTGTTACACTCGGCAAAGAAGGTGTCAAAGATGTTAAAAAAAAACACTCGGTAACGATTTTTTCAAATTTAAGAAATTCAAATATAGTTTTTGCATGACAAGATGATTTCAAAACAAAAAGTTATCAACTACGAAGTTTCATAACTTTTTAAAATCTACAAAGTTTATTTAGAGAGTTTTTCCATCCGAGGTTGTTTAACAAATTCAAATTTTAAAATTTTCAATTAAAAACGTGGTTTTGCATGACAAGATGAACTCAAATAAAAAAGTTGCCAAATACAAAATTTCATAACTTCTCAAGATCTACAGAGTTTATTTTGGTTATTTTGTCATATGTTCATCGGACATGGTGATTCTAATATTTTTCTAAAATCTTATATATCTCTCTTGTAGTTTCATAAACTATAAGAGAGATGTAAAATTTGTAAACAAATTTGTTTTGGCTTTGTCAAATAAAAAAATAATCAAAATAAAGGTTGTAGATCTTGACAAGTTATACAACTTTTTAGTTAAAAACTTTTTGATTTGAATTCGTTTAGGGCTTCAAAATTCGATTTGAAATTTTATTTGCCGAGTATTTTTTGACACTCGGCAAAGAAGGTCTTTGCCGAGTGTCCAAGAAAAACACTCGGCAAAGGCTTCTTTGCCGAGTGTCGAAAAAACACTCGACAAGGAATTTTTCAAATTTAAGAAATTCAAATATAGTTTTTGCATGATAAGATGATTTCAAAATAAAAAGTTATCAACTACGAAGTTTCATAACTTTTTAAGATCTACAGTTAGAGAGTTTTTCCATCCGTGGTTGTTTAAAAAATTCAAATTTTAAAATTTTCAATTAAAAACGCGGTTTTGCATGACAAGATGAACTCAAATAAAAAAGTTGCCAAATACAAAATTTCATAACTTCTCAAGATCTACAGAGTTTATTTTGGTTATTTTATCATATGTTCATCGGACATGGTCATTCTAATATTTTTCTAAAATCTTATATATCTCTCTTGTATTTTCATAAACTATAAGAGAGATGTAAAATTTGTTTTGGCTTTGTCAAATAAAGAAATGATCAAAATAAATGTTGTAGATCTTGAGAAGTTATACAACTTCGTAGCTATAAACTTTTTGATTTGAATTCGTTTAGGGCTTCAAAATTCGATTTCAATTTTCTTTGCCGAGTGTTTTTTTACACTCAGCACAGAATTTTTCAAATTTAAGAAGTTCAAATATAGTTTGTGCATGACAAGATGATTTGAAAACAAAAAGTTATCAACTACGAAGTTTCATAACTTTTTAAGATCTACAAAGTTTATTTAGAGAGTTTTTCCATCCGAGGTTGTTTAACAAATTCAAATTTTAAAATTTTCAATTAAAAACGTGGTTTTGCATGACAAGATGAACTCAAATAAAAAAGTTGCCAAATACAAAATTTCATAACTTCTCAAGATCTACAGAGTTTATTTTGGTTATTTTGTCATATGTTCATCGGACATGGTGATTCTAATATTTTTCCAAAATCTTATATATCTCTTGTATTTTCATAAACTATAAGAGAGATGTAAAATTTGTAAACAAATTTGTTTTGGCTTTGACAAATAAAGAAATGATCAAAATAAATGTTGTAGATCTTGAGAAGTTATACAACTTTGTAGTTAAAAACCTTTTGATTTGAATTTGTTTAGGTCTTCAAAATTCGATTTGAAAATTTCTTTGCCGAGTGTTTTTTTACACTCGGCAAGGAACAAAGAAAAACACTCGGCAAAGGCTTCTTTGCCGAGTGTCAGAAAAAAACACTCTGGCAAGGAATTTTTCAAATTAAAGAAATTCAAATATAGTTTTTGCATGACAAGATGATTTCAAAACAAAAAGTTATCATCTACGAAGTTTCATAACTTTTTAAAATCTACAAAGTTTATTTAGAGAGGTTTTCCATCCGAGGTTGTTTAAAAAAATTCAAATTTTAGAATTTTCAATTAAAAAAGTGGTTTTGCATGACAAGATGAACTCAAATAAAAAAGTTGCCAAATACAAAATTTCATAACTTCTCAAGATATACAGTGTTTATTTTGGTTATTTTGTCATATGTTCATCGGACATGGTGATTCTAATATTTTTCTAAAATCTTATATATCTCTCTTGTAGTTTCATAAACTATAAGAGAGATGTAAAATCTGTAAACAAATTTATTTTGGCTTTGTCAAATAAAGAAATGATCAAAATAAATGTTGTAGATCTTAAGAAGTTATACAACTTTGTAGTTAAAAACTTTTTGATTTGAATTCGTTTATGTCTTCAAAATTCGATTTAAAAATTTCTTTGCGGAGTGTTTGTTTTACACTCGGCAAAGAAGGTGTCAAAGAAAAACACTCGGGAAAGGCTTCTTTGCCGAGTGTAAAAAAAACACTCGGCAAGGAATTTTTCAAATTTAAGAAATTCAAATATAGTTTTTGCATGACAAGATGATTTCAAAACAAAAAGTTATCAACTACGAAGTTTCATAACTTTTTAAAATCTACAAAGTTTATTTAGAAAGGTTTTCCATCCGAGGTTGTTTAAAAAATTCAAATTTTTAGAATTTTCAAATAAAAACGCAGTTTTGCATGACAAGATGAACTCAAATAAAAAAGTTGCCAAATACAAAATTTCATAACTTCTCAAGATATACAGAGTTTATTTTGGTTATTTTGTCATATGTTCATCGGACATGGTGATTCTAATATTTTTCTAAAATCTTATATGTCTCTCTTGTAGTTTCATAAACTATAAGGGAGATGTAAAATTTGTAAACAAATTTGTTTTGGCTTTGTCAAATAAAGAAATGATCAAAATAAATGTTGTAGATCTTGAGAAGTTATACAACTTTGTAGTAAAAATTTTTTAATTTGAATTCGTTTACGACTTCAAAATTTGATTTGAAATTTTCTTTGCCGAGTGTTTTTTTGACACTCGGCAAAGGTGTTTGCCGAGTGTCAAAGAAAAACACTTGGCAAAGGCTTCTTTGCCGAGTGTAAAAAAACACTCGGCAATGAATTTTTCAAATTTAAGAAATTCAAATATAGTTTTTGCATGACAAGATGATTTCAAAACAAAATGTTATCAGCTACGAAGTTTCATAACTTTTTGAGATCTACAAAGTTTATTTAGAGAGTTTTTCCATCCGTGGTTGTTTAAAAAATTCAAATTTTAAAATTTTCAATTAAAAACACGGTTTCGCATGACAAGATGAACTTGTAACACCCAAAAATTTTATTTGTTTAAAATAGATGAATTGAATCTAATGAATTATTTTGTGAGCATTTAAATATAGGAAAAATAAATAAATTTGGGGCACTAAAATTAAATATAAGTTTAGATTAACATTTTATGCTGCATTCATGCTGGCGCAATTTCTTTTGTGATGTGTGGTTTTGAACAAAAGAGTTTGAATTCAAATTCTATCTTAAAATGAGTTTGAAAATTTATTTGAAAAAGAAAAAAAATAGAAAAACCTTCTCTGCCCCCTTCTTTCTTTCGGCCTTTTGGCCCAGATCCCCCGTGCGCCCTCTCTCCCCCTTCTTCTTGGGCCTGGCCCAGCCAGCCAGCCGCTTTCCCCTTCCCCTCTCTCTCCCCCGCTGACAGGCCGAGTCCGCCTGTCAACTTCGCCTTCCCCAACCGCCCGCCCGCTTCCCCCTCTCTTTCTCAGCTTGGAACCACGAGCCGAAGGCGCCCCCCCCCCGCTTCCCCCACGACCTCTCTCTCTCCCCCGCTCCTCGGGTTGAAGTGGGCAGAGCCGCGCTGAAACGCCCTTCCCCTCCCATTTCATTTTCCTCGCTCTCTCTCAACTCGCATGAGCTCTCTGAAGCACTACAAAAGCGCCGCCAGCGACCTCCGCATGAACCCGTCGGACCGAGCCGTCATTGCCCCGTTTCACGCTGTGGTGAGCATCGCCTGCTTCCCTGATTCCTCCCGGTGCTCCTCTCGTTCCGTTTCGTAGTCTCTAGGGCTGTTTTCGGCAAACTCCGGCGAGCTCCATGGCCGCCGGCCACGGAGCGGGCTGCGCAGGCTCTCCCCGGTCGCGCCGAGGCCGGGAACGAGTTCCCCACATCCTCCCCTCTCCCCCGAGACAATCGATTTGTGAAATGGTGCTCCGTAGCGACCGAACGGAATTCGCCGGCGACCTTGCTCGCCGCGGCAATGGCACCGCCGCCGCCATCTCTTCCCCCTCCGGTGGCCGACCCCCTCCCTTCCCCATTTCTCTTAATCCTGGCCGTCCAGGGTCGATCCGATGGTCCAGGATGCTCCATACCCCTTCGGGGGCAATTTTTGCTAAAGAAACCTCCCTCTGTTCGTGATTTAAACCGCAGTCCTTAGCGCATTTCGCAGATTACGCTTTGCCGTTTAGAAAGCGTATTTTCTCGGTCAAAATGCGCTTTCAGAAATTTACAGAATTGCCATTGCATTGTTTTGGCCATAAAATATTTGTTTTAGCTCCGATTTGACCCGTTCAAATTGCGTTAGATTCGTAATTAAATTCTCTACATGTTAGTACCACTGTTACTGCAGTTTTCAACTTTTAATTTTAGGGTTAGGTTTAATTAATTAAATGCATATAGAAAATCGCCGTAAATTCGTAACTTGATCGTTTTAGCTCCAATTTTCGTGATCTTCGTATCTATGTGTTCGTAGCGAAACATAGGTTCTGTTTTTAAATATTTTATTTTGTTTTTGATCTGTTGGTGTACTATTCTAATTAAAGGATTGTTTGCCTGTATGATTGAACCTGGATGCGTGTTGTTGTGTGGTGCCAATCGAGCACAGACGGTGACGTGACCGTGGGTGATCCATTTTACTCCAAGGAGCAGCAGGAGCAGCAGCAGCTTCCCTTTACCAAAGGCAAGTATAACATGGGTTTCCCTTGTACACCTATTCACTTAATTAATTACGCATCTGCATGTGTCCAATTTTGATAACCCAAAGGACATCCTAGCTACCTGACTATATATTTATGACACCTATGGGTAGATTGCATGTGGGTAGCTTTGCTAGGGCTCTAATTAATGGAGACTTTACTACCACTCTGACTTTAGTAAATATGATGACAAATGATGGGAAAAGGGCTATGGTGCAATTGAATTCGGTCAGGTTGACCTAGACCCTACGTAAGGACTTCTCTGTAAGCGACTATCCGGGACATACAGTGCAACCGTGATGGTTATATGGCTCTAACTTTAGCTCAGTAGTATGATCTCATCTAGCTGGTTAGAGGTTACCCGAAAGGGCGCAAGAGGGGCTTGCCACTTTGGGTATATAACTGCTTTCTGTTCCTATGTGTATAGCCGTGATAGAAATGTGCCATAGGAAAGGGGGGTCCTCTATATCTGCCTCTCGAGGAAACCTCGCGGCCCTAACTGGATAGACGAGGCCTATGGAAGGCTTCATAGTGTTCCCTGTCCGCTCACCTTGGTAGTGTTAGTGGGTCTTGCAAACCCCGGGCATATGGGTAACACGACTTACAGGAAAAGTGCACACCTCTGCGCAGAGTTTGATCAAACTGGTATACTAGCCGTGCTCTCGGACATAGCGGCCTTGGACCCTTACGGAATAGTTGGGTGTGGACGGTTATGGGGAAATGACTTATGGAAATATGACGCATTGGTCGTGAAGATTAATGTGGTTTAACTGTGATGGTTATGGTGTTAGCCGTGAAGGTTAACGGTGTTATTATCATGTACTCATGTGGGCTAATCGGGAGCTTAAGCATAGTTTATGATTAAATAGGATTGAAACATTGACCAATTAAAATGCTAACTGCAGTAGCCAGCCAGTGTCTGACCTTTTTGAGCCGCATGAAATCCTATGTTATGCTTGCGGAGTACGAGGTGTACTCACGCTTGTCTCTATATTTCTTTTTGGACAAGATCCCAGATGGGTAACAGATGACAGCTACTACAAAGAATTCCCGGAGGACTTCTAGGTTGGCGATCCCCCAATCGGTCGTCCCTGTGTTGGAACTACCAAGCATTAGTATGATTTAAGTTTTATTTTCCGCTTGTGCTAGACTTTGATGTTTGTGTTGTGATAAACGTTATGTATGACACTTGTGATGATACTTTTGTAATTTGTGTGTTGGGCATTCTTAACGTCACTACCAAAAGTAGACTTAGTTTTCTAATTCTGATAACGGCGCCAAAAATGCCAAACCTATCCCTCATGCCACTTAAGCCAAGTTGTCATCCCCAGCATGACATGAGAGACGCGGTATTGAAATATACAATTGCTCTTCTAAATAAATAATAAATGATATGTTCAAGCGCACAGATTAATACTGATGTAGCATTTTAACCGGGAAGTATTCCAGGTATCGTTATTTATATTTTTACCACTAGGAAGTGATTGCTAAACATCAATGTTGATTATAGAATGGAATATAGGATTGAGTATCTATCATTGCATGTATAATTGAGAGCATCTATCTATCTCTTATAGAGGGATCAGTGTCACATAAAAGATATATAAAGTATAAATGGTGACAAAGATAATTAATCTGATCAACATAACTTAGCCACATATAAATATGATAAGCACCTCAATAGATATTCTAGCAAGTCATTAGCATGGAATTAGGATGAACTACAAGAATATAGTTAGTGCAATTATACTTGGCAATCATTGCGAGACAGGACTACGCCCATGCATAGTGATATTATCAAGGAATATGAGAAACATCGCAATCACTCCCCTATAATAATGTTGCTCTGCCAGCCCTATACACGAGAGAGGAACTATATAAGAATCAATGGAGCTGTCACTACCACGAACTACCCCGCGATCTGGCATATAGGGTACAATCGCAGATAAATACGGTATAGGCACCACGCCTACACAATACTTATCATTTACCCACTGTACACCTAGATAAATGTTATACGATCCTAAACATGTATATAATTCCAATCTAACTAAACAAAGCATATAACTATGATAAACTAAGAACAATATAATTGCAAATATAAACAAGTAGAGCAAAGTCATAATCAATATATTGAAGTAGAACAAAGTCATATTCATAATATTGAAGAACAGAGATGAACAATTGAAGAACAATAGAGGAATTACCAAGAATCCTCTTGAAGATCTGGAAATCAATCGAAGATTGACCCCTTCTAGTTCTAATCCTATGTAGCTATGCTAAACTAGAGATCTAATTGATGTGGTGGCTCTAGGGCTTGATCAGAGGCTTCTTCTCCCAAGACAAATAATGAATTAGGGGTCAGAGGACCTCTCCTCCAGGGGCCAGGGGGTCTGCTTATATAGTCCTTCCAAGTGAATATGGGCCGTTGGATCAAACCGACATTAATCGCACGGTTTTCCTTGATTCTTTAGGTCGGTGGAGCATGATACGCGAAGTTGGCTCTGATTGGCCCCGAGGGGGGAGGGCGGGCGCCCTGCCCCCGAGCCCGTCCGGTCTCCCGTTCGTTCCCGTGGCTTCTAGACTCTTCTAGATGTAGGCTAGTTGCGCGGCATGTTAATATCTCTATGTAAACCCTACGTGTGGGCCTTTCTTCCATAATTCCTGATAACCCCCTGCAGAAATAGATAAACACCAAAACTCGTAGAATTCTGTCAGATAAAACCCTAAGTCTGGATGTCGGTTGTATTTGGATCTTTTTCTTTGTTTATTTGATAATTAAATTTGATACTTAAGGACCGTCAACAAACTCCCCCAAGCTTACCTATTGCTCATCCCTGAGCAAGGCTATCTCAATACCTTTTAAAAATTAACGGTACACATGCTTTTAAATAAGGTCTCATCTCTGAGTTAGAGTAAACTGTCAAGACTTAAAACTTACTTATTTTACCTTTCACCATGGGACTTGTAACCGTCACTTCTATCTTGAGTAGTTAAAAGATAGAACGGTCTAATCAAGTGCCATTACTCTTGTCGGTGCAAAACTGATCTCCAAACGTTAAGGCGTGCCAGCCGATTTGACCTTACAATCAACAAAGGTGGTAACTCGACCACTTTGGTCCCGACAGCAGCGATACGCCCGGATGTCACGGCCAAGAGGTGATCACGCGGAACTTGAGAACACGCCGAGCTTAAGTCGACGAATTCCTAAGAACTCGTAGTAAAAAAAATATGACGAAGTCGTCGAAAAAGTAGATGCTGGAATATGAGTAAAAACTTGTGTTTGATTGATTGATATATTCTCATTACATTGCTCTAGAGTCTACATTTATACCCCATCCGAAGAGCTACAACCAGACACGACTAGGATTCGAATTCCAAACTAAACTGAACCCGTACTCAAAACGAATTCTAATAACTAAGGAAAACATCCACGCTTTCCTTTAGAGCCATCGGCAGATCTCCTGTTGTAGCCGACCGGGGCACCGCCACAGATCAATCGGCAACCTCCACGCTTTCCTTTAGAGGCATCGGCAGATCTCCTGTTGTGGCCATCGGCATTGATACTGGTCATCGGCACGAACACGTCACCACCTCTAGACTTAGTCACATTCAATTGTTTCCTCATCGGCAACCACCTTCATCGGCAACTTCCCTGTAGACTAGTTACCGTTGCTTCATCTACCGATCTATACTTTACTATCCCCAGATACACGTCAAAAGATACGTGTCCAAAAACAGTGTCAACACATGCCCCCTAATTTCGGAGTATAAAATCATTAATGCTTCGAAATTCTCTACAATAACGATGCCTTTCCACAATTAATTCTCCCATCTTGGTAATCGGTCGTTAAATCCGAACATCCTTGGCCCGCTTCTCCTGCCTATTCCTCGAATTCCTCAACCTCCCGAACCGAATCTCTCCACTTTATGCGCCCATCGGCAATATTACCGTTAGAGGGAACTACCGATGAACCGACCAGGAGATCTCGTACAGTGAAATATCTCAAAATCATGACCGCTTGCTATCAAATCACCTGCGCAATCTCTTGATTACCGTGCGAACAGTTACCATATCCACCTGAACACCCTCAGATTTCACGGATGCGACAAAGAGATAAGTCAAATTTGCACCTGCCCGATTTGTCCTATAAATACTTCCTTCTCCGGTACTCCTTCTTCACCTCATCATTCTATAGCCCAAAATCTACTTTCCTGGCGGCAGCATTACCCGAGGATTCCAAGAACTTCAACAAAGGCCTTTCTTCACCAACCCCCAAGTCTTTGATCTTCTTCCTTGCGAGGAGATGGCCATCAACTTCGTTGTTCCTGAGGTCAGCTTACCACTCTTTCCCCTGCACTCTTGCTGTACTCCTGTTCATCCGCAATTCCTCTTACTAAATATTCCTTTTTTCTTTTAGTTCTTCTTTTTATCCTCAAAAACTTCTAGGATTTGGCCGATAAGATCGTTATTCCTACCGATCAACCTCACGTCCAATGTCTTGGCCCGCTAGGAAACCCAGATCCCACCGATCTGATAAACGCAGAGACAAACAGAATCCCCTTTAGAGCCGAAAACTTTTCCCTAGATCTATGGAAAGATGCCTTCCGTTCATGGCCCAGTCCAACCAAGGGATGGAAGGATTGGTTTCTGAGAGTTAGCCACTCAAATGAGGTTCAATGGGGCAAACGGAAGCTAGACTAGTGTATTAGATTGTCTCTTGCCGATATGGAGAGGAATGAGTCACTGCTAATTGCTGCTTCGTACTTCTAGTCAGACACGCTCAATGCTTTTGTGCTTGGCCACGGCCCTGCTTCTGCTACACTTGCCGATGTACTCATGCTCACCGGCTTAGACATATCCACTGCCGATAACAGCCATCTATTTGACACCAAACCCAGTTCTAAGGTAGAAACTCGTGCTATCGGCGGTTGGTCTGGGTACATTCAGAAGTACCGAAAAACAGGACCCGTCAGCGCAAAAGAACAGACCACCTTCCTGAATATGTGGCTGGATAAGTTTGTATTCTGTGGCCGATCGGCAGGACCAACTTCTGTTTACCTATCAGCAGCAGAAAGATTAGCCAATGGTGGCCGATTTCCTCTTGGCCGATACCTGCTTGGTTCTGCCTATCACCTTCTCCATCAGGTAGCCAAGAAACTTCTACTCGGTCAACCCATCGCAACTTAGGGGGTCCTTGGTGGTTTATCAACATGTGGCTTAGTCTCCACATGCACAAACGCCTTGAATTCGACCTCTTTGCACATCGCTTCCCCAAGGACATAGCAGAGGATTATGAATTGGATGAAGAAGAATCGGCAACTCGTTCCCCATTGAACTTTCGTGAAGCTGCCATAGTTTTACCTGGCACTGGTAGTAATGAAGACCAGGTTAGCCGATTCTTTCAAACTCTCTATGAAGGTCTGACCAGAGAACAGCAGGCATGGATGCCTTATGAAGATTCAGATACCAGATTTCCCCTGACCTTTCATCCCTTCAATGATGCTCTCAACAAGGACCGTGATGTGATGACGGCAATTACCACCCCAAGGGCCATACCAGTGAACTTCTTTGGTAGTGGGAAAGCTTTTAATCTGATCTATGAGTTTTACAACCCATCGGCACTAGCTCGCCAACTGGCTTTCGGTCAGCTACCGATTACACTTTGCTACACCGATGTGGTAAAGCCGAGGGAGACCATCACCAGCAACCTTGAGTGGATCAGAATAGCCCAACTTCCACCAAATGCCGATACGGATGTCGATCTATCGGCTTGGATCCCATCTCTCTTCATTACTCAGGCATATAAACAGTGGTGGGAAGAGTGGAAAGAGCATTTGTTCTACAGATCGGCCGTCTCATACCGTGGCATGATCGACCCCAAATACAAGGTCCCCGATAATACTGTAAGCATTTTAACCGATACTTCATTCCTTTCACTTTCATTTTCTATCGGCAACTCACTTTCTTTGTTTTATATAGGTCGATGATACGCCACCATCAGTTAGCAGAAGTGGTAGGCCGATTGAACTCCTTCCATCCGGCCCGATCTCTTTGATCGGCAACAACGCTCCAAGCTTGGCTGCTTTAATACACCAGGGTGTGCGTTTCAAGAAAATCACCACCAAGTGAACCAAAACATCCCCGTCGTTAGCTGCCACTGCTTTGGCACAAGCTTTCAAGATAAATACTTGAATTCCTCAAGTTATACCGATTCCATTCTTACATTTACACAATTTTTCAGGACACATCGGCTAGCATGGGAACTTCATTGGTAACTTTTATTATTTCAATCAGAACCTCATCAATACCCTTTTACACTTATACTCATAAAACTTTCATTGTTGTATCAGCAAACTGGCAAATCAGTAAAGACCAGAAGTACGACTGCCGATGCCCCCCAGTCCAGCCAACCAAAGAGAAAGGGTCCAAAGAGTACCAAGTCACAAGCGAAGCGCCAGAGAACAGCAACGCCTCCCCCCCTCCAAGGTCACCGATTCCTGTAGAATCGTCCCCTCTTCTCCAGAAGCTCAGACACAACAAGCACCGTCTCCTCCTCAGCCACAAGAAGAACCCCAGCCAGAAGAACTTCAGCCAGAAGAACCTCAGCCAGAAGAAATATCGGCTGATGTACACGAGCAGACCACCGATCCAGCAAGCTTAATCGTAGCATCGGTAGTTTCCTCGATTCAGACAAGTACTGGACCCCCTCAAGGTAATGTACTCTCTATGAAATTACTGCCGATAGACCTATTTTCCACTTTATACTTATTTCTGTTAACCTTTCAGCTGACATTGTTTCATCGGCAAATCCAGCCGATCAACCTGTAGTACCCTCGGCCTCAACTAGACAGAGGCGAGAGATAGCTCTGAAACAAGTAAGTTATTTGATTATCATTATATATTTTACTAATATTTCATCATCAAATAACCCATCTCCTTTTCTCTTTCAGGAACAAGATTCTCCCGACAGCCTGTTCTCCTTCGCCATCGAAATCTCCGAAGATGAAGGTGAGGAAGCGAGTTCTTCTCAAGCAATTGGGATCTCGTCGGCAGAAATCAGAGCAAGGTTGGAAGATCTGTCGGCCCTCCTTCATCAAGACACAGCCCAACTGGTTGACGACTCCGATCCAGCCAAGGCTCTGTTCAAGGCTCCCAGAGGCCAAATCCCTGCTGATGCCAAGGAGATTCTCTTCAAGGCTGCTCACTTGGAGAGTCGATAGCTCCAGTACCAAAAGGCCACCCAGCGCCTTGCCGATAGAGCTGCTCACGCCCAGCTCTCAGAGGAGGTGATGAAAGTAAAGAACCTTGCCGATGAAAAACATAAGAGCATCGGCATTCTGAAATCCTCAGGAGATACGCTGAAGCTAAAGATCTCTGACCTATCGACAAAGAGAGAAGTACTGCTGGCAGAGCTTAAACAAGTAGAAGAGGCCCTGTCCCAAGCTCAACAGGAATAAAGTCAGCTGCCTGAGATGGTCAAGACCCTTGAACAAGAGCGGAACGCCCAAGCTCGCAAGGCACTGCAAAATGAAGAAGAAGCTAAAACCGGTGGAAGGCTCTGCCGATGAAGATATCAAAGAGATAGAAGAAGCCGATCCAATTCACCTGCGCGCTATATCGGCCATCCACGCCTTGCTGAATGCATAAACTCTTCATCAACGACGTGCTTTGCTCTGAGAACTCCTGAACGTTTTGGTCTAGCCGATAGGACTATTATCGGCACCCTTTTAAAACATTGAGTCCGGCCCCAGATACACTTTGATCCAGCCGATAGGAATGTTATCGGCACTTAAACTTTCACGCATCAATCCATATGCTAGGATAATATTTCTTTAAATATTTGCCATTCAATGCTCTCGGAAATTCAACTCCTTCGAGAGTTTCTAAAATATAGGCATTGCCAGGAGCAGATCGATTTATCCGATAAGGACCTTCCCAATTAGGAGGCCACTTCCCAAATTTTGAACTTTTAGTCCCGATCGGTAAGATTAGTTTCCATACTAAATCTCCATCGGCAAACTCAGCCTTTACCTTCTTGTCATACCATCTGGCAACTCTTTTCTTATTTTCTTCTATACTCATCAAAGCCCTCAGCCGATGCCCTGCTCAATCATCCAACTCGTCTTTCATCAAAGTAGCATAGTCATCGGCAGTCTGCTGATCTTGAAAAGATAGTCGCCTAGATCCAGTTTTAATCTCCCATGGTAACACAGCATCATGTCCATATACCAACTGATAGGGTGAAACTTTAGTTGACCCATGACAGGCCATCCGATACGACCATAAAGCTTCATTCAACAACGTATGCCACCTCCTAGGATTTCCTCAATCTTTCGTTTGATAAGTATAATAATTCCTTTGTTAGACGCCTCGGCCTGTCCATTAGCTTGAGCATAATAAGGAGAAGAATTCAACACTTTAATCCCCATACCGATTGCAAATTCATCAAACTCGCCTCATGTAAACATAGTACCCTGATCGGTAGTAATTGTTTGAGGAATACCAAATCGGTAAATAATATGCTCTTTCACAAAATCAATCATATTGGCCGATGTAACTTTTTCAAAGGAATAGCCTCAACCCATTTGGTGAAATAATCAGTGGCAACCAAGATAAACTTATGCCCTTTGCTTGATGGTGGGTAAATTTGGCCGATTAGATCAATAGCCCATCCCCGGAACGACCAAGGTTTAATCTTTGAATTCCCCTTATAGTTGCATACTCTTTTCGTAATAAGTTATCAGAACTTCAATTCGGCATTCATAACTTCCAGCCAATTGATTTATAACTAGCATAGAATCTCCGAAGACCTCAAGAGCATCAGCATGAACCTCTTTTAGTAACTCCAACCCTTTGATCAAAGCTTGATATTCGGCTTGATTATTTGTTGACGTAGCAACAATCGGCAAAGAGAATTCATATTTTCTTCCCTGAGGGGAAATTAACACTATGCCGATTCCTGCCCCTCGGTCACACGTGGATCCATCAAAGAATAGTGTCCAAGGCACAATTTCTAAAGTCTCCACTACGCCGCGATGTTGAGTCACAAAATCGGCCATAATCTGTCCTTTAACTGCTTTAGCCGATTCGTAATGCAGATCAAATTCCGACAGTGCCAAAATCCACTTACCGATCCTACCACTCATAATCGGCATCGATAGCATATATCGGACCACATCATCTTTGCATATAACAGTGCATTCGGCCGATAGCAAATAGTGCCTCAACTTAATGCATGAGAAATATAAGCATAAACATAATTTTTCAATAGCCAAATACCTGGTCTCAGCATCAATCAATCTTCTACTTAAATAGTAAATCACACTCTCCTTCCCTTCAAATTCTTGAATCAAAGCCGAACCGATGACCATCCCATCGGTAGACAAATATAATCTGAAGGGCTTTTCTTGCTGAGGTGGAATAAAGACTGGGGGATTTGTCAAATAATTCTTGATTTCATCCAGAGCCAACTGTTGCTCTTTTCCCCATATAAATTCTTGATCGGCTTTTAATTTAAGTAAAGGACTAAAAGCGCGGATTTTTCCGGATAAGTTGGAAATAAACCGCCTGATAAAATTTACTTTACCGATCAGAGATTGGAGCTCGGTTTTGTTGGTAGGAGCCACTATTTTGTTGATAGTATCAATAGACCTCCTACTAATTTCAATTCCCCTTTGATGCACCATGAAACCAAGAAATTGCCCTGCCGATACGCCAAATGCACACTTGTTAGGATTCCTCTTTAAACCATGTTTCCTTGTACATTCTAACACTTTCCGCAGATCGGCAAGATGCTTTATGAAATCTCCAGACTTAACCACCACATCATGAATATAATTTTCCGCCAGCTTGCCGATAAACTCATGAAAGATAAAATTCATAGCCCTCTGATAAGTAGCACCAGCATTTTTCAAACCAAAAGTCATGACTATCCATTCAAATAACCCAACATGACCAGGACATCTAAACGCAGTCTTTGGAATATCTTCTTCAACCATGAATATTTGATTATATCCTGCATTGCCATCCATAAAGCTTATGATCCGATGCGCAACCACAGCATCAACTAGTAAATTGGCAACCGGCATTGGGTAACCATCCATCGGTGTAGCTTTATTGAGATTCCTGAAATCAATGCAAACTCGAAGCTTCCCATTTTTCTTGTAAACTGGAACAACATTGGAAATCCACTCGGCATACCGACACTGCCGAATAAATTTAGCTTCGATAAGCTTGGTTATTTCGGCCTTAATATCAGGAAGAATATTAGGATTACATCGACGAGTTGGCTGTTGATGTGGCCGAAATCCAGACTTGATGGGCAACCGATGTTCAACAATAGATCGGTCTAAACCAGGCATCTCGGCATAATCCCAAGCAAAGCAATCTTTATATTCCTTTAATAAATCAGTTAACTGCTGCTTACACTCAGAACTTAACTTAGCACTAATAAAAGTGGGCCTTGGCTTATCACCACTACCTATATCTACCTCTACCAAGTCATCAGCCGATGTAAACCCTTGGCCTAATTTTCCACCATCAGCAAACATATCCATTAAAACTCCTCATCAGAACCGACAGCTTGGATCGGTGGAATTTTATAATTGGCAACTTTGAGGAAATCCTTTTCCCAAATCTCTCCCAAGATACACCTGGTCCTTTCATAAGTATCTGCCTCTGCCGATGCGATGACATAAGAAGAATCTCCCGGGACAATCTCAATCTTGTCACCTACCCACTGAACCAAGCATTGGAGCATTATAGACGGGATGCAGCAATTGGCATGAATCCAATCTCTACTAAGCAGCAAATTATAAGCACCTTTTCCACTGATCACGAAGAAAGTTGTCGGCAAGGTTTTGCTGCCGATGGTCAACTCGATGCATATTGCCGCCTTAACCGGAGACACATTTCCTTCGAAGCCTTTCAGCATCATATCGATCTTGGTCAAATCCTGATCTCCTTTCCCAAGTTTCCGATAGAGTGCATACGACATGATGTTGATAGCAGCTCCACCGTCTACAAGTATCTTGGTCATCGGCTGCCCATCAACTCTTCCTTAGACAAACAAAGCTTTAAGATGCTGCCTTTCATTGTCGGCAGGCTTTTCGAAGATGGCTGTCATTGGATCCAGAGCCAACTGAGCTATTTGGTCGGAAAAATCCAGCTCCTCATCATCACTGGATGGCACAAGGAACTCCATCGGCAATATAAATACCATGTTAACATCTGCCGATGGCCCTTTTCCCTCAGGATCCGGTTGCTGCTGATCTCCAGACTGGACAGAATTCTCGCCTTTGTTTAGCTCTTCTCGTCTTTCGCGCTACAGCCGCCTTTTCTGTGTCCTAGTCAACCCCTCTAGACACCATGGAGGAAGTTGTGGCTGTCTTGCCGATCGCTGACGAACTTCCCTTGACTCCAATCGATAGGTATTAGCATCCCTACAAAATATGAACTCATCGAGAACTCGAGCATTGGCCATCTCTTCAAGCTCCTCTTGGTTCCTGGGAAAATATGCCACACGATCACCAAGCCTGTCATGCACACTGAGCCTGCCCCCCAGCCGATCATGAACTGAAGTTCTTCCTCTAATCGGCCCATTAAAACGTCGATCATCATTCTAATACTGCCGATTAGGTCTGTCATACTGATCATAACCATTGCACTCAGGGCAATCCCTAACAGTGGGCAATTTGATGTTCTATTCCCAGCAATGGATAAAGAACGGGCAATTCTAGTGATCTTTGTGCTGATTCCACTCCTGTCGGCGTCTTTCTTCTTCCCGACGATAGTCCTCCTGCTGGCGCCGATACCGATCCTCACGTTGCTGCCAAGTCTCCCGATGCCTTCTATGAGTTATCACAATGCCAGATCGGGGAGGCCTTCCTGAGCTATTTCCTTCCTGGATTAAACCCTTTCCTTTGACATCGGTAGCAGTAATTTGATGCTGAGGATCCAGCGACGCACTTCTTTCAGCTGCTTCCGACGTCAAGACCTTGGTTTTCCCCTTAGCATCCAACATATTTGTTGGGAAAGGATGTTGATCGATCTTCATCGGCTTTTGGGCTTTAGGATTATCAAACTTGATCCTCCCAGATTCTATAGCTGATTGCAGCTGTTGCCTGAAGACCTTGCACTCATTTGTGTTATGAGATGTCGCATTATGCCATTTGCAATATTTCATCTTCTTTAATTCCTCAGCCGATGGAATTACATGATTGGGCGACAATTTGATTTGCCCTTCCTGAAGAAGAAAGTCAAATATCCTATCGGCCTTGGTAATGTCAAATGCAAACTTCTCTAGCTCCTTATTCCCAAAAGGGCAAGACATCGGCTTTTTGTTCTTCACCCACTCTGCTAAACCGATAACTGGCTCCTCATCAGAATCCGAGCTTGCTGCCACATCAACAAATGATACCTTTTTATTCCATGCTGTCTTACGCTCAAAAGGCTTAATATCTTGGTCAGAAATCCTTTGCACCAAGTGACTCAAACTTTCGAACTCTTGAGAAGCGTACTTGTCTCTAATATGTGGCAACAGTCCCTGAAAAGCCAAATCGGCAAGCTGCCGATCATCTAGAACCAGACTATAGCATTTATTCTTGACCTCCCGCAATCTCTGCACAAAACTTTCAACCGATTCATCATTGCGCTGCTTCAATCTGACTAAATCGGTGATCTTCTTTTCATGGACTCCAGAAAAGAAATATTTGTGGAACTGCTTCACTAAATTGGCCCAAATGATCACTGAGTTGGGAGGTAATGAAATAAACCAAGTGAAAGCTGATCCAGACAAAGATGACGAAAACAAACGAACCCTTAACTCGTCTCTGTTAGCAGCCTCACCACATTGGATGATGAACCATTGACGTGCTCCATAGTCGACGTATCATCCTGTCCAGAAAACTTAGTGAAATCTGGTACCTTGTACCGATTTGGAAGTGGGATTAAAACATATGCAGGAGGATACGGTGTTCGATTAGAGTAAGTGTTGACTTTGGGCTTTATCCCAAATTGGTCTCTCATTACTTCAGCTATCTTATCGGCCCAATAAGCATCGGCGTCTTGCCGATGAGGTGGTTGTGGATCTGGCACCTGTTGATATGCTTCCACGTGTCTCTGAGGTGCACGATCCGCATGGAACATTGGGTTAACCGTCTGATGGTGAGGTCGTTGTCCCGGTCTTCACGACGTAGGATAACTAGCTGAAGATCAGCCGATAACTTGCTGCAAGCAGCGAGGATAACTAGTGCAACCTGACGACACGCACAAGGAGCCAACCACCGTCTCTATACGGCAGCCTGAACCAAGGATTCGCCCAACCACACTCTCAGAGAACCAACCTACGCAACCTGAATTCGAGGATCAGGAGCACGGATTGGGTGCCGATGACACGGCCGCTTATATAATCTCCGCGAAGGAAAACACAAGAGCAAAGGGGTAGAGATCTCTCTCTGAATTTGTTAGCACACAGCTGAACAAAGTGGTTTGTATTCTCAATATCATAAGTCTTCGATTACAATGAGTCTTAGGGGGTATTTATACTAGCAACAGCCCTGCTAGATAGGTATGAAAACGAAATAGAGTTTCTGAGGGAAGGCAATGTGAAAGGTCCCCTCGAAATGGATTCCCGAAGTGGCTTCGCGTGACTGTTGGCCTCCAGAGCAGTTTCCAATAAACTGACCATAACTTTTTATTGGGAAGTCCAAATGATGTGCGGTCTGTTGCAGCGGAAAGTTAACTTGATAAGCTTTCACTCCATGTGCAGCATGTACCACGAAACCTGGTAGATTGGTACAGTTTTGCACGGCAACTTGAACTTCATACAGACTAATGACTCGATGACCAGTGTCGACTAAAACAGGTCGGCAGCTTTACTGGCATTACCAAACAGGTCAGCATCGGTGGCATTAGAAAGTAGACTCGAAGAGCTTTCCAACAAGTGCTCATGGGCCTTCATAGCATCTCGGAAGTGAAAGTTATGATCTTTTCTTTCAACTGGTCCGTTCTGCACCGCACTGGTCCGATCTGCCCTTCTTTCAACTGGTCTGTTCTGCACCGTGTTGTTCCAATCCTTGCGGTCCAGGTCACCTCCCTCCTCATGTGTATACCTAAGCACAACCACAGTAGAACACTTAGGTAGTATAATATTCTCATTAATATTAATAGAACTCTCACAAAGTAGCGCGTTCACCTCTTGTTGTAGCTTCTTGGCTCGGCTACGTGTAATTGCTCCATCAATGGCTTGGGCTGGTGCCGGTGTAGTCGGTGTAGAGGTTGGCGTGGAATTAGAGGGAGCATGCTTGGTTGGGATGTCATTCTCTAGCTAATCCGACGTCACCTACATATATGAGGAGTAGTCTATTTTCTAATCGCTGTGTTATTTACCCTTGAACTTATAATTCATTATCATTATCTTTATAGTTACCCCCTGCCAAAGTAAGTGACTGTGTGACGAGTTTTTCATTAGTAATCATGTTCTTGCAAGTTTATCTCTAGTCTATGCCTTGATAGATTTTGTCCTTATTTTAATTTCATCCCTTTTGTTCTCTTAAGCAAAATTATAAATAACGATACGTGGAATACTTATCCTGGTGAAATGCTACAATGAGATGTTTTATCTGTGCGCTTGCGGATAGAATAGATTATTTTCTAGAGAGCCTTACATTTATAAATACCTTTGTACACTCTGGCACCATGCTGGGGATGACAACCTAGTATCTAAGTGGTGTTAGCTAATGTCAACAGCAGTGGCAAAAGCAGGAGGTTTTTAAGCAAATGCTGGGTAAAGAGTATGGATGCCACATCGAGCCTTTTATACCAACCACCGAGCATTATATGCTCGGGGACTGGTCGACCAGTTCGTCCATTTGAAATCCTGGGGACTGTTCCGACTACCGAGCACGTCTACGTTTCCAACCATGCTCGGGGACTGTTCGACCAGTCTCTATACCGTGCTCGGGGACTATGCTTGTTGATATTTGGTAACGCCATCAGGAAATGATCCGCAAGCGCACAGATATCGGTGAGCATTTCACCCGGGAGGTTATCTAGAGTATCGTATTTATATTTTTACCACTGGGAGAAAGCGTGCATGTGACTAACCAAATCTATTGCTACTACCCTTTAGGCTACAAAGAATGTTTCTTGATGTGAGCGATGTATAGAGAAGACTGCAACCGTAGTCTCGTTCTAACCTTGGTAAGGATGATCTACTGTTCTATTGGGGAAGCTTACGGAATCTAGACACCACAACGGATGTTTGACCCGCACCTATAAACCTACCCGTGCTACTAACGAGATGTGGGATGCAAAGGTAACTCGGAAATGTCACGTTCCTCGCTACTACCACGGTCTAGCTAGTCAGGGGATATCTATGAGTACCCTAGCCCAAACACCATGTTTACGCTAGCAATGATTACTCTAAACTCAAGCGGAAGAGATTAAAGTAAACTCATAAACCAAAGAACAATAAAACAAGAACTTACTAGAATTTAGAAGTCGAATTACTAAAGAATCCTAGGAGCAAGCCACGGGTTAGAAGACTTGATCCCGCAGGTACAACCTCCGAGTAGACACCGACAGGCCGGGCTTCCTCCGATCCACACCTCCACTCTATCTCTTTCAGTCTAGTAGAACTTAGAAGAACTAATTCTACTCTCACATTGGATGCTAAGCCCTAAGTCTATTTAGAGGAGAGGTTATCCTTCGAGGGCTCCTCTCAACTCTATGATGAACTTATCTCCTCCAGGGGCAAGGGGGTCTGATTTTATAGTCTCCTCAAGTGAACGTGAGCCGTTGGATCAAACCGACATTGATTGGACGGTTATCCTTGATCCTTTAGGTCGGTGGAGCTTGGTCCCCGAAAAGAGTTCTGATTGGAGTCCAGGTCAGGGCGGGCACCCAATGGGGGAGGGCGGGCGCCCTGCCCCCAGGCCCGTTCGCCTTCCTGTTCGTTCCCGTGGCTTTTGGAGTCTTCTAGATGACAGAAAATTGCGCGGCACGTTAATATCTCTATGTAAACCCGACGTGCGGGCCTTTCTTCCGTATTTCCTGATAACCCCCTGCAAAAATAGACAAACACCAAAACTCGTGGAATTCTGTCAGATAAAACCCTAAGTCTAGGTGTTGGTTGCATTTGGTTCCTTTTCTTTATTTATTTGATGACTATATTTGGTACTTAAAGACCGTCAACAACTCCCGCAAGCTTACCTCTTGCTCGTCCCTAAGCAAGGATGGACTCAAGAGTTTCTGCAGTGGTTTCATGCCTTAAAAGATCTCATATCTGAGTTAGAGTAAACTGTTAAGACTTAAAACTTACTCATTTTAAGCTTGCAACCGTCGCTTGTGTCTTGAGCAGTTAAAAGATAGAATGGTCAAGTCAAGCGCCATGTCTCGTATTCTTGATCAGCTAGCTATAGCTCTGGAGTTTTTTTGCAAATTTTCAATTAAAACTCAAAGATTCCTTGTATGACTCTCTCAGATCTCTCTTTTGTGGTATTTCTGGATCCTTTCCAAGGTAGTAATGGTATATGCCTTCTCTCAAAGTATGTAGTATTTTTGGTATAAGGCATAGTGATATTGCCTTCTCTCTCACCCTACTCTAATAAGGTTTTGATATCTGGAGCTCATAGGTGGGAGACAACTAATACATACTTACAAGACATTTATTGCATAGTCAAACCATGGATCCAGAGAAACATGTCAATAAGTCAAATCAAGATGTGCATGTGTGGCGAGTGAATGGTGTATGGTGATGGTGATAACAATGGTGAAAGTCTAATTCTACTTTTTGCTCTTTTAAGGGGATACATACCTTTGTTGCACTTTATAGCTTTTTGAGGGGAATGAGATGCTCTATATTTTCTTTTTCTTTTTCTCTCAGGTGGGTATCTTGTACCCCTAATTCTACTGTCGGACACTTGTCCATTTTTACCTCCCGTATCACTTTTTCTTTTCTTCGAGGTTCCGGGCACTTGCCCCTTTTTATTTTCTCTTTTTTTTAGAGCACTCATCTCCTGAAATAATATAGCAAGTGGTAGTAACCAAGATAACTCGAGCATTTATTCCTTAGGGAAAAACAGAAATAGGAGAATGTTTTTGGCTAGTCTCTCTCGGATTATGAGTAGAATACTTTTGGGTGGCTCTGGAGATGGAAATGAGTGGATATATGTGGATGCGTACTTCCGGGGTAGAAGCAGCATGTGTGAGTGAACGTGCAAGTGAATCTTGATTTTAACCACATGACAAGCTCCTAAGGGTCTACACAGCTTGACCACACTCAATGCTCATAAGCAGTAAAAAGTAAACGTGTGGCTCAAAGTCTAGCAAGCATGTATATATCATACAGGAACTCGTCATGTGTTATTTTAAAGATTTTCAAAGATAAAATTCTCCAGAATTCTAGCATCTCTAGGAACAGATAAATAGCAGATCAACCTCCCCATATCATATCCGTTAACGACTTAGACTTCAGATCAAGTACTCTTCCCACATGTTCAGGTTTAGAGCAGGTTTAAATTATAACAGTCATGCCTAAACTTGAGAGAGATTTCAATTTTAAGAACTAGTCATGGTAGAGCAACTATTCATCATTTCCATGTGAGAGTTTAGCATGAGGGTTCATAGCAAACTTTATTTATTTATTTATTTAGCAAACTAAGCAAAGATATATATAAAAGCACAAAATCTTTATTTGGGTTTTTTATGATTATGCATCTTTTTATTATTTGAGTAAAGTATAAACACGTGTAGAAACACTTAGCTGGATAAATGGGGGTGCTCTCCCCCAAGATGGATTTTGATGTAATTTCTTCTAATGTAACTAGCAAGTGGTGGAGGTGTATTTGAAAGTCGGCAGCACCCTGACAGCGATTTGGATGTCCTCCGTCTACTAGTCTTCTTTGATCCTTGAATTATGTGGAGCTCAAATAGACAACAAAGCTTTGTGGAACTGGTTAAGTGTTAGCATAAAATCTCTTTGCCTTTATCATATTGAGCTTCCTCCTAATAAATTTTATTTAGCAGGATCATGCACTTATTTTTATATTTTTACTGTAAGATGAAAACATATTTATTTTATGCCACGACAGTGAATGTACCTATGGGTTTTATGCCATGAGCATACTCACATGGGGCTTACTATTTTTAACATTTTTATTTTCTTTTCAAGATAGAATGAACCTGATTAACTAAGCAAATTTTTGAAAGGAAAAGGATAACTACCAAGTTTACCTCTTGGCAAGGCGTTCGGTGTTTTTAAGTCCTCCGATCGGGACTCTCTGTTTTCTCAGTCGTCCTGGGATTTGCTGGATGGCGTAGTCGGTGGTTCCTGCGGCGCCTCCTCTTCATATATAACTATCTTCTTTCTCCACACCTGACTCGGTGCTACGGTCTCCTCAGGATAGTTCTGTTAAGCTGTATGTCTTCAGACCTTATCACTTCTCCTTCGTAGTCTACCCATCCGTCCTTGATGATTTGCCTCCTCTAGTTTCAGTTGCGTCGCCTTCTTCAGAGAAATGTGCATGTGGACTTCTCCGGTTCCAATATAGATGGTGGCTTTGATAGTGTTGAGGAACGGTCTTCCAAGGATGGTGGGTGGATCATACTCGTCTTCTACCGTGTTAATGACCTAAAAATCATCTGGAGCTGAATATATATTGGTTGTAGGGGCATGGTTCCATGCAGGAGCTGATAAGTGACTGCGGCCATTATGTTGTCGTCAGATCCGGTGTCGTAGAGTGTTTTCTGAAAAGAGTATCCATTGATTGTGCACTCGATGCTTGAAACACCAAGGTCGTCCTTCTTGATGAGGAAAGGTGACTTGAGTCAACGATCTTGACCTCCTCCGATAAGGATCCAAGTCTTCTCGACAAGACTTCTCACCGTCTTCATCCTTTAGGTGCATCATTTGATTAAGTGTGGAACTTGACGTCTGCACCTCTTGATACGGAGTCACCCATATTCGTTGTTTGCTCAGCAGTTTGAAGTGCGGTGTTGGCAATATCCTGCTCAGTGTGTTTGTGCTCATAGATCCAGGTCCTTCACTTGGTGGAGTCTGGGAGTTGTAAAACTCCTCTATGTTTTGCTTGAAGTCACTACACCACAACACTTTTTTAGTGTCAGATATCTGACGCTAAATCTTTTTTTTATCGTTGGATGATCTGACGCTAAATGTTGTTTACAGATCAACTGACGCTAAATCTATACTTACCGATTCACTGTCTGACGCGATAGATATCCATATTTAACGTCGTAATATCTGACGCTAAAACCCTATACAGCGTCACTCCATCTGACGCAAAAAAATAAATGGGTCCCACCTAGTCCACGAGCGCGCCTAGCTTACATTGAGTCCCTCACAAAACTTCTATGAAGGAACATATATATAGTATATATTTTTTAGAAAGTATTTTGAGACCTCACAGTGATCATGTAGACCATATATATATCATGATTTGTATCCGAGAAATAAATTTATTTATGAAAGAGAAGAAATGAAAAAAATTAATCATGAGCCCAACAGCCCAAATACGCCCTTTATGGGCCGGCCTGATAGGCTCAATCAACTATGGCCATCCATCATGATGAACGGTTCAGATTCACTAGGAGTCATATAAATTGAGAGGCTCAAACCCTAACCCTAACCACTTCTTCCCCTTCTTTCTCTCCCTTCCTCATCTTCTTCTTTCTCACGAAACACACACAGGAAGGAAGGGGGCGCCTGGAATGGAGGCCGGCCGCACCCTGCGCCTGCGCCGGCGGCGCCAGGAGGGTCCGCGCGTCGGGCCAATGCCAGAGCCGGCCGCGCCCCGCTCTAGTGGCCGCGCCGAGCCGCGCGCCAAGGGAGGCCGCGCAACCTGCGTCGGTGGGCTGGCTGCGCCCGCGCCAGGCTGTGGCATGGCCACGCTGGTCGGGGGCCACGCCCGCGCCGGCCAGGGTTGCCGACACCGTGCCAGCCAGGTCGCTGCGCCCGCACTGGCGGCCTTGTGTGCGCCGGTGGCCGGCGGGCTTGCCGCGCCCCCGTGTGGCCGCGCCCTGCGGTGCGTGTTGACCGAGCCGAAGTCGCACTAGGAGGGCCTGCCATGCGCTGGCGACTACATTGGGTGCTTCGCTCGTCTTCTGGACGGCAGGGACCGGATCTGCTCACCTTCAGGGTAACAGTGACCCGATCCGCCCATTAATTTTTCACTTTAATTTTCAACAGCTTTCTGATATACTCATGGGATTAAATCTGAATATATATGCTGAGATTCAATATTAGGGCAGGTAGGCTAATATAATTGGTTGCTCTTGACCTGTGGTGCATGACCAATGTTTCTAATTAATCCTATCTGTGATAGATAAAGGAATGCAAGAAGGCATCTGTAAAACCTACTGTCTAAATTCAGCACCTAGTGACCATCCTCAAGTAATGATTTAACTTACTGTTGTACTACTATAAAAATGTGTGAAGATTTTAACTAGCCAAGGAAGTTTCTGGTTAGATATTTAGTATGCCCCATGTTAAATTTCTTGGCAAAACGTTGTCATGTCCACCAATATAATATTCTTGTTTGCTGAGCAAAAATTCTTGTTAAACAAATAACTCACTTATGCTACAGAACAGAATTCTATGTGACTCTAAATAGCTGGAACTATTATGGAACATATCTTGTCATTTATACCTTCCCATTGACTCAGCAGCTAAGATCTTCCTGGGACACTACATTCCAGCAATGCAGAAGGAGACATGATCTATAGCTTTACCTTTGAAATACTAGAAGAATACAACACCATTCATCCTCTCAAATGAAGAGCTGCTATGCCTTTGAAATACTACAAGAATCACAACATAAAAGATTGTTTATTTTGGATACTTCTGGATGGATATAAGGCTCCTTTAACTGCTGGGAAATTCAGAGATCTGATCGAGCGGAATTTCTGTGATTGCTTGGAAACCCAGAGGTAATTCAGTGGTGCTTCCTATCATTCAGTCTCTTTCTTGCATTATCCAGCATTTGTTACTAGGTTTCAATTTCATAATCATTAAATTTTGTTAGGCATGGGTTTTGTTTGGGGAAGAAGTATATACTATGTAATCCTTTTAAACAGGTAATGTATGCATTTTTGCAATTCTGAGCCCATCAAAAGGGATAATATATATAATTTGTTCTTAAACTTTAAGTTAATTCATGCAAATTTTTAATGGCAGAGCATCTATTATTGATATCGATGGATACCTAACATTTTGTCTGTGCCATTTGAGTTGAACAATTGCTGTTTAGCTGGACACGACATATGGGAATGACAGCACAGGGGCACACTTTGCATTGTATGATGCCTCTGCTTAGGCAGATGGACAGCAATGAACAACTACAACTATTACTTTTTCATGGATCTTAGTTCAATTAGATAGAAAACATAGTAATGTTCTATAGAATCCACTTTGTGTTTTGACACTTCAACAGCTCTGTTTGTCAGTACAAGAAATATGTGCTTTCTGACTGAGCAGGTTATGTTTTGATTGTGTATTACATTTGCTGGTAAGGTCACTCACGTGTTTTTCGTTTGTTTGTATTATCTTCAGGCAGGGTGTGAAGAACAGAAGACCTACAACTATATCAACAGCTCCTCATCCCAATGGGATGTACCCTAGCTCTCGACCTTATACCCAGTATAGGAGTTCAATAAAAACTGGTCTTCCCTACGGGGACCTACGGGAGTACTGGTTATGATTCCAGGATATATATATAGATCGTGGGGGCTTCGAACGTGGGTAATATACTTTGTGAGCCACCATAGTTTTCTCCATATTTCAAAGTTTACATGGCTGCTGCACATGCGCGCGATGGCGCGCGCCCATTCTCTAGTTCTTTTTAAAGATGATCTTACTCACACACTAGTACTACACTACTATTGCACAACAGTTTTACATTATTTTATCCAACTCAACCTAGCAAGCAGAATTCAGCTAGCAAGTAGAAAAGATATTTTTTTAACAGATGATCGTACTCACACACTAGTAGTACACTACTAATATATTGTACAACAACTTTACATTATTTTCTCTACTTGCCTAATTACATGTTACATTTTTCAGAAAGTGCGGGGCACAACAAGTGTTTGGCTTAATTTCATGGAAAATGGTTCTCCACAACCTGGTGGACGTGCTTTTGGGTTTTCATTTCCTATTGTGTGCACCAACCTTAGTATTATATATCAAACACAAACTACTATATATTGCTTGCTAATTTTCATTCATGTAAGCTTTTGTTGGATAATGTAGTATGCAAGACAAGATTGTATGCTTGATTTTGTTGGAGGATGTAGTGTGATGTAATGTGCAAGACAAGATTGTATGGTACAATATATATGTATCGACCTTCATGTCATGTGTGACTTTATATTTTTGTGTGTGATGGACATTATTGAGCTTGAATGTGGGTTTGATGTGCTAAATATTTCTAATTTTTATTTTTTTTATATTCAAATTGTGCTGTTGAACAATCTGACGCTATATATATGTAGATCATTAGATGATCTGACGGTATATATTTGGCCAAGGAGTGTCTGACGCTAAACATTGTCATGAGACTATCTGACGCTAAAATTTTTCACAGCAACAGGCTATCTGACGCTAAAAGTCTGGTCTGACGCTATATATTTTTAGCGTCAGCACTTACTGCGTCTGCAGAAGTCTGACGCTATATGTTTTTAGCGTCAGACCGCATGACGTTGTAGCGGCTTTCAGCGTCAGATCATCCAGCGCCAAATCTGGTGTTGTGGTGTAGTGAAGGTAGCATCAGAGCATTTATAGAGATCTACTCAAGTGGAGATGAAGTAGTGTGATTAGTATTTAACAAATTGAGCATGTCTCAAAGGTAAGGACAACCAATATAGCAACATGGCAAATGATGTTTTTATGTAAAGTACTCCCTCAAGCTTGAATTTTACAAAATTCAAGTTTGGATGAATTTAATTCAATGTTGTATGATGATTGGTTGGACATACCATGTGCTTGTCATTCATCCGATCTTCTTGCTCTAATCCTAGAAAGGTTAGTGACTAGGATACCCGAAGGAATATTTCTACAATTATCTTTATATGCTCAATACACAAGGTAATGTTGCAAATAATTAAAAGTTCATGTTACGATATGATAAGTGCTTGTTTTAGGAAACTAAGCTTGTCCTTGGGAAACCATCAATCAACTCAACGAGATCTGCAATATTTAATATAGACATAAGCATCGACAACCGCTCTTTTAAAGTTGTTATAAATAGAAAGGAAGAGAGGGTTGGAGATCTCAAATGTGGTGATAGCACATGGATTTTTAATGCCCTCTAGCCATTGATGTTGCTCTTCTCGATCCTCGTTGTGGTCTTGGTGACTCTTATGAATGGGATATCTAGAGAGATTCATAGGATCATCGGGAGGTTCAAGAGAAAGAGCATAGGAGAAATTATTAGGCTCAAGGATGGGTTGGATAGCCGAATCATGGGATTGGAATGTTTGGAAATCGGCTATTGAAACTTCCTTTCCTAGTCTGGGAGATGATTCCTTCTCTATCTCTAGGATTTTTTTATAAAGACTAGTGCAAGAAGGATATCCACAAATGAATACATACCTTGCTTTACTAACAGAAAAAGAAAGAAAAACTCTACCAAAGGTTATATGATTAAGACCAATGTGAAAATATCGAGAAAAAACATGGTCTTGTAGGGCTAGGTTTAAACTAGAATTTATAGAGAGATTAACAGATTCTCTAGGTGTAGCTAAAAGTTCATTATCTTTTTGATTAAAAGATAGGACCTCAGCTATAGAAAAGGGTTGGTTTTGACCTATTGCAATCAACTCCGAACACAGATCATAATTAGGGGCAAAGAAAGGACTTGTTGACTCCCATGGTCTATGGCTGGTCTCCAAAGGTGCAAAAAATTCAATAATAGGTATGGAATTTGAGTTATCCATAAAGATGAAAGAAATAAAAAGATAAAAGAATAAAAGTATAAAAGTATAATACAAGATAATAGCAAGACTTAAAGTTATCTCAGCAAACCGTCTTTCTCCCCGGCAACGGCGCCAGAAATGCTTGTTGATGTTTGGTAACGCCATCAGAAAATGATCCGCAAGCGCACGGATATCGGTGAGCATTTCACCCGGGAGGTTATCCAGAGTATCGTATTTATATTTTTACCACTGGGAGAAAGCGTGCATCTGACTAACCAAATCTGTTGCTACTACCCTTTAGGCTACAAAGAATATTTCTCGATGTGAGCGATGTATAGAGAAGACTGCAACCGTAGTCTCGTTCTAACCTTGGTAAGGATGATCTACTGTTCTATTGGGGAAGCTTACGGAATCTAGACACCACAAAGGATGTTCGACCTGCACCTATAAACCTACCCGTCCTGCTAACGAGATGTGGGATGCAAAGGTAACACGGAAATGTCACTTTCCTCGCTAGTACCACGGTCCAGCTAGTCAGGGGATATCTATGAGTACCCTAGCCGAAACTCCACGTTTACGCTAGCAATGATTACTCTAAACTCAACCGGAAGAGATTAAAGTAAACTCATAAACCAAAGAACAATAAAACAAGAACTTACTAGAATTTAGAAGTCGAATTACTGAAGAATCCTACGAGCAAGCCTCGGGTTAGAAGACTTGATCCCGCAGGTACAACCTCGGAGTAGACACCGACAGGCCGGGCTTCCTCCGATCTACACCTCCACTCTATCTCTCTCAATCTAATAGAACTTAGAAGAAATAATTCTACTCTCACATTGGATGTTAAGCCCTAAGTCTATTTAGATGAGAGGTTATCCTTCGAGGGCTCCTCTCAACTCTATGATGAACTTGTCTCCTCCAGTGGCCAGGGGGTCTGGTTTATAGTCCCCTCAAGTGAACGTGAGCCGTTGGATCAAACCGACATTGATTGGACGGTTATCCTTAATCCTTTAGGTCGGTGGAGCTTGGTCCCCGAAAAGAGTTCTGATTAGAGTCCAGGTCAGGGCGGGCGCCCAAGGGGGGAGGGCGGGCGCCCTGCCCCCAGGCCCGTTCGCCTTCCCGTTCGTTCTCGTGGCTTCTGGAGTCTTCTAGATGATAGAAAATTGTGCGGCACGTTAATATCTCTATGTAAACCCGACGTGTGGGCCTTTCTTCTGTATTTCCTGATAACCCCCTACAGAAATAGACAAACACCAAAACTCATGGAATTCTATCAGATAAAACCCTAAGTCTGGGTGTTGGTTGCATTTGGTTCCTTTTCTTTATTTATTTGATGATTATATTTGGTACTCAAGGACCGTCAACAGTGCTGACCACCGAGCACGATTACATTCCCAACTGTGCTCGAAGGCTCATCAATCACTCCCTGTGTTGTGCTCTGGAATTGCTTCGATTACTCTCCGACCACAACTTGGGGATCCGATGGGATAATTTTTAGTTTTTCAGACCTTGCTACAAGGCTCGTACTTCGCCTTCTAGCAAGCTCGAGGACTACATCGGTACGATGCATCTAGCGATGCATGTTAGTATCAGAAATTTTAAGATGATTTTCTTTTTAGATCCTGGCACCACGTGTCTACGTCACCTGCTACCAGGCTCGGGGACTAAGTGGGCACACTTCACCTTGCGGTGAATATGCTTGCTTTTTTCAAGTTCATACTTTTCAGAAAAGTAAAGTGGGCACACTTCATCAGGAAAAAAATATTTTTTGATTAAGAGCACCATGCATTCTTCAAACAACCTGCTTCTTCGATGTCAATGTTGGTCAAATGTCTTTTGAATTGGTTAAAATACCGTTGCAACTGTTCGGACGGTTTTCCTCGTTATTGAAGACGTCAAGCCTCACTTATCGGAGAAGCTCAAGACGGCGTGTTACATCATAATACATGGTGCTCGGGGACTAGCTGTGGGGGTATAAACCCCTATACCCTTACGGCTAGTCTTGGGCTAGGAGGCTTGGCCCATTACGAGACGAGTTCGAGGCTTGATCCGACTACTAGGAGTTTCGCGCAAGGAAACAAGACGAGATCAAATAGGATTCTAGTCGGTTAGAATAGGAATTGATATTGTACTATCTATGGCAATTGTAACCAACTAGGATTAGTTTCCAAATCTATAACCCTGCCCTCTGGACTATATAAGGAGAGGCAAGGGACCCCCTTAGGACATCTCATCTTAACTCAACACAATCCACAGCAATACAATCACATGCAGGACGTAGGTATTACGCCCACACGGCGGCCGAATCTGGATAAAAATCTTGTCCGTGTCTTGCGTCACCATCAAGTTTGTAGCTTGCGCACCGTCTACCGATAAACTACTACCTTGGGTATACTCCAAGGTAGACTGCCGACTAGCTTTCGTCGACAAAAAGGAGATGGATAAGAGGGGTCTCTAAGGTCAAGGATGGATTTAGAATTTGTGAACATGGAAGCGGAGCAGATAGAATTTTCTAGATGGTTTAGCTCTCCTTCACTTGATAAGTCATCCTTGACTTCTTCATAACAGGAACCAAGACATTCTCTAAGAGAACCATTATTGTAAGGATTTGAATTATCCCTGCTTGAAGGTCTCTTATGGAACCAGAAGTCTAAACCATCAGCATCTGAAAGATTTAAGGTTGGAATTCCTTCCTCCCTTAGAGAATTTTGGGGTATTGATGGGTTAGGATCGATAGCTAAAGTTTGGGATTGAAGTGGTTGCGATCTGGCTATCGAAACTTCTTCTTCTTGTCTAGGAACTAATTCTTTCTCTTTCTCAGGGATATAAATGCTAGGAGACTTTCCGCTCATTAAATCAATCAAATTCCAAGCTTCACTAGCGGACAGGTGGTGGAAAGATCCTCCAGAGGCCGTATGAAGGGTTTGCTTATTTTCCCTACTAAGGCCCTTAAAAAAGTGAATTAGAAGAACTTCTTCTGGAATAGAAAGCTTTGGGCCAGTGAGAGTAAGGTCAATAAAGCGGTCCCACCAAGAGATTCTCCTTCTAGTTGTCTAAAAGAAATAATCTCGATCCGAAGATCCGCCTCTTTGGAGATCGGAAAATATTTAGAGAGGAAACTATTGTATAACTCCTTCCAATCTCCATGAGCACTTCCTATGTTGAGTTTATACCAATATCTAGCTTTTCCAGTTAAAGAGAACGGAAAGAGCTTCCATTTAAGTGTCTCATTGGACATGCCTTCAATGCGAAGGAGGTCACAGACTCGATAAATCTCTCTTAGGTGTGTGTGTATGGGTTTTCCTCACCTTCTTCTGAGAAAGGTTGTTTTTGAAGAAATTCTATGTATTCTGGGCTTATCTCAAAACTAGATGTCATGATAGGCTTTGAATATTTTGGTGGTTCGAGATGTGTGCCCATAGGTCTATTAAACTGATAGATAGACATGTTTGCCTTCATGATAGACCAAAGATCAAGGATTAGATAAGAAGAAAGAATAGCAGAGATGAGGCAAAGGATAAAAGGAAAAATATATATATTTTTTATTTTTTAGAAAATGATTAAGCTAGTTCGTAGTCAACTCAGCAACCATCTCTTCGGCAACGGCACCAAAAAAGCTTGTTGACACTTGCTAACACCACTTGAATAATAGGTTGTCATCCCTAGCATGGCACTAGAGTGTACTATGGTATTTATACGCACACTGATAAATCCGCAAGCACACGGATACCGTTGTAGCTTTTACCCGGTTAAAGGTTTTATCGTATCCATAGGGAAACGGGAGAACCAACTACGCTCTAACTTAACCAAGATAGATAGATATGTGTAAATAGGAAAGATGGTAGAACTGAATAAGAACAATATTAAAGGTAAAATGATAATGGGGGAATATAGATTAGAGCAATCTAGTATATGGGCGATGGTAGGAGATTAGAGAGGATAACTATGGTTTCTCTACTTCAAAGGGGTATTTCTATGTCTGGAACGAACTACGTGATAAGAATACACCACATAGGATGCTTATCCATAGGTCGATAAACCCTACCAGTCCTGGTAACGGGAGGTGGACTACAGAGGACCAACATAGCTGTCACATACGCGGCCTACCACACGATCCGCTAGACAGGAGATATCCATAAGTAATCTAGGTCTAAGCACCACGCTTACACCTATACTACAACTCTCACCTATAGCGTCCTATAGATTAAAGTACTCAAAAGAGTTATGAACCAGAACATACATAGATAGTAATTGCATAATGAAATAGAAGTAGATTACCAGAGTCATCCCATGAGCAAGCTTGATTAGAGCTTGATCATGGCGAAGTACAACCAGAGGAAGAACCGACACGGCGCCTCTCCTCCAATCCTCCCTCGCTCTCCATCTCGCTACTATCTAGATCTACTCTAGTTTAGGGATGAGAGGAGAGCTCTCATCTCCAAACCCTAGCTTTTGCTCTGTCTATGAATAATGAATAAAGATGAAGCGGTGCCTCCTCCAGGGGCCAGGGGCCCTGCTTATATAGCCCCCTCAAATGAACATGGGCCGTCGGATCAAACCGACCTTAATCGCACGGTTTTCCTTATTGGTCCAGATGACAGGGCGGGCGCCCAAGGGGGGAGGGCGGCGCCCTGCCCCCGGGCTCGCTTGGCTTTTCGTTCGTTCTCGTGGCTTCTGGAGTATTCTTGATGATAGAAAATTGCGTGGCACGTTAATATCTCTATGTAAATCCGACATGTGGGCCTTTCCTCTATATTTCCTGATAACCCCCTGCAGAAATAGACAAACACCAAAACTCGTGGAATTCTGTTAGATAAAACCCTAAGTCTGGGTGTTGGTTGCATTTGGATCCTTTTCTTTGTTTATTTGATGATTAAATTTGATACTTAAGGACCGTCAACAATACACATGAAAGAAGCAGCATCAACACCCACAAGCTTAATTATGCAGGATCATCAAGCATTCACTTGTCGCAACATCAAAGTATGTTTCAACTATCATATATGAACAAATGATGCTTATGCTCATAAAATGTAAGTGCCAAAACGCGAGACAAACACCTGGGGTGTTACGATTCTAATATTTTTTCTAAAATCTTATATACCTCTTGTAGTTTCATAAGCTATAAGAGAGAGATGTAAAATTTATAAATAAATTCTTTTTGGCTTTGTCAAATAAAGAAATGATCAAAATAAATGTTGTACATCTTGAGATGTTATACAACTATGTAGTTAAAAACTTTTTGATTTGAATTCGTTTAGGGCTTCAAAATTCAACTTGAAATTTTCTTTGCCGAGTGTAAAAAAAAAACACTCGGCAAATAATTTTTCAAATTTAAGAAATTCAAATATAGTTTTTGCATTACAAGATGATTTCAAAACAAAAAGTTATCAACTATGAAGTTTCATAACTTTTTGAGATCTACAAAGTTTATTTAGAGAGTTTTTCCATCTAAGGTTGTTTAAAGAATACCAATTTTAAAATTTTCAATTTAAAACACGGTTTTGCATGACAAGATGAACTCAAATAAAAAAGTTGCCAAATACAAAATTTCATAACTTCTCAAGATCTACAGAGTTTATTTTGGTTATTTTGACATATGTTCATCGGACATGGTGATTCTAATATTTTTTCTAAAATCGTATATATCTCTCTTATAGTTTCATAAACTATACGAGAGAGATGTAAAATTTGTAAACAAATTTGTTTTGTCTTTGTCAAATAAATAAATGATCAAAATAAATATTGTAGATCTTGAGAAGTTATATAACTTTGTAGTTAAAAACTTTTTGATTTGAATTCGTTTAGGGCTTCAAAATTCGATTTGAAATTTTCTTTGTCGAGTGTTTTTTTGACACGCAGCGAAGGTGGTCTTTGCCGAGTGTCAAAGAAAAACACTCGGCAAAGAATTTTTCAAATTTAAGAAATTCAAATATAGTTTTTGCATGACAAGATGATTTCAAAACAAAAAGTTATCAACTATGAAGTTTCATAACTTCTTGAGATCTACAAAGTTTATTTAGATTGTTTTTCCATCCGAGGTTGTTTAAAAAATTCAAATTTTAAAATTTTCAATTAAAACCGCGGTTTTGCATGACAAGATGTACTCAAATAAAAAAGTCGCCAAATACAAAAAGTCATAACTTCTCAAGATCTAGAGAGTTTATTTTGGTTATTTTGTCATACGTTTATCGGACATGGTGATTCTAATATTTTTCTAAAATCTTATATATCTCTCTTATAGTTTCATAAACTATAAGAGAGATATAAAATTTGTAAACAAATTTGTTTTGGCTTTGTCAAATAATGAAATGATCAAAACAAATGTTGTAGATCTTGAGAAGTTATACAACTTTGTAGTTAAAAACTTTTTGATTTGAATTCGTTTAGGGCTTCCAAATTTGATTGGAAATTTTCTTTGCCCACTTGGCAAAGAAGGTATTTGCCGAGTGTCAAAGAAAAACACTCGGCAAAGGCTTCTTTGCCGAGTGTCAAAAAAAAACACACGGCAAAGAATTTTTTAAATTTAAGAAATTCAAATATAGTTTTTGCATGACAAGATGATTTCAATTTTAAAAGTTATCAACTACGAAGTTTCATAACTTTTTGAGATCTACAAGAGTTTTTCCATCCGAGGTTGTTTAAAAAATTCACATTTTAAAATTTCAATTAAAAACGCGGTTTTGCATGAGAAGATGAACTCAAATAAAAAAGTTGCCAAATACAAAATTTTATAAGTTCTCATGATCTACAGAGTTTATTTCAGTTATTTTGTCATATGTTCATCGGACATGGCGATTCTAATATTTTTCTAAAATCTTATATATCTCTCTTGTAGTTTCATAAACTATAAGAGAGATGTAAAATTTGTAAACAAATTTGTTTTGGCTTTGTCAAATAAAGAAATGATCAAAATAAATGTTGTAGATCTTGAATAGTTATACAACTTTGTAGCTAAAACCTTTTTGATTTGAATTTGTTTAGGGCTTCAAAATTCGATTTGAAATTTTCTTTGCCTAGTGTTTTTTGACACTCGACAAAGAAGGTCTTTGCCGTGTGTCAAAGAAAAACACTCGGCAAAGAATTTTTCAAATTTAAGAAATTCATATATAGTTTTTGCATGACAAGATGATTTCAAAACAAAAAGTTATCAACTATGAAGTTTCATAACTTTTTGAGATCTACAAAGTTTATTTAGAGAGGTTTTTCATCCAAGGTTGTTTAAAAAATTCAAATTTTAAAATTTTTAACTAAAAACACGATTTTGCATGACAAGTTGAACTCAAATAAAAAAGTTGCCAAATATAAAATTTCATAACTTCTCAGGATCTATAGAGTTTATTTTGGTTATTTTGTCATATGTTCATCGGACATGGTGATTCTAATATTTTTCTAAAATCTTATATATATCTTCATAAACTATATGAGAGAGATGTAAAATTTGTATACAAATTTGTTTTGGCTTTGTCAAATAAAGAAATGATCAAAATAAATGTTGTAGATCTTTGGAAGTTATACAACTTTGTACTTAAAAACTTTTTGATGTGAATTCGTTTAGGGCTTTAAAATTCGATTTGAAATTTTCTTTACCGAGTGTTTTTTTGACACTCGACAAAGAAGATCTTTGTCGAGTGTCAAAGAAAAACACACTCGGCAGAGGTTTCTTTGCCAACTGTCAAAAAAAACACTCGGCAAAGAATTTTTTAAATTTAAGAAATTCATATATAGTTTTTGCATGACAAGATCATTTCAAAACAAAAAATTATCAACTATGAAGTTTCATAACTTTTTGAGATCTACAAAGTTTATTTAGAGAGGTTTTTCATCCGAGGTTGTTTAAAAAAATTCAAAATTTCAAATTTTAAATTAAAAACACGGTTTTGCATCACAAGATAAACTCAAATAAAAAAGATGTTAAATATAAAATTTCATAAATTCTCAGGATCTTACAGAGTTTATTTTGGTTATTTTGTCATATGTTCATCGGACATGGTGATTCTAATATTTTTCTAAAATCTTATATATATCTTCATAAACTATATGAGAGAGATGTAAAATTTTTAAACAAATTTATTTTGCCTTTGTCAAATAAAGAAATGATCAAAATAAATGTTGTAGATCTTGAGAAGTTATACAACTTTGTAGTTAAAAAGTTTTTGATTTGAATTCGTTTAGGGCTTCAAAATTCGATTTGAAATTTTATTTGCCGAGTGCTTTTTTTGAAACTCGGCAAAGAAGATCTTTACCGAGTGTCAAAGAAAAACACTCGGCAAAGCCTTCTTTGCCGAGTGTCAAAAAACATTCGTCAAAGAATTTTTAAAATTTAAGAAATTCAAATATAGTTTTTGCATGACAATATGATTTCAAAACAAAAAGTTATCAACTACGAAGTTTCATCACTTTTTAAGATCTACAAAGTTTATTTAGAGAGTTTTTTCATCCGAGGTTGTTTAAAAAATTCAAATTTTAAAATTTTCAATTAAAAACGCTGTTTTGCATGACAAGATGAACTCAAATAAAAAAGTTGCCAAAAACAAAAAGTCATAACTTCTCAAGATCTAGAGAGTTTAATTTGGTTATTTTGTCATATGTTCATTGGACATCGTGATTCTAATATTTTTTTTTAAAATCTTATATATCTCTCTTGTAGTTTCATAAACAATAAGAGAGAGATTTAAAATTTGTAAATAAATTTGTTTTGAATTTTCAAGTAAAGAAATGATCAAAATAAATGTTGTAGGTCTTGAGAAGTTATACAACTTTGTAGTTAAAAACTTTTTGATTTGAATTTGTTTAGGGCATCAAAATTCGATTTGAAATTCTCTATGCCAAGTGTTTTTTTTTGACACTCGGCAAAGAAGGTCTTTGTCGAGTGCTAAAGAAAAACACTCGGCAAAGGCTTCTTTGTCAAGTGTCAAAAAACACTCGGCAAAGAATTTTTCAAATTTAAGAGATTCAAATATAGTTTTTGCATGACAAGAGGATTTTAAAACAAAAAGTTATCAACTACGATGTTTCATAACTTTTTCAGATCTACAAAGTTTATTTAGAGAGATTTTCCATCGGAGGTTGTTCAAAAAATTCAAATTTTAAAATTTTCAATTAAAAACGGGGTTTTGCATGAAAAGATGAACTCAAATAAAAAAGTTGCCAAATACAAAATTTTATAACTTCTCATGATCTACAGAGTTTATTTTAGTTATTTTGTCATATGTTCATCGGACATGGTGATTCTAATATTTTTCTAAAATCTTATATATCTCTCTTATAGTTTCATAAACTATAAGAGAGAGATGTAGAATATGTAAACAAATTTATTTTGGCTTTTTCAAATAAAGAAATGATCAAAATAAATGTTGTAGATCTTGAGAAGTTATACAACTTTGTAGTTAAAAACTTTTTGATTTGAATTCGTATAGGCTTCAAAATTCGATTTGAATTTTGCTTTGCCGATTGTTTTTTTACACTCGGCAAAGAAGGTCTTTGCCGAGTGTAAAAAAACACTCGGCAAACGCTTCGGCCTTGTTTAGTTCGCAAAAATTTTCAAGATTCCCCGTCACATCGAATCTTTGGTCGCATGCATGGAGTATTAAATATAGACGAGAATAAAAACTAACTGCACAGTTTATCTCTAATTTGTGAGATGAATCTTTTGAGCCTAGTTACTCCGTGATTGGACAATGTTTGTCAAATAAAAACGAAATGCTACAGCACCCAAAAACAAAAAATTTTGCGAACTAAACAAGGCCTTCTTTGCCGAGTGTAAAAAAACACTCGCAAAGAATTTTTCAAATTACAAAATTCAAATATAGTTTTTGCATGACAATATGATTTCAAAACAAAAAGTTATCAACTACGAAGTTTCATAACTTTTTGAGATCTACAAAGTTTATTTAGAGACTTTTTCCATCCAAGGTTGTTTAAAAAATTCAAATTTTAAATTTTTCATTTAAAAATGTGGTTTTACATGACATGATGAACTCAAATAAAAAAGTTGCCAAATACAAAATTTCATAACTTCCCAAGATGTACAGAGTTTATTTTGGTTATTTTGACATATGTACATCGGACATGGTGATTCTAATATTTTTCTAAAATCTTATATATCTCTCTTATAATTTATGAAACTATAAGAGAGAGATGTAAAATTTGTAAATAAATTTGTTTTGGCTTTGTCAAATAAAGAAATGATCAAAATAAAAGTTGTAGGTCTTGAGAAGTTATACAACTTTGTTGTTAAAAACTTTTTGATTTGATTTTGTTTAGGGCATCAAAATTTGCCAAGTGTTTTTTTTGACACTCGGCAAAGAAGGTCTTTGTCGAGTGTTAAAGAAAAACACTCAGCAAAGGCTTCTTTGTCGAGTGTCAAAAAAAACACTCGGCAAAGAATTTTTCAAATTTAAGAAATTCAAATATAGTTTTTGCATGACAAGATGATTTTAAAACAAAAAGTTATCAACTACGAAGTTTCATAACTTTTTCATATCTACAAAGTTTATTTAGAGAGATTTTCCATCGGAGGTTGTTCAAAAAATTCAAATTTTAAAATTTTCAATTAAAAATGGGGTTTTGCATGACAAGATGAACTCAAATAAAATAGTTGCTAAATACAAAATTTTATAACTTCTCATGATCTACAGAGTTTATTTTAGTTATTTTGTCATATGTTCATGGGACATGGGTGATTCTAATGTTTTTCTAAAATCTTATATATCTCTCTTATAGTTTCATAAACTATAAGAGAGATGTAGAATATGTAAACAAATTTGTTTTGGCTTTGTCAAATAAAGAAATGATCAAAATAAATATTGTAAATCTTGAGAAGTTATACAACTTTGTAGTTAAAAACTTTTTGATTTGCATTCGTTTAGGGCTTTAAAATTCGATTTGAAATTTGCTTTGCCGTGTGTTTTTTTACACTCGGCAAAGAAGGTCTTTGCCGAGTGTCAAAAAACACTCGGCAAAGAATTTTTCAAATTTACAAAATTCAAATATAGTTTTTGCATGACAAGATGATTTCAAAACAAAAAGTTATCAACTACGAAGTTTCATAACTTTTTGAGATCTACAAAGTTTATTTAGAGATTTTTTCCATCCGAGGTTGTTTAAAAAAATCAAATTTTAAAATTTTCATTTAAAAACGTGGTTTTACACGACAAGATGAACTCAAATAAAAAAGTTGCCAAATACAAAATTTCATAACTTCCCAAGATTTACAGAGTTTATTTTGGTTATTTTGTCAAATGTTCATCGGACATGGTCATTCTAATATTTTTCTAAAATCTTATATATCTCTCTTATAGTTTATGAAACTATAAGAGAAAGATGTAAAATTTGTTAATAAATTTGTTTTGGCTTTGTCAAATAAAGAAATGATCAAAATAAATGTTGTAGATCTTGAGAAGTTATACAACTTTGTAGTTAAAAACTTTTTGATTTGAATACGTTTATGGCTTCAAAATTCGATTTAAATTTTTCTTTGCCTAGTGTATTTTTGACACTCGGCAAACAAGGTCTTTGCCGAGTGTCAAAGGAAAACACTCAGCAAAGGCTTCTTTGCTGGATGTCAAAAAAAACACTCGGCAAAGAATTTTTTAAATTTAAGAAATTCAAATATAGTTTTTGCATGACAAGATGATTTCAAAACAAAAAAGTTATCAACTACGAAGTTTCATAACTTTTTGAGATCTACAAAGTTTATTTAGAGACTTTTTCCATCCCAGGTTGTTTAAAAAATTAAAATTTTAAATTTTTCAATTAAAAACACGATTTTGCATGACAAGATGAACTCAAATAAAAAAGTTGCCAAATACAAAATTTCATAACTTCCCAAGATGTCCAGAGTTTATTTTGGTTATTTTGTCATATGTACATCGGACATGGTGATTCTAATATTTTTCTAAAATCTTATATATCTCTCTTATAGTTTACGAAACTATAGGAGAGAGATGTAGAATATGTAAACAAATTTGTTTTGGCTTTATCAAATAAAGAAATGATCAAAATAAATGTTGTAGATCTTGAGAAGTTATACAACTTTGTAGTTAAAAACTTTTTGATTTGCATTCGTTTAGGGCTTTAAAATCCGATTTGAAATTTGCTTTGCCGTGTATTTTTTTACACTCGGCAAAGAAGGTCTTTGCCGAGTGTAAAGAAAACACTCGGCAAAGAATTTTTCAAATTTACAAAATTCAAATATAGTTTTTGCATGACAAGATGATTTCAAAACAAAAAGTTATCAACTACGAAGTTTCATAACTTTTTGAGATCGACAAAGTTTATTTAGAGACTTTTTCCATCCGAGGTTGTTCAAAAAATTCAAATTTTAAATTTTCATTTAAAAACGCGGTTTTACACGACAAGATGAACACAAATAAAAAAGTTGCCAAATACAAAAGTTCATAACTTCCCAATATGTACAGAGTTTATTTTGGTTATTTTGTCATATGTTCATCGGACATGGTGATTCTAATATTTTTCTAAAATCTTATATATCTCTCTTATAGTTTATGAAACTATAAGAGAGAGATGTAAAATTTGTAAATAAATTTGTTTTAGCTTTGTCAAATAAAGAAATGATCAAAATAAATGTTGCAGGTCTTGAGAAGTTGTACAACTTTGTAGTTAAAAACTTTTTGATTTGATTTTGTTTAGGGCATCAAAATTTGATTTGAAATTCTCTATGCCAAGTGTTTTTTTTGACACTCGGCAAAGAAGGTCTTTGTCGAGTGTTAAAGAAAAACACTCGGCAAAGGCTTCTTTGTCGAGTGTCAAAAAAAACACTCCGCAAAGAATTTTTCAAATTTAAGAAATTCAAATATAGTTTTTGCATGACACGATGATTTTAAAATGAAAAGTTATCAACTACGAAGTTTCATAACTTTTTGAGATCTACAAAGTTTATTTAGAGAGTTTTTCCATCCGAGGTTGTTTAAAAAATTCAAATTTTAAAATTTTAATTAAAAACGCGGTTTTGCATGAGAAGATGAACTAAAATAAAAAGTTGCCAACTACAACATTTCATAACTTCTCAAGATCTACAGAGTTTATTTTAGTTATTTTGTCATATGTTCATCCGACATGGTGATTCTAATATTTTTTCTAAAATCTTATATATCGCTCTTGTAATTTCATAAACTATAAGAGAGATGTAAATTTTATAAACAAATTTGTTTTGGCTTTATCAAATAAAGAAATGATCATAATAAATGTTGTAGATCTTGAGAAGTTATACAACTTTGTAATTAAAAACTTTTTGATTTCAATTCGTTTAGGGCTTCAAAAATCGATTTGAAATTTTCTTTGCTTGCAACACCCAAAATGATTTAATTTTGTATTTTTGTGCTCGTTTTGAAATAGGTGAAAAATGATTTGAAATTAGCTTTGGAATAAAAGAAAGGAAAAGAAAACAAACAAACAAAACCTCTCCCTCTCTCTCTCTATTCTGGCCTGAGGCCCAGTACTCTTTCCCCTCCCCTTTTTCCCCCTTCGGCCCAGCGCAGCAGGCTGAGCCCAGCTCTTTTCCCTTCCTTCCCCCTCACCTTTCTGCCTTGGCGGCCCAGATTGCGGCCCAACAAGCTCACGCCAGCGCCTCCTCTCCCCCTCTCTTCTCTCTGGCGACCGGGACCCCCTCTTCATTGGCTCGCTGACTCCCGGCCCCACATGACAGTGTCTCGCCCCCCTCCCATCTTCTTCCTCCAACCGTGCGCGAACAGGAGTATGCAGGAGGAAACCAATCCCAATTTGGACGGGATTGACCGCGTGGTAGATCTTCCCGACCCCCTATAAAGCCCCTTCTCCACCCCGCGGGTTCCCTTTAGCGCCTAAGCCGACTCAACGGCACCCTAGCCGCCTCGGACACAGTGTTTTGGATCTCGCTGAACAACTCTCTTCCCGCCGCCGCTGCGAGCTCTGTACGTGCGCCCTCGGCCTGAGCAGTGTGTCCAATCGAGTTCGCGGTGAGTTTCTCCGTCTCCCGGTGTTCTTCTTTCATTGTTTGGCGCTCTGTTGATGGTCCTTAATGCTCACATTTAACCGTCAACTAATCATGGAAAAGGACCTATATGCAACCAACATCCAAAATTAGGGTTTCATCTGACAGAATTCCATGAGTTTTGGTGTTTGTCTATTTCTGCAGGGGGTTATCAGGAAATATGGAGGAAAGGCCCACACGTCATGTTTACATAGAGATATTAAGGCCTGCTACAATTTCCCATAATGAGATGGACCTAAGAAGCGATTGGACCGAAGCGGAGGCAGAACAGGGCCTGGCCCAGGGTGTCTGCCCTAGGGACCAGGGCGCCCGCCCTCCTGTGGTGCCCAATCAGGGTCTGTTGATACAAAAGCTGATCTGCAAACACAAAGGGCTAATACCTGATTCAAACGTTAAGGCGTGCCAGCCGATTTGACCTTGCTATCAGCAAAGGTAATAACTCGAATACTTTGGTCCCGACAACAGCGATGCGCAAGAGGTATTCACGCGGAACTTGAGAATACGCCGAATTTAAGTCGACGAACTCTTAAGAACTCGTAATGAAAAAGGAAAATATGACGAAGTCGTCGAAAAAGTAGATGCTGGAATATGAGTAAAAACTTGTATTTGATTGATTGTTAGATATCGATTACAAGGCCCTAGGGTCTACATATATACCCTGCTCAAAGAGCTACAATCAGACACGACTAGGACTCGAATTCCAAATTAAACAGAATCCGTACACAAAACGATTTAAATAACTAAGGAAAAAACAAAACTATCTCCTCGTGACAAACTAGGACACCACCACGGACCAATCGGCAACCTTCATGCCTTCCTTCTGTATCATCGGTAGACTCCTCATCATAGCCATCAGCAAAAGTTAACGCTGACCATCGGTATGAACGCATCACCAGTATGGACTTAGTCACATTCAACCGTCCCTTCATCGGCAACCATCCTCATCGGCAAGTCTTCTGCAGACCAGTTACTGTTGCCCCATCTTGCCGATCCACACTCTACCGATCCTGGATACGTGTCTAAAAACGATGTCAACACATGCCCCCCAATTTCGGAGTATGAAATCATTAATGCTCCGAAATTCTCTATAGTAATGATGCCTTTCCGCAATTAATTCTCCCAATTTGGCAACCGATAGCCTAAATCTGAACAACTTTGGCCCGATTCTTCCGCAGATTCCTCGAATTGCTCAACCTCCCAAACGGACATCTCCACTTTAATCGCCCATCGGCAATATTAGCGTTACAAGGAACTGCCGATGGGCCGACCAGGAAATCCCGCATAGTGAAATATCTTAACTTCCCAAACGGACATCTCCACTTTATTCGCCCATCGGCAATATTACCGTTACAAGGCGCTGTCGATGGACCGACAAGGAAATCCCGCACAGTGAAATATCTCTAGATTATGACCGCTTCCTGTCAAATCATCTGCACAATCCCTTGATTACCGTGCGAATAGTTACCATATATACCTGAGTACCCTCGGATTTCACGGATACGGTGAAGAGATAAGTCAAATTTACCCTTGCCCGTTGTGTCCTATAAATAGTTCCTTCTCAGGTACTCCTTCTCCATCACATCATTCCACAGCCTCAACTTTGCTTTTCTGGCAGCGGCGCAGTTCGAGAGCCCCAAGAACTCCGACGAAGGCCTTTCTTCACCAACCTCAAAGTCTTCGAACACCTTCGCGAGGAGATGACCATCAACTTTGCTGTTCCCGAGGTCAGTTCATCACCCTACCTCTTGTACTTTTACCGTATCCTTGTTCATCCGCAATTTATTTTACTGAACATTCCCCTCTTTTTCTTTTGTTCTTCTTTTTACCCCAAAAACCATTAGGATCTGTCCAATAAAATTGTCATCCCTACCAATCAGCCACACCTCAAATGTCTTAGTCCGTTAGGGAACCCAGATCCCACCGATCTAATCAACGCAGAAACAAACAGAATCCCCTTTAGAGCCGAGAATTTTTCTCTAGATCTGTGGAAGGACACCTTTCGTTCCTGGCCCAGTCCTACCGTAGGATGGAAGGATTGGTTCTTGAGAGTCAGCCATTCTAATGAGGTTCAATGGGGTGAACGAAACCTGGACCAATGCATCAGGTTGTCCCTTGCCACTATGCATAGGAACAAATCGATGCTGATTGCTGCTTCTTATTTCTGGTCGGATACACTTAATGCCTTTATCTTCGGTCACGGCCCTGCTTCTCCCACTCTTGCCGATGTACTTATGCTCACCGGCTTAGATGTATCCACTGCCGATAGTAGTCACCTATTTGACACCACGCCCAGTGCCAAAGTAGAAACCCGCTCTATCGGCGGCTGGTCTGGGTACATTCAGAAGTACCGTAGAACAGGGCCTGTCAACATAAAGGAACAAACCACCTTTCTGAACATGTGGCTGGACAAATTCGTGTTCTGTGGTCGATCGGCAGGACCAACCTCTGTCTACCTATCGACAGCAGAGAAATTAGCTAATGGTGGCCGATTTCCCCTCGGCCGATACCTTCTTGGCGCTGCTTACCATCTCCTCCATCAAGTGGCAAGAAAACTTCTACTTGGCCAATCCATCGGCAACTTAGGGGGCCCCTGGTGGTTTATCAATATGTGGCTCAGTCTCCATATGCACAAGCGTCTCGAGTTCAACCTCTTTGCACAACGCTTCACTAGGGACATAGCCGAGGACTATGAATTGGATGAAGAAGAATCGGCAACTCGCCGTTCTCTGAACTTTGGCGAGGCTATCATAGTTCTACCTGGTACAGGTGGCAACGCAGACCAGGTCAGCCGATTCTTCCAGACCCTGTACGAAGGCCTGACCAGGGAACAGCGAGCATGGATGCCTTATGAAGATCCAGACACCATGTTTCCTTTGGTCTTCCATCCGTTCAACGATGCTCTCAACAAGGATCACGAGGTGATGATGGCATTGATCACTCCCAGAGCTATACCAGTAAACTTCTTTGGCAGTGGGAAAGCCTCCAACCAAACCTATGAGTTTAACAACCCATCAGCACTAGCCCGTCAACTAGCTTTTGGCCAGCTGCCGATTGCACTCTATTATGCCGATGTGATAAAACCCAGGGAAGCCATCACTAGCCTCCTCGAGTGGACCCGAGTAGCCCAACTCCCACCAAATGCCGATACAGATGCAGATTTATCAGAGTGGACTCCGGCCCTCTTCATCACTCAGGCGTACAAACAATGGTGGGAAAAATGGAAAGAACATTTATTCTGCAAATCGGCTCTTGCGTACCGTGGCATCATCGATCCCCTGTACAAAGTCTCTGATAACACTAAATCGATGTTCCAATCCTTTTATTTCCAAGCCGATGTTCCAATCCTTTTATTTTTATTTTCATCGGTAACATACTTTCTGTGTTATATTACAGGTCGACGATACACCATCATCGGTCAGTAGGAGTGGCAAGCCGATTGAGCTTTTCCCATCAGGTCCGATCTCTTCAATCGGAAACAATGCTCCCACCTTGGCTGCCATAATGCACCGAGGTGTACGCCTCAAGAAAGTCACCACCAAGCGTACAAGGACATCTCCATCGGTAGCTGCATCCGCTTTGGCGCAAGCCTTCAAGGTAAATCTTAAAATTTCTTTACCGATTCCATTCTTACATATATTATACTTGTACTCACGAATTCTCATTCTTGGTACAGCACACCGGCGCATCGGCAAGGACCAGAAGCACAGGTGCCGATACCCCCCAATCCAGCCAGGCGAAGAGGAAAGGTTCCAAGAGTACCAGATCACAAGCAAAGCGCCAGAGGGCAGCAACACCTCCTCCTCCCCCAGTGTCTCCAATTCCAGTGGAATCTTCTCCTTCCTCTCCAGAAGTCCAGATGCAACAAGCACCATCTCCTCAGCCACAGGAAGAAGCTCGCACAGAAGAACTCCAGCCAGAGGGACCTCAGCCAGAAGATACATTGGCTGATATACACGAGCAAACCGCCGATCGAGCAAGTTCAATCATAGCATCGGTAGTTTCTTCCATCCAAACAAGTACCGCTCCCCCTCAAGGTAACACACCTTTCATAAAATTATTGCTGATGAACCTATTTTTTCTGTCTTATAATTACTTCTGTTAATCTTTCAGCTGACATAGTCTCATCGGCAACCCCAGCCGATCAGCCCGTGGTCCCATCGGCATGTTCTAGTCAGAGGCGAGAGATTGCCTTGAAACAAGTAAGTCACCCAATCTCTAGCTGTATTATCTGTCAACACTCGTCCATAGAATAACTTACTTCATTACACTCGTCCATAGAATAACTTACTTCATTTTCTTTTCAGGAACAGGACTCTCCTGGCAGCTTGTTCTCCTTTGCCATCGACATCTCTGAAGATGAAGGCGAGGAGACAAGTTCTTCCCGAGCAGTTGGAATTACATCGGCAGAGATCAGGGCAAAGCTAGAAGAATTATCAGCCCTCCTTCATCAAGACACAGCTCAACTGGTTGATGACTCTGACCCGGCCAAGGCTTTGTTCAAGACCCTCAGAGGCCAAATTCCTACCGATGCTGAAGAAACCCTTTTCCAAGCTGCACACCTAGAGAGCCGTCAGCTGCAGTATCAGAGGGCTGCCCAACGTCTTGCCGATAGAGCTGCTCATGCTCAGCTCTCTGAGGAGATGATGAAGGTGAAGCTCCTTACTGATGAGAAGCACAAGAACATCGGCACCCTAAAGTCCTCAGGAGATGCATTGAAGCAAAAGATTTCTGATCTATCGGCAAGAAGGGAAGCCATGTTGGCAGAACTCAAACAGGTAGAAGAAGCCTTGTCCCAAGCCCAACAAGATGAAAGCCAGCTGCCTGAGGCGATCAAACTCCTTGAACAGGAGCGAAACGTCCATGGCCGTAGAGCGCTGCAGATGAAGAAGAAGCTGAAGCCGGCGGAACGCTCTACCGATGAAGACATCAAAGAGATAGAAGCAGCCAACCAAATCCGCCTGCGTGCTATATCGGTGATCCAAGCGCTGTTGAACATGTGAACCCTTCGTCGGCAACATACTTGCTCCTTTCTTTTGAACACCCCTAATGTGTTGGTCTAGCCAATAGGACTGTTATCGGCACCTTTTAAAACATTAAGTCTGGCCCCAGATACATTTTGATCAGCCAATAGGAATGTTATCGGCACTTAAACTTTCATGCATCGACCCATATGCTTGGGTAATATTTCTTTAAATATTTGCCATTTAATGCTCTGGGAAATTCAACTCCTTCGAGAGTTTCTAAAATATAGGCGTTACCAGGAACCGATCGACTTATCCGATAGGGACCCTCCCAATTGGGAGACCACTTCCCAAATTTTGAACTTTTAGTCCCGATCGGTAAGATTAGCTTCCATACTAAGTCACCATCGGCAAACTCCTTAGCTTTCACCTTCTTATCATACCATCTGGCAACTCTTTTCTTATTCTCTTCTATACTCATCAAAGCCCTTAGCCGATGTCTTGCTAGATCATCCAACTCATCTGTCATCAAAGTAGCATAATCATCGGCAGCCAATTGATCTTGAAAAGATAGTCGCCTAGACCCAGTCTTAATTTCCCAAGGTAACATTGCATCATGCCCATATACCAACTGATAAGGTGAAACTTTGGTCGATCCATGACAAGCCATCCGATATGACCATAAAGCTTCACTTAACAATGTATGCCACCTCCTAGGATTTTCTTCAATCTTCCGTTTAATAAGCTTGATAATTCCCTTGTTAGATGCCTCGGCCTGCCCATTAGCTTGAGCATAATAAGGAGAAGAATTTAATACTTTAATCCCCATACCGATTGCGAATTTATCAAATTCTCCTGATGTAAACATAGTACCCTGATCGGTAGTAATTGTTTGAGGAATTCCAAATCGGTAAATAATATGCTCTTTCACGAAATCGATCATATTGGCCGATGTAACTTTCTCCAAAGGAATAGCTTCAACCCACTTAGTAAAATAATCGGTAGCAACCAAGATGAATTTATGTCCTTTGCTGGATGGCGGGTAAATCTGGCCGATCAAGTCAATAGCACATCCTCGGAACGGCCAAGGTTTGATAATAGGATTCATGGCCAATGCCGGTGCTCTTTGAACATTGCCAAATTTCTGACATCCTTGACACCCCTTGAAATATCTAAAGCAATCTTCAAGGATGGTCGGCCAATAATACCCATTCTGCCTAATCATCCACTTCATCTTAAAGGTCGACTGATGTGCTCCACATACTCCTTAATGGATCTCTCCCATCAAACTTCTAGCCTCATCATCACCTAAACACTTGAGAAGAACCCCATCAATAGTTCGATAATATAATTCCTCTTCGAGGAGCAAATATTTGGTGGCTTGAAACCGAACACGCCTCTCTACTTTCTTAGATGGATCCTTTAAATAATTAATGATTTCTTTTCTCCAATCATCGGCACTGATTGCCGATACTGCATTTATCATGGGCTGATAACCCGAGGCATGCTGAGCCAACCGATTAGCCTCTTCATTATGCAATCGAGAAACATGCTCTAATCGGAAATCCTTGAATTCCTTTAATAGTTGCATACTCCTTTCGTGATAAGTTATGAGGACTTCACTTCGACATTCGTAGCTTCCAGCCAATTGATTTATAACTACCATAGAATCCCTGAAGATTTCAACAACATCAGCATGAACATCACTTAGTAATTCCAACCCCTTTATCAGAGCTTGATACTCAGCTTGATTATTTGTTGACATGGCAACAATCGGTAAGGAGAATTCATACTTCCTTCCCCGAGGGGAAATTAACACGATGCCGATTCCTGCCCCCCGGTCACACGTTGATCCATCAAAGAAGAGCGTCCAAGGTACAATCTCCAAAGTCTCCACTGTACCGCAATGCTGAGTTACAAAATCGGCCATAATTTGTCCCTTAACCGCCTTAGCCGATTCATAACGCAAATCGAATTCTGATAGTGCCAAAATTCTTGAATTAAAGCCGAACCGATGACCATCCCATCGGTAGACAAATACAATCTAAAGGGCTTCCCTTGCTGAGGTGGAATCAGAACTGGAGGATTTACCAAATAATTCTTGATTTCATCGAAGGCCAATTGTTGTTCTTTCCCCTAGACAAACTCTTGATCGGCCTTCAACTTAAGTAAAGGACTGAAAGCACGAATTTTACGAGATAAATTAGAGATAAACCTCCTGATAAAATTTACCTTGCCGATCAAGGATTGGAGCTCAGTCTTGTTGGTAGGGGCAACTATTTTGTTGATAGCATCAATGGATCTCCGACTAATTTCGATTCCCCTTTGATGCACCATGAAGCCAAGAAATTGCCCTGCCGATACACCAAATGCACACTTGTTGGGATTCATCTTTAAACCATGCTTCCTTGTGCATTCCAACACCTTTTGTAAATCGGCAAGATGCTTTGTGAAGTTTCTAGACTTAACTACCACATCATCAATATAGATTTCCACCAATTTGCCAATGAACTCATGAAAAATAAAATTCATAGCCCTCTGATAAGTAGCACCAGCATTCTTCAAGCCAAAGGTCATGACTATCCATTCAAACAACCCAACATGACCAGGACATCTAAATGCAGTCTTTGGAATGTCCTCTTCAGCCATGAATATTTGATTGTACCCTGCATTGCCATCCATAAAGCTGATAATCCGATGCCCAGCCACAGCGTCAACCAGCAGATCGGCAACTGGCATTGGGTAGCCATCCATCGGTGTAGCTTTACTAAGATTTCTGAAATCAATGCAGACACGAAGCTTCCCATTTTTCTTGTAAACCAGAACAACATTGGAAATCCATTCGGCATACCGACACTGCCGAATAAATTTAGCTTCAATAAGTTTGGTTATTTCGGCCTTAATATTAGGAAGAATATTAGGATTACATCGGCAAGCTGGCTGTTGATGTGGCCAAAATCCAGACTTGATAGGCAACCGATGTTCAACAATCGATCGGTCTAAACCAGGCATCTCAGTATAATTCCAACCAAAGCAATCTTTATATTCCATTAACAAATCAGTCAACTGCTGCTTACACTCAGAATTTAACTTAGCACTAATAAAAGTAGGTCTAGGCTTATCACCACTACCTATATCTACTTCTACTAAATCATCAGCCGATGTGAATCCCTGGCCTAATTTTCCATCATCGGCGAACCTATCCATTAAAAACCTTCGTCAGAACCGACTGCTTGGATCGGTGGAATTTCGTAATCAGCAACTTTGAGAAAATCCTTTTCCCAAACTTCTCCTGAAATACACCTAGTCCTTTCATAGGTGTCTGTCTCTGCCGATGCAATGACATATGAAGAGTCTCCCGGGACAATTTCAATCTTGTCACCTACCCACTGAACCAAGCACCGGTGCATTGTAGACGGGATACAACAATTGGCATGAATCCAATCTCTCCCCAGCAACAGATTGTAAGCACCTTTTCCACTGATCATGAAGAAGGTTGTTGGCAAGGTCTTGCTGACGATAGTTAATTCAACACATATTGTTCCCGTAACTGGAGACACATTCCCCACAAAGTCTTTGAGCATCATATCGGTCTTGGTTAAATCCTGATCCCCCTTTCCAAGCTTCCGATACACTGCATATGGCATGATATTGATAGCAGCTCCACCATCAATTAAAATTTTGGTTATCGGCTGACCATCCACTCTTCCTTTGACAAACAGAGCCTTAAGATGTCGCCTTTCATCATCGGCAGACTTTTCGAAGATGGCTGTCATCGCATCCAGAGCCAACTGAGCTATTTGGTCAGAAAACTCCAACTCATCATCACTGGACGGCGCAAGGAATTCCATCGGCAATATAAATACCATGTTGACGTCTGCCGATGGACCTTTTCCCTTAGGATCTGATTGTTACTGATCCCCAAGCTGGCCAGAGTTCTCGCCCTTGTTCAACTCTTCTCGTCTTTCGCGCTGCAGCCTCCTTTTCTGTGTCCTAGTCAATCCCTCTGGACACCATGGAGGAAGTTGTTGCTGCCTTACCGATGGGTGACGATTCTCTCTTGATTCCATCCGATATGTATTGGCATCCCTGCAGAATATGAACTCATCGGGAACCCGTGCATTAGCCATTTCTTCAAGCTCTTCCTAGTTCCTGGGAAAATATTCAACACGATCACCAAGCCTGTCGTGCACACTGAGCCTGCCCCCCGTCGATCATGAACGGACGCTCTCCCCCTAATTGGCCTATAAAACCGGCGGTTATTGTCTTGATACTGCCGATTTGATCTGTCATACCGATCATAACCATTACATTATGGGCAGTCTCTAACAGTAGGAAGCTTGATATTTTCCTCCCAACAATAGATGAAGAACGGACAATTCCAGTGATCTCTGTGCCGATTCCATTCTTGTCAGCGTCTTTCCTCTTCCCGACGATAGCCCTCCTGCTGGTGCCGATACCGATACCGATCCTCACGTTGCTGCCAAGTCTCCCGAGGCCTTCTGTGAGTTATTACAGTACCAGATCGGGGAGGCCTTCCTGAGTTAGTTCCCTCCTGGATCAAGCCTTTTCCTTTTGCATCGGCAGTAGTGATCTGATGCTGAGGATCTACCGATGCACTTCTTTCAGCTGCTTCCGATGTTAAGACCTTGGCCTTTCCCTTAGCATCCAACATATTTGTTGGGAAAGGGTGTTGATCAATCTTCATCAGCTTCTGGGTTTTGGAGCTGTCAAATTTGATCCTCCCAGATTCTATAGCCTTGCAGCTGTTGTCTAAAAACTTTGCACTCATTGGTGCTGTGAGAAGTTGCATTGTGCCATTTGCAGTACTTCATCTTCTTTAATTCTTAAGTCGATGGAATTACATGATTGGGCGACAATTTGATCTGGCCCTCCTGAAGTAGAAAGTCAAATATCCTATCGGCTTTGGTGATGTCAAATGCGAACTTCTCTGGCTCTTTGTGCCCAAAAGGACAAGACATTGGCTTCTTATTTTTTACCCATTCTGCCAAGCCGAAGACTGGTTCCTCCTCAGAGTCCGAGCTTGCTGCTTCATCCACAAATGATACCTTCTTGTTCCATGCTCTCTTGGGCTCAAAAGGCTTGATATCTGGATCAGAAACTCTCTGCACCAAATGACTTAAGCTTTCAAACTCTTGAGATGCATACATATCCCTGATGTGTGGCAACAAACCCTGGAAAGCCAAATCGGCTAGCTGCCGATCATCCAAAACCAGACTACAGCATTTGTTCTTGACTTCTCGTATCCTCTGCACAAAACTTTCAACCGATTCATCATTGTGTTGCCTCAATTTGACTAAATCTATGATCTTCTTCTCATGGACTCCAGAAAAGAAGTATTTGTGGAATTGCTTCTCTAGATCGGCCCAAGTAATCACTTAGTTAGGAGATAATGATATAAACCAAGTGAAAGCCGATCCCGATAATGATGACGAGGACAGGCAAACTCTTAACTCGTCCCTGTTAGCAGCTTCTCCACACTGAATGATGAACCTGTTGACGTGTTCCATGGTTGATGTATCATCCTGTCCAGAAAACTTAGTGAAATCTGGTACCTTGTACCGATTTGGAAGTGGGATTAAATCGTATACAGGAGGATATGGTGTCCGATAAGAGTAAGTATTGACTTTGGGTTTTATCCCAAATTGATCTCTCATTACTTCAGCAATCTTATCGGCCCAATAAGCATCGGCATCTTGCCGATGAGGCGGTTGCGGCTCCGGGATTTGCTGATATGCCTCCACGTGTCTATGCGGCGCGCGATCCGCATGGAACATTGGGTTAATCATTTGGCCGCCAACCTGCTGACCACCAAGTTGTTGACCACCAAATTGCTGACCACCGATCTGCTGACCACCAACCTGCTGGCCGAGATTCATCGGCTGATTGACCACCCCTTGGTTCTGGAATCCAGGGTAGATCTGGCCTTGTTGAAACCCTATAACCTGATGATTCTGCTAGGGCATTTGTGGAAAGACCTGGTGCTCAAGGTATCCACTATTAGGATTCATCGGCATAGGTCCTGCCGATTACTGGTAATTGGGCGTCATCATTGAATTGACATACCCTGGCTGAGTCATAAACCTCTGTTGCGTCGGCATTGAATCTGCCGATGCATTAGGCATCTAGAACGTTGGAGCTTGAGAGTTCCCAGTGTAAGGCCTGGCAGTAGTAGTTGTAGTATACTAGAGACTCTGATTCATCGGCATATTTGGAGGTGCCGATGCCATAGGAGCCTTGCCTCTCATATCAGCCGCCTAAGATGTGCCAGGTGTCTTCAACAAGTATTCCGGGGGCATACCAAAACCCCACCAATTAGGAGGAGCGGATCCTGACATTGCTGATGCCAATAGATCTGTAGTAAGCTTGATCGACTCATCCGATGTTGATGGATTGGACGGCATCGGCGTGGATTGCCCATTAGAGACTCCTAGCGTGCTTGGAGGAACAGTAGTTTCCGTGCCTGCAGCGGCCGTAGCAGCCGATGGAGCCGTCACCACTGGCGATCTTGGCTGATGATAGACAGGGCCCACATAATTCGGTGGCAATTGTCCTTCTTTGAAAGTCCTAGCCACGGCATTGAAAACTGTATTGGACAGCACACCAGCTTGGTTGATCAAGGCACAATTGATAGCACTATCGACCATGTCTTGGAGTTTACCAGGATTGGCGTCAAAGGTAACCTGCCGAGGTGCAGGCAGTGCTTCTTTCTGGATCACTTCGCCACTCCTGTTTATGCTGAAGGCCTTGAGACATTGTTGCTTGTAATCCTCCATAGCATTCGCAATAGCTTGCTTCTGCTCATCCTTGAGGCTAGCTTCTGTCACTGGGATGATGTTCTCCAAGTCGAACTCGGTAGTCGACATGTTGATCTTGATTTTGACTTTTGTCCCACTGGGCGTGCCAAAAGATGTGTTGATGCAAAAGCTGATCTGCAAACACAAAGGGCTAATACCCGATTCAAACGTTAAGGCGTGCCAGCCGATTTGACCTTTCTATCGGCAAAGGTAATAACTCGAATACTTTGGTCCCGACAACAGCGATGCGCCCGGATGCCACGGCCAAGAGGTATTCACGTGGAACTTGAGAATATGCCAAACTTAAGTCGACGAACTCTTAAGAACTTGTAATGAAAAAGGAAAATATGACGAAGTCGTCGAAAAAGTAGATGCTGGAATATGAGTAAAAACTTGTATTTGATTGATTGATAGATATCAATTACAAGTCCCTAGGGTCTACATTTATACCCTGCTCAAAGAGCTACAATCAGACATGACTAGGACTCGAATTCCAAATTAAACAGAATCCGTACACAAAACGATTTAAATAACTAAGGAAAACACAAAACTATCTCCTCGTGACGAACTGGGACACCACCACGGACCAATCGGCAACCTTCATGCCTTCCTTCTGTATCATCGGCAGGCTCCTCATCATAGCCATCAGCAAAAGTTAACGCTAACCATCGGTATGAACGCATCACCAGTATGGACTTAGTCACATTCAACCGTCCCTTCATCGGCAACCATCCTCATCGGCAAGTCTTTTGCAGACCAGTTACTGTTGCCCCATCTTGCCGATCCGCACTCTACTGGTCCTGGATACGTGTCCAAAAACGGTGTCAATAGGGTCCACTTCGGGGATTATGCCCCACCGACTCTAAGGATCGAGGAAAATCACGCGATTAAGGTTGGTTTGATAGGATGGTGGAGAATAACGTGACGCGGATCGATGACGTGGAAATTCCTTGGGGGCTACTCTTCCTAGATTTCTTGGGGGCTACTCTTCCTATGCTATATAAGGTGCCCCGACCAGCCCCAGGGTAGTGACAGCCCTAACGGTCGACGCATTCCACCTCGTTTGGATCAGTGTTTGTAGGACCGTAGTCAGAGCTTCCTAGCCCCTTCTCATCTCTTTCTATGGTTAGTGTTCTGATGTCCCGAAATAAATAATCTTTGAAGTCATTCTTGATTCTTAGATCAACTAGAGAACTCTCAGGAAACTTCCTCTCTTCCCACCAACAATAATTATATAGTTATCCTTGAGCGATCTTGAATCTTAATTAGTACACTCACGTTCCCTATGGAAAATCGATACTTTGGAATACTCCCGGGTGAAAGCTACATCGGTATCCGTGCGCTTGCGGATTTTTCTGTTTGCATTTAAAATACCAAACAAGCTTTCTGGCACCGTTGTCGAGGAGCGGTAGCTGTGCTAGTTTCGAACCAAGTCGTCCGTGTATCCTTTTTCTTTTTCTTTTTTACCACACTCGTCTTACCATTTTCACCATACCACATGGATTTCACTCATATCTATAAATTCTTTGCTCCAAAGGGCGAGTTATTAGAGCCACCACCATCATCACATCCAATTCTTACAGATGGCTACGACCTCGCCCCTGATCTAATAGCCATGATTCAGGAGCAACCCTTCTCTGGGCAAGTAGATGAAGATCCATACACCCACTTTAGAGAATTCGAGCAATTGTGCTCTTACCGATCTATTGCCGGCATGACACAAGAAACCCTTAAACGGAAATTATTTCTATTCTCCCTTTTGGGAAGGGCAAAAAAGTGGTATGCTCATTCTGTAGGAGGCGTTAATGGAAATTGGGATGAACTTTGGGACAACTTTTGTCTCGCTTTCTTCCCACTTTTTCGAATCGCTGACCTTAGAATCAAAATTCTTACATTCAAACAAAGAGAGAAGGAAACTTTAGGAGCAGCTTGGGCTAGGTTCACAAGCCTTACCAATTCTGGTCCAAACCTTTCCCTACCTGACCATGTATTGTCCTACCACTTTTATCGTGGTCTAAACATGGAAGCTGCTCTTCACCTTGACATTGCTTTAGGAGGCTCATTTGCACACAAACTCATAGATGAGGAGAGAGCTATCCTAGAAAGAATCCTTGAAAATACCCCTTACACAGGCATTTCTGATGAGTTTCCTGAAGAAGAAAAAGAAGTCAAACCTGATCCTAAACCAAAAGATGAGGAACTTGCAACCGAGTTAGAAATTCCACCTGACCCATCTATTAATTTGGTTGTAGAGAAACCTTCTGATAAGGGAATGCAAAACCAACTAAGGGATGATGAACCACCACCTTTAGAGCATCCCTTTGAATTCGAGGAAGATCTTTTTGAAGATTATGGAAACACCTCGAATTTTCCTATCCAAACACAACCTCTAGTAGGGACCACTCAATCCGTTCTAAGAGTAGAATCCGTTAACATAGAACACATCAAAAGCCTTTCGTCTATTCTAAGTTATGAATGGCTAACAGAAGCAGAGCTGTCTCCTGAGGTAGCTCGGATCATCACTCCTTCAACCATTTTTCTATGCCAAATTAGAGGGTCCGCTAGGAAGGTCCACTACAATCCATATGTTGGGATAAATGTTATTTCCAAGGAGTTAGCTGACACTCTTTATCCCAACGAGTCCATAACCCCATCTCAAAAACTTTTACAAAGTCCATCTGGATTAATTCTAGAATGCCATGGGGTATTAAGGGCAGTTCCTGTTAGAATCAAGGACTCTGGAATATGTCTAGATTTTCACATTTTTGACATATCGAAGATTCCTCTCTTGATTGACAGACCAATCATGAAACTTCTACAAGAACAACCACAACAAGGTCATTTAGACTTCAAGGTTGGGAATTCCACTATTGTTGTTCCTCTTGCTAGATCGATTAACTCGATAGTGGAACCCAAACTTGAACCAGATCCTATTGAGGAGATCTTAATGCTGACTCAAGAGGAGATGGCCCAACCATTCTTTAATCATGAACACTTTGTTCAAGAAGAAGAAGAGTTGGTAGAACCCGTTGAGCTAGACAAAAATGAACAACCTTCACCTCCTTCGATAGAGTTAAAACCTCTTCCTTCTGGCCTTAGATATGTCTTTTTACACAACAACCCAAAAACTCCAGTAATTGTCAGTGACAAGCTTTCCAATTATGAAACACAACAACTTGTCACTATTCTTGAAAGGCATAGATCAGCATTTGGCTACTCTCTCAAAGATCTCACGAGCATTAGTCCCATTCTCTACACTCATGGTATCCCTATTGATCCCAATTTTACACCTTCAAGGGAACCACAACGGAGACTTAACAATGCTATGTGAGAGGTTGTTAAGAAAGAGGTCCTCAAACTCTATCATGTTGGGATTATTTATCCTGTGCCACATAGTGAGTGGGTTAGCCCTGTCCAAGTAGTGCCAAAGAAAGGAGGAATGACGGTCGTTAGGAATAAGAAGAATGAACTCATCCCTCAACGAATTGTCACTGGGTGGCGTATGCGTATTGACTATCGAAAACTCAATAAGGCTACAAAGAAAGATCACTTTCCGTTACCCTTCATTGATGAAATGTTGGAACGGCTTGCAAACCACTCTTTCTTCTGTTTCCTTGATGGTTATTCTGGATATCACCAAATCCCAATCCACCCAGATGACCAAGAAAAGACTACCTTTACATGCCCGTATGGAACATATGCATACCGACGAATGTCGTTCGGATTGTGCAATGCTCCAGCTTCTTTCCAACGGTGCATGATGTCTATTTTCTCGGACATGGTTGAGAAGATCATGGAGGTTTTCATGGATGATTTTACCGTCTATGGCAAAACCTTCGATCATTGTTTAGAGAATTTAGATAGAGTCTTGCAGCGATGTGAAGAAAAGCACTTAATCCTGAACTGGGAGAAATGCCAATTTATGGTTCAGGAAGGAATAGTACTAGGACATAAAGTGTCCGAACGTGGTATAGAGGTGGATAAAGCAAAGATTGAAGTTATTGAAAAACTTTCACCTCCCACCAATGTGAAAGGAATCCGTAGCTTTTTGGGACATGCAGGGTTCTATAGATGCTTTATCAAGAACTTCTCTCAAATTGCTAGACCCCTAACTAGTCTCCTAGCTGAGGATGCACCTTTCATCTTTAGTGATGAGTGTCATGAATCTTTTCAAACTCTTAAGAAAGCACTCATCTCAGCCCCGATTATCCAACCACCTGATTAGAATCTTCCTTTTGAGATATGTGTGATGCTAGCGATTTTGCGGCTGGTGCCATTTTAGGACAAACCAAGGATAAAAAGCATTATGCCACATCCTACGCTAGCAAAACCATGTCCGGACCACAGCTCAATTACATTACAATAGAAAAAGAGCTTTTGGCTATTGTCTTTGCTATAGACATGTTTAGATCTTACTTAGTGGGCGCTGTTGACGGTCCTTACGTACTAAATTTAACCGTCAACTAAACATGGAAAAGGATCAATATGCACCGAACACCTAGAATTAGGGTTTTATTTGACAGAATTCCACGAGTTTTGGTGTTTGTTTATTTCTGTAGGGGGTTATCAAAAAATATGGAAAGAAGGCCCACACGTCAGGTTTATAACGAGATAATTACGTGTCGCACAATTTTCCTTAATCTAGAAGAGTCTGGAAGCCACGGGAGCGAACGAGAGGCCAGACGGGCCCGGGGGCAGGGCGCCCGCCACCTGCAGCAGCCAATCAGGCTCCGTCTCCTAGATCGTGCTCCACCGCCTCTAATCTTCAAGAATAATCGTGCGATTAAGGTCGGTTTGATCCGACAGCCCACATTCACTTGAGGGGGCTATATAAGCAAGGCCTCACCACCCCAGGGGAGGAGGAGAAATCATTATCAGAGGAAGCCATCAAAGTTAGGGTTTAGGATTTTCTCTCCGAGAATTAGAATTAGCTACTCCCAATTCCTTCAAGTTCTATAGGATTGATTAGATAGAATTAGAGAAGTAGAGCCTAGCGCTCTAGATTTTGGATCTTCATCAATAAAGATTGGTATTATTTCATATCTTTCTCTACTACTTTATTCTAATTGCATTATGTCTCTATTTATTATGTTCTTAGTTTGCTCTAGTTCTATATTTGATATAGTTATGATTGATAATGAGTTTATGTATAAGTTTGCAAAGCGCTTAGCTCTTGACACACGGGAGTTAAGTGGTAGATCACATGTGGGTGTGGCGCTTAGATGTTATTTACCTGCAAATGTATCCTATTGGCCAGGTCGTGTGGTAGTTCGTGATGGTGACAGCTTCATTGATTCTTATATAGTCCACCCTCTGTCGATAGGATAGGCAGAATTTGTATTGCGGAGTAAGTCTTGCTATGTTCTGATTTACTTTAGCAATGTTCCTTATACATGAATGAAGAGTCTTTTATGCTCTATATGATCTTGTAGATAACTAGAGTAGATTGTGATGTAGTAGGTAGTAGATACTTAGAATCCATTCTCTAGCTACTCCGACGTCACCTTACATATATGAGGAGTAGTCTATTTTCTAATCGCTGTGTTATTTACCCATGAGCTTATATTTCATTATCATTATTATTATGGCTTACCCCCTGCCAAAGCAAGTGACAGTGTGACGAATTTCTCATTAGTAATCATGTTCTTGCAAGTTTATCTCTAGTCTATGTCTTGATAGATTTCACCCAATTTCACCGTTCTCTTAAGCAAAATATAAATAACGATACCCGGAATACTTTTCCTGGTGAAATGCTACAATGAGGTATTTTATCTGTGCGCTTGCGGATAGAATAGATTATTTTCAAGAGAGCCTTTACATTCATAAATACCTTTGTACACTCTGGCACCATGCTGGGGATGACAACCTAGTATTCAAGTGGTGTTAGTAAGTGTCAACAAGCATTTCTGGCGCCGTTGCCAGGGAGACGGTAAGGAAAGTCAGGAAGTCAGTCAAGGTTATTCACATAAAATAATAGACTAGACTATGGAGAAATAATTGCATAAACAGCTACTAAGTGAGGAATCATAACAAGGCACCTCTGCTTTGGCAGGTTCACCCTGTTGTTTTTCTATGTTTATATTTTTATACAGGGTATATCAGGATTGACTTTGGTACATTCAACTCTTCATCATCAGAACCAAAGCAATCAAGAAAGAAAGAAGAAGCTAGCTACCAATTGCTGAATCTATGGCACAGAAGACCTTGCAAGAATTCTCTGCTCCAAGTCTTGAGAACATTTGCACTAATCCAGGACACGAAGCAGAAGAAGGAAATCTTGAACATCCAACCAAGCCAAGCCTCATCAATTTGGTACAAGTTACACAATTCAGTGGAAAGGCACATGAAGATGCTAAGACACACTTGCAGAATTTCTTAGAGATTACAAGCACAACCAAAGTCGACGGATTCAACCAAGATATCATACGGTTTTGTCTCTTTCCATTCTCACTTGAAGGAAGAGCAAAGAAGTGGTTCTATACCAACAAAGAAGATATCAATACTTGGATGAACTGCTCAAAGGCTTTTGTAGCAAAGTTCTTCTCCATAGGCAAATTTACCAAATCAGTTGCCTTAAGAAGAAAGATCATCTGCTTTCAACAACAGAAGACAAAAACCATTCTAGAAGCATGGAAGCGTTTTAAAGGATACATATCAAAATGTCCTCTCCATGGAATGCCCAGATGGTTACTTATCCAAACCTTCCACTGTAGATTAACCCAAAAGGCTCGTGAGAGCCTAGATGCAATTGCTGATGGGTCACTTTTTGAACTTACACTTGGAGAAGCAGAACTACTTTTGGACAAGATAGCAAAAGACCAAAGCTGGTTCCAAAATAAAGTTCAACATCATCACCAAATGGAAGAAATACTTGAAAAAGATCAGAGGACCATTGAGGCAGCAATCAAACATCTCAATAATCAAGGTATGAAATCAGGTAATTTCAAGCAACCTACATTAATAGAGATAATTCTGCAAGAGCAATATAACTACAAGAAGAGGGAGATTCACCAGAGAACCCCCAGTGAAGAAGAACCATTAGAGACACCACCTCTAGAGGAAGGTAATTCAGAAGATTAAAAGATTTGTAGGTCTAGCTTGGGGGACCTAAAAAAATCTCAAACCCTCGCCAGGAGGTAAATCGGTATTTATCCGCATCATTAAAATTCTCTCATATTGAATTCTTGCATTATCCATATTTATTCATAGCATTATTATAATAATGAAGAGCCCCATTGTTCATGCAAAAGTTGATCTGCAAACACAAAGGGCTAATACCTGATTTAAACGTTAAGGCGTGCCAGCCGATTTGACCTTACTATCGACAAAGGTGATAACTCGAATACTTTGGTCCCGACAACAGCGATGCGCCTGGATACCACGGCCAAGAGGTATTCATGCGGAACTTCAGAATACGCCGAGCTTAAGTTGACGAACTCCTAAGAACTCGTAATGAAAAAGGAAAATATGACGAAGTCGTCGAAAAAGTAGATGTTGGAATATGAGTAGAAACTTGTATTCGATTGATTGATTGCCTCTAATTACAAAGCCTTAGGGTCTACTTTTATACCCTGCTCAAAGAGCTACAATCAGACACGACTAGAACTCGAATTCCAAATTAAACAGAATCCGTATACAAAACAACTTAAACAACTAACGAAAACATAAAACTATTCTCCAGTGACAAACTGGGACACCACCGCAGGCCAATCAGCAACCTTCAGATTCCTCTTCCGACTCATCGACAGCCCCCTCATCGTAGTCATCGGCACAGGTTATGCTGACCATCGGCATAAACACATCACCACCCATGGACTCAGTCACATTCGGCTGTCTCTTCATCGGCAACCGCACTCATCAGCAACTCTCCTGCAAACCAGTTACTGCTGCCCTGTCTTGCCGATCTATACTCCACCTATCCTGGGTACATGTCTAAAAACGATGTCAACACATGCCCCCCAATTTCGGAGTATGAAATCATTAATGCTCCGAAATTATCTGCAGTAATGATGCCTTTCCACAATTAATTCTCCCAATTTGGCAACCGACAACCTAAATCTGAACGACCTTGGCCCAATTCTTCCGCAGATTCCTCGAATTCCTCCCAAACGGACATCCCCACTTTAATCGCCCATCGGCAATATTACCGTTACAAGGAACTGCCGATAGACTGATCAGGAAATCTCACACAGCGAAATATCTCAATCTCTCAAACGGACATCTCCACTTTATTCGTCCATCGGCAATGTTACCGTTACAAGGCGCTGCCGATGAACCGACCAGGAGATCCCGCACACTGAAATATCTCTAGATTATGACCGCTTCCTGTCAAATCGCCTGCACAATCCCTTGATTACCGTGCGAACAGTTACCATATCTACCTGAGTACTCTCGGGTTTCACGTATACGACGAAGAGATAAGTCATATTTTCCCTTGCTCGTTTTGTCCTATAAATAGGTCCTTCTCGGGTACTCCTTCCCCATCGCATCATTCTACAGCCCCAACTCCACTTTCCTGTTGGCGGCGCTGCCCGAGAGCCTCAAGAACTCTGACGAAGGCCTTTCTTCACCAACCTCAAAGTCTTCGAACATCTTCTCCGCGAGGAGATGGCCATCAACTTTGTTGTCCCCGAGGTCAGTTCATCACCCTACCTTTTGTACTTTTACCATATCCTCGTTCATCCGCAATTCATTTTACTGAACATTCCCCTTTTGTTTTTTTCTTTTTTTTCTTTTTACCCCAAAACCCATTAGGATCTGTCAAATAAAATTGTCATCCCCACCGATCAGCCACATCTTCAATGTCTTGGTTCGTTAGGGAACCCAGATCCCACCGATTTAATCAACGCAGAAACAAACAGAATCCCCTTTAGAGCCGAGAACTTTTCTCTAGATCTGTGGAAGGATACCTTTCGTTCCTGGCCCAGTCCTACCGTGGGATGGAAGGATTGGTTTTTGAGAGCTAGCCACTCAAACGAAGTCCAGTGGGGCGAGAGAAAACTGAACCAATGCATCAGGTTGTCCATTGCCGATATGCATAGGAACGAGTCACTATTGATAGCTGCATCATATTTCTGGTCAGACACACTCAATGCCTTTGTCTTTGGCCACGGCCCTACTTCCCCTACACTTGCCGATGTGGTTATGCTCACCGGCCTAGATGTATCTTCTACCGATAGCACCCACTTATTTGAAACCAAACCCAGTGCTAAGGTAGAAACTCGCTCCATTGGCGGTTGGTCAGGATACATCCAAAAATACAAATGAGCAGGCCCTATTAACATAAAGGAACAGACCAGCTTCCTGAACATGTGGTTGGACAAATTTGTATTTTGTGGCCGATCGACAGGACCGACTTCCGTCTACCTAGTAGCAGCAGAAAGATTAGCCAATGGTGGCCGATTTCCGCTCGGCCGATACCTGCTTGGTGCAGCTTACCACCTCCTTCATCAAGTAACCAGGAAACTCCTACTCGGCCAGCCCATCGGCAACTTGGGGGGTCCCTGGTGGTTTATCAACATGTGGCTCAGCCTCCATATGCACAAGCGTCCTGAGTTTGACCTCTTCGCACAGCGCTTCCCCAGGGATATAGCCGAGGACTATGAACTGGATGAAGAAGAATCGGCAACTCGCCCTCCTCTGAACTTTGGCGAGGCTGTCATATTTCTGCCTGGCACAGGTGGCAACGCAGACCAGGTCAGCCGATTCTTCCAAACCTTGTATGAAGACCTGATCCGAGAGCAGCGAGCGTGGATGCCTTATGAAGATCCACACACTATGTTTCCCTTGGTCTTTCATCCCTTTAATGATTCTCTCATCAAGGACCACGATGTGATGATAGCACTGATTACTCCTAGAGCTATACCAATAAACTTCTTTGGCAGTGGGAAAACCTCCAACCAAACCTAAGAGTTTTACAACCCATCGGCACTAGCCCGTCAACTAGCTTTCGGCCAGCTGCCGATTGCACTCTGTTATGCCGATGTGATAAAACCCCGGGATGCCATCACTAACCTTCTTGAGTGGATCCGAGTAGCCCAGCTATCACCGAATGCCGATACAGATGCAGACCTCTCAGAGTGGGTTCCAGCCCTCTTCATTACTCAGGCGTACAAACAGTGGTGGGAAGAATGGAAGGAGCATTTGTTCTGCAAATCGGCTCTTACGTACCGTGGCATGATCGACCCCCAGTACAAAGTCCCCGATAACACTGTAAGTATCTCCAAACCGATGTTCTAATCCTTTTATTCTCATTTTCATCGGTAACTCACTTTCTGTGTTACGTTGCAGGTTGATGACACTCCTCCATCGGTCAGCAGGAGTGGCAAGCCGATTGATCTATTCCCATCAGGTCCGATCTCCTCAATCGGCAACAACGCTCCCACTCTGGCCGCCATCATGCATCGAGGCGTATGCCTCAAGAAAGTCACCACCAGGAGAACTCAAATATCTCCATCGGTAGCTGCCTCTGCTTTGGCACAGGCGTTCAAGGTACATTTTCAAACAATTTCATACTGATCTCACTCTCATATCTATTGCACTTGCACTCACAAATTTCCCTTTCTGTGTCAGAACACCGGTGCATCGGCAAGGATCAGAGGCAAAAGTGTCAATGCCCCCCCAGTCTAGTCAACCGAAGAGAAAGGGTGCTAAGAGTACCAGGGCACAAGCAAAGCGCCAAAGAGTAGCAACACCTCCTCCTCCCCCAGTATCTCCAATCACGGTAGACTCTTCTCCCTCTTCTCTAGAAACACACACACAGCAGGTACCATCCCCTTCTTAGCTACAAGAAGCACCACAAGTCGAAGAACCCCAACCAGAAGAGCCTCAACTAGAAGTACCTCAGCCAGAAGACATATCGACTGACGTGCATGAACAAACTACCGATCCGGCAGGTCCCATGATAGCATCGGTAGTTTCTTCCATCCAGACAAGCACTGCTCCCCCTCAAGGTAACATACTTTTATGAAATTATTGC